>NC_086263.1:14163890-14463890 GCF_021018805.1 Prinia subflava | reverse complement strand
CCCCACATTCCCTGAAATTCTTTGGGATTCCATCAATGCCACGAGTTTCCAGGCTGATTTTTCAGCCACCAGATCACTCAGGCTGCTCAGAGCCCTCCTCTGTTACCTCAACCTCGAAAGTTTGTTTATCGCTCTTATTTTAATTCCCTGTAATTATTTGCTCGTTTGCCTCCCCAGCAGCGTGTGTGGTGTTTGTGCTTGTGCCTGCTCCTCCCTAATGGCTCCCAAACCATCAGTGGTCCAGCAGACACGAGCAGGAAAAGCTGTTCCAGGAGGCAGATGAAATAACCCAGCCCAGCCATCCACATCCCTGTTTTATCTTTATTATTCCCTGGAGGATGGTAATAATGTTAGGGAAATTGCAGAGCCAGTTTAGGCTTTATAGCAATTACAGCCTGCGCTGGGTGATTGGACTATTCCCATTTCTTTAATATAAAAAAATCCCCTCTTTCATCAGCAAGGGCTGTGTTAATTTTATGATGACAGGCATCACACTGATAAACTTTCTGATTAAATTAAGCACAGTCAAAATAACAAAAAAAACCTGTGGCTGTGCCACCTCAGAGAAGAAAACTCTCCCAAACCCAGAGTTCACTAAATTGCACCTCAGAGACCAGGAATCCCTGGGCCTGACTGCCTGGATCACCTCGGAGCTCCTTGGTTTTTAGGGATAAAATCCTGTTCCCGGTGCCAAGAACTGACTTTGTCTCAGTTAGGAGCTGCTAACAGAGCGATTGAAGAGGCAGCAGAGATAACTGTGAGCAGTTCCCTGCAGGTGGGAGCAGGTCAGGTCACTCTGCCCCTCCTGCTCTCTGCCTGAATCACCAGAAATCCCCTCTAGGAGATGTTTTTGAGGCGTGGGTTCCGTGCTGGGGTGGAATCCTGAAGAGCTGTGCTGCTGTGGTGGTGTGAAGAGCTTTTGGGCTGTCTCCATGTCACTTGTCACCCCCTTCAGCCACCCTGGGGGGCTTGGAACACCTCCAGCAGCCCCTGGAGCTGCCAGTGTTGGTGTAAGGAAGGAGGATTTTCCTGTGGGACAGGGAAAGCTGAAAATCCAGGCAGTTCTTCTTGAGAAGGAACAAGATTCCTGTAATACAATATTCCTGTAAAGGAGAAGGCTCAGGGAGTTCTCCTCTCCCTGCAAGCCCTCCGTGCCAGTGAAACCATTGCAAACCAGTTCCTCCTGTGGTTTGCTGCTGTCTCAGACCCCCAAGGAAGGAAAAGCCCCCCAAACCCAAACCAGAGCCCGGGTCCCAAAGCAGCCCAGCCCTGCAGAATCCCCTGAGTGGCCAAATTCCAGAGGAGTGGAGGGTGATGGAGAAGCTGCTGCTTTCCCCAGGGGCACAAAGAGCTCCCCAAGGCAGAGCTGTGAGAGGGAGCCCAGGGAAAGCTGATCTGCCCCTGCTCCCCCTCATCCCTGCTTTGCTGGTGTTGAAAATGTGATGGAGTGGTTTCATTCATGACCTCGACTTGCCTGACCCTTGTTCTGCTTTCTCCTTGTGTAGGTAGGGAACCTTGGCCTACTTTTCATGCTCCTGTTTTTTATCTATGCTGCCCTGGGAGTGGAGCTGTTTGGCAAGCTGGGTGAGTGATGGGCCCGGCGCCGCGCGCTCCATCCGGTCGGTGTTTATTTGGTATCTGGCTGCTTCCTTTGCTCTCTCTCTCTCTCATTCTTGGGCCTCCCTTAGCTTCACACTCATGTTGTGAAGATGGAAGCTTCCCTCAATCTCAGGGTCACAGCTGACACACGAGGATGTAACACAGAACCTTCCACACACGCGCTCAGGGCTTTGTCCAACGCCACCCTTGGCTGTGGAGAGGAGCTCTCTGCTGTTTAAATATCACTGCCCAGCATGGATTTGCTCAAGTTTGCTACTGGGGACAGAATTGGAGCCTGCAGAGCTGGAGGGGGGTCAGGTTCCTGCTGGAGAGGTGCCACCATAAACACGTCCCTGCTCACAGCTCTCCCTGTCAGGTCTCTGTGCTTGGCTGCCGCTGCTCCTCCAGCTCCCCGGGCTCCTCTGCCCCGCGGTCTCAGCACCACCTTCCCCTCCCTCCATCCATCCCGAGGCATCCAGCGCTTCCTGCTCGTCCAGCATTAATTAATCCTCCAGCCTGAGGACACTGGAGCTGCTCAGGAATGTGCCCATCACTAAAATCAGAGCAAAGCCCAGCCCGGCCGTGCCCAGCCTGGGAAATGCTGTTGGAAGGAGCTGTGTCTGCATCCTGAACATTTCCATCCCAATTAGAGCTCCAGGAGCACCAGAAGGGCCCTTCCTGAGCGGAGTTTATGGCTGTCATTAATCCCCTTTATGAGCCCAGCCCTCTGCTCAGATTACAAGTGCCTGAGAGCAGAATAATTCTTTCAACCAAAACCAAATTATTTTTCAGTCTCCCACAAATTCCGGGGAGAGAATTAGTTCTGCACCCGCCCTGAGAGAAACAGCGTGGGTTTATAATCCATCCCTGGGGTTATGGGTGGATTTGTTCAGTCACAGGGGTGAAAAATGGCTCTTCTGGTGTTTCCACACACACCTGGGCAATGCCAGCCCAGGGAACCCCACTGGGGCAGGGCTCTGCTCCCCAGCCCAATTTAATGGGAATATTCCCTCCTTTTTCCTGATCAGTCCAAACCCCACCGGGGCAGGGCTCTGCTCCCCAGCCCAATTTAATGGGAATATTCCCTCTTTTTTCCTGATAGTCCACACCAGCCACAAGAACCATCAGCCCTCTCTCCCCCAGGACTGGTCATTTGTGGGTTTTTCTTGGATTTTTTTTTTTTGTTGTTGTTTTTCCTTCCAGTTTACCTCGGAATAATTACCTAAGACTGAAATGTCCAACCAAGAGCCATTGCTGCCTGTCCTAATGGATATTTAACGAGGCTATGTTTTATGGGAAGATGGATATTTCATATGTTCAATTTGCATTCATTAGGCTGTTAATTCTCAGGGGGAAAATGTCAAATTGTTCCACTTTATCTCAGTGAAAATATCCCTCGTGGTGGATGTAAAAAATCATCAGGGCAATCAAGAGGAAAACAGACAAAGGAGGTTGTAGATCAGGAGAAAAGAAAATCACAGAAATCAGAAGATCATGGAAGGGTTTGAGTTGCAGAGGACTTTAAAGCCCATCCAGTGCCACCCTTGCCGTGGGCAGGGACACCTTCCACTGTCCCAGGTTCCTCCAAGCCCTGTCCAACCTGGCCTTGAGCGTTTCCAGGGCATGAAGATCCCACACCACCATTTCCACACCTCCTGGGGCCGTGTCCCAAGGTTCTCCAGCTGAAATCCCCCTGTTCCCCTGAGCAGGATGCCACCACCCCCGGTGCCACCAACCCACGGGACGTGGCTCGGGGTGCCACCCCCAGCTTTGGGGGCTGCTGTGGGTGAGGCAGCGGGGCTTGGCTGATGTGCTGCTCCTTCCCTGTCCCACAGATTGCAGCGAAGAGAATCCCTGTGAGGGCCTGAGCCGCCACGCCACCTTCACCAACTTCGGCATGGCCTTCCTCACCCTCTTCAGGGTGTCCACGGGGGACAACTGGAACGGGATCATGAAGGTGTGTGCAGGCTCTGGGTGCCTCCTCCTCCTCTCAGAGCTGGAGGTAACAGTTTTCAAATGGATTTAGGCAACCCTTGGGTGAGAACAAAAATGTTTCCTCTCAGAACATCAAAATGAGACTTACTAATATAAAATCCAGGTGTGTTTTCAAGCAAGGATTTGCCCTAAGTCTCGCCCAGCCTGGAGTTTTGTTCCTGGGTGTAATATTTAAGGAAAATCAGGCCAGTTTTTTGACTGGGAGGAGTAACCTTGTGCTCTGTGTCCTTTGGGATGGGTCACAGAATCACAGGGTCGTGGAATGGTTTGGGTTGGGAGGGACCTTAAAGCTCACCCAGTTCCACCCCCTGCCACGGGCAGGGAACCCTTCAGCTATCCCAAATTGCTCCAAGCCCTGTCCAGCCTCGCCTGGAACACTCCAGGGACGGGAAACCCAAAACTTCTGAGGGCGACGTGTTCCCCTCCTCGTAGGTGACACAGCTCAGGGATCTCGGTATTTTCTCTTCTCCATTTCGGTTCTTTTGTGTCCTTTTGGGTGTTTCTGCACCTGGAGCCGAGGCAGAGCCCCGCTGACCTGCGCTGTCCCCCCCTGCTGCAGGACACTCTGCGGGAGTGCACGCGGGAGGACAAGCACTGCCTCAGCTACCTGCCCGTCATCTCCCCCGTCTACTTCGTCACCTTCGTCCTCATCGCCCAGTTCGTCCTGGTCAACGTGGTGGTGGCGGTGCTGATGAAGCACCTGGAGGAGAGCAACAAGGAGGCCAAGGAGGACGCCGAGATGGACGCCGAGATCGAGCTGGAGATGTCGCGGGGAGGCCGCGGCGGGGGCAGGAGCGGGGCCGCCGAGAGCCGGGCGCTGAGCGGGGGCCAGGAGCAGCCCCAGGGGAGACACCCGGCCCTGGTGAGAGCCTGCAGGGGCTGGGAGGGAAGGGAGGGATCCACCAGCCTGGCCAGGATCCCACACGGAGCGGAGGGACGGGAGATGAGGAGCTGTCCCCAGCAGGGATGTCACCACCACCCTCTGTCTCCTTCTCCACCTGGCCTTCTGAGGATAAACAGTCCAATGATGAAATGACACATAAATTGTTTTTACTTTTAACCCAATAACCAACCACCCGTGGCTCACAATGTGGATTTTTCTACCCAGTCACAAGAAACCACCCAAAGCCATGAAGGAGAAGGTGGAAAAGAAGGACTCAGCCTACACCCTAAATCCTCCACCTTGCTTTATATACATTACTATATCCTAAAGCCTTAAACTCTAAGTTTTCCACCTTGTGGTATCACACACTTCTATCCAAACTCCACACCCACAATCCCAGCGCTGTCACTCAATTTTGGGAGCTGTTCCACGGCCTCAGGTCACTGCAGTGTTTATTTGGGGTCAGTGCCTGGCAGCACAGAGAGCCTGGAATTCTCAGTGCCCAGGGCTCCAACACCACCCCACATCCTGAGTGAGCTCCCAGAGCTCCTGGAGGTGGAAGGTGCTGGAAACGTTATCCCAGCCATTATTCCAGAGGAGTGTTGAAAATCCATCTCTCCATTCTCAGGTGTGGGGTTTAAGTTCAGAGCCATAAAAGCCACAGGTCCCTGTCCTGCCATCCTTGTCGTTTTTCAGGGCAGCAGGACCAAGGAGCAACCCCAAAAAGCCTGGGAATGCTGGCACTGGGAGCCCTGGCACTACAGCACGGGATGGGATAAATCCCCCACACGTGGGCACTGCTCAGGTTCTCTTTAATCACCTTGGGATTTCCAGAGGATCCTCCAGAAATTCAGTGCTGGTGTAAACCTGCAGCTCTGCTTAGGACAGGGATGACTTGGGAATGATCAGAGCCCTCAGCAAAGAGCTGGAGGTTCCTGGGTTGATTTTCCAGACACTGCCTGCTCTCTGATTCCTACCAAATCAGAAAAACAATCAAGTGCAGAGGGGAAGGAGGGCATGAGATAATTGTCTCATCCCATGTCAGCAGCCTGTGATTAAGAGTGAACATGGAATTGCTTTGTCACCACGATCACAAATAAATCTACCGCGAAATCAGTGGGGGCTTGGAGATTAAATTACATTAAATTAGATTTTTGTGAAATCTATCAGACTCCATTAAGGCGAGGAAAAAGATTTGGTTACACAGCGATGGGGAATTGGCTGCTGGAATGTTGCTCCTGACAGACATTCCTGCAGGGAAATGCACAAGTTGCTTTTCCCTAATTGAGGGAGGAGAGGGCACATCCTCTCACACGGGCTGGGATTGCAAACAGTCCGTTCTCCTTGGGTTTTCCTCATCTTCCAACATTTCCCAAGCACATCAGGAGCTGGGCAGAGCCTCCTTTTAACCCTGGAGGGGATGAGGGGGAAGAGCATCCCCTTCATCCTCCTGCTCTGCTTCCCACCACGTCCTGCCACCAGGCTGAGGTGGCTGATGTCCCACGTGTGTCTGAACTGTCCCAAACTGTCCCTTCACAACCCCAATCTTCCCAGCCTCTCTTCCTTTCCAGCTGGGAAATCCCAGAGGAATCAGCCCTGTGTGGGATTAGGAGTGAAATCCTCTTTTTAAACCCTTAAAATGTGCATTGGGTGTGCAGGGTGATGTGTGAGCAGCGTGACTTCAAATGTTAAACCCAGAGCTGCAGGCAAGGCTTTTGTTTGTGGAGAAAACAGGGTCAGGTTTGATTTTATTGTTGTTTTTGTGAGAACTTGTTTATGACACTGGGGAAACTGAGGCAGGGGGGAACAGCACCACAGGCTCCCAGCAACCCCCAGAGCTGGGGATGCAGGAGATGCTCCAGGGGGATTCCCAACAAACCAGAAGGGCTCCAACCTCCTCTGCCCAGTCCCATCCTGATTTCCAGGGTATGGGATCAGGCTCTGGGGTGCAGCAGGTGTTCCCTGGCGAGGAGGAGGAGCAGCAGTGATGTCTGAGCAGCTCCAGGTGGGAGCCAACAAATTCCCCGACCGTGGTTCATATTTCAAGCACTTATTTCATTTGAAATATACCCACGTCCCTAATTCAGTCAGGTCTCAACAGCTGAACCCTTAAAAATCGAAGTGGCTGATGTCAAGAAGGGCTTTCTGTTCGTTTGTTCCAGCCAAAGACAAACTGAGCTTTGAGAGCCAAATCCTGAGATCCTTCTGTTCAAGAGCTGAGACCTTTTGTTCTCAGAATGGCTCCGGGCTGTGAACGAGCCCCTGGCTGGCCCCAGCTCAGGAGCTGATGGCCAAAAACCAAACTGGCACCGGCTGCTGAGCCATAATCCATCAGCTGAGAGCCCTGGGTGGCTCCTGGGCACAGCCACGGGTGGCAGAGCTGGCTGCCAAGGAGCTGTGAGTACCTGCTGGCCCCCCTTCCCAGCCAAGCTCCACAGGGTAAAAGCATGGAGTAATTCACCTTGGGGTCTGCATCCTCAGGGAGCTGAGGAAAGACATTTCCAAGCCAGAAATACAAGCACAAAACCAAATTTAACCAGATCCTCGGTGAGCTCCAAACCTGAGGGATCTCAGGGACAGGTTCTGCTGGCGGAGAGGGAGAACAGCCCAGCAGAGCAAAGCAAAATACATTTAATTTAAGACATGCAGCTGGGAAAAACGTTTTCAATCAGTCACTGGGAGGATGACGTGAAAGGAAAACCAGAGGGATTAGCTGTGTTTTAGATAAAAGGGTAACTTGGGAGGGGAATGTGTCCAGCCAGGCTGCAGGGCCTGGCCCAGGGGCTCCTGCTCCCCCAACACTTGGCCAAATCGTGGCATCACCTCTCAGCTTCTCCCTCAGCACCTCAGGGACATCATTTGTGTCCCCAAAGCTTCCTGTGAGCCCAGGATGGATTTGCTGAGCGGGGTCAGGTTTAAGGTTTGTGGTGTGCCCTGTGTGGGCTCTTCCTACCAGCCCCACTTCAGTGACAACAGAGAAAAATCCCTTTTCCATCCCCAAACAGGCTCCACACCCCCAGCCTCGCTGCCACCATGTCTGCTCCTTCCTCTGCCTCCTTCTTCAGGGCTCACTGGTGCCCAAAACGCTCCAGGTTTTAGGAGACAGGCCTCAGTGTTTGCAGTGGTGTTGATGTGTTTAAATGTCTGCCCTGTGAGGGTGTTTTGGGGAGAATTTCCAGGACTTCTTCTGGCCCCTCTGTCCTGTGTTTGAGGAGAAGAGTGTCACCCTTGGGCCTCCTGAAAGCATCTCCTCAGAACATCAGATGGGGAAAATGTGAGAAATGCTGCTTTTCTCATGTGTTTAACAAACGGGCTCCTTTTTCCTGGCTTTTCTTCTCTCTCTCTCTCTCTGTGTCCAAGAGTTTGCTTTGGACAAAAGGTTGACTTTTTTTCCTGGTGTGTCACTGACACCTCCCTTCATCCTGAGCTCCCCCCTGGTGTAACTTCACCATCCTGTGTCACCGCAGGCTCCGGGTGGGAATTCCCTGTGAATCCCCCACCCATCTCCCCCTCTCTTGGCTCTGCAGGGCAGCGCAGCCTCCCTGAGGCCCCAGGACTCCCAGAACCTGCTGACAGTCCGGAAAATCTCCGTGTCCCGGATGCATTCCCTGCCCAACGACAGCTACATGTTCCGGCCCGTCACCCCGGCCAAGGCCGCGCTGCCCCTGCACGAGGTGGAGATGGAAGCCTACCCCTGCAAAGCCCAGAGAGGTACCAGGCCTGCAGACTGCCCTGGGGAAAAGGTTTGGGGGTTTGTGTGTCCAGAAAGACGGGTGGCTGCTGAGGAAGGCGGGAAATGATCATTTCCTTGAAGTGGAGAATAGAAACCCCCTCTCTCTGAATTATAGTTCTGAAATTAAGGGGCTCTCGGGCAAAGATAGAGAATAGGAATGACAGTTATTTACTGGGAAAATTAAACTAAAAAGGCAGTAGTACAAAAAAAAACCCAAACACACTGACAGAGTGAGAATAAACCTGACACCCTGTTGGTCAGGGTGGTGGGAGCAGCCCAGTCAAGTCCTCCTGCAGTGACAGATGTGGCTCTGTTGGAGCAGAGATGATCCTGGAGCAGGGGCAGTTTCCTCTGAGGGTCCAGAGGTGCTGAGATGGGTCTGTTCTTCCTCTGGGAATGCAGAGCACACAGGCTGTGCTGGGCTCTGAATGCCAGGGTTTATCCATTGGGAATGCAGTGCACACAGGCTGTGCTGGGCTCTGAATGCCAGGGTTTATCCAGGTGGGAATGCAGAGCACACAGGCTGTGCTGGGCTCTGAATGCCAGGGTTTATCCAGGTGGGAATGCAGTGCACACAGGCTGTGCTGGGCTCTGAATGCCAGGGTTTATCCATTGGGAATGCAGAGCACACAGGCTGTGCTGGGCTCTGAATGCCAGGGTTTATCCAGGTGGGAATGCAGAGCACACAGGCTGTGCTGGGCTCTGAATGCCAGGGTTTATCCAGGTGGGAATGCAGAGCACACAGGCTGTGCTGGGCTCTGAATGCCAGGGTTTATCCAGGTGGGAATGCAGTGCACACAGGCTGTGCTGGGCTCTGAATCCCAGGGTTTATCCAGGTGGGAATGCCGGGCTCCTCCCCTGGGTGCAGCGTCTCCCATGGATGATGGAATTGGATCAGCCCTGCAGGGAGCCTCGATGGCCCATGGACAGCAGAGATCCCCTGGAGGGTGGAAAAGACAAAGAACCCTGCCCCATCGGGTTTTATTTAATAGCTGGTGATACAATACCCACCTCTGGTTACAGCTTTCATTGCAACCCAAGACATCACCACCAAGAAGGACATGGAGGGGCTGGAGCGTGTCCAGGGAAGGAGCTGGAGCAGCTTGGGGGGCTCAGCCTGGAGAAAAGGAGGCTCAGGGGGAAACTTCTCACTCTCCACAGCTCCCTGGCAGGAGGGGACAGGGTCAGGCTCTGTTCCCAGAGGAAACAGCCTCAAGTTCTGCCAGGGGAGGTTTAGGATTGGATATTAGGGGAAAATTCTTCACTGGAAGGGTGTTCAAGCATCAGAACAGGCTCCCAGGGCAGTGGTGGGGTCACCAGCCCTGGAAGTGTTAAAAAACCTGTGGATCTGGCACCTGGGGATTGACTTCGCGCTGGCCTTGGCAGTGCTGGATTCACGTTTGGAACCCGTGGTCTTGTCCAATCTTTGCAATTCCCTGATTGCAACCACGGGGCAGCAGCTGCACAGGGGGGTTCAGTGGGGAGCAACCAACCCAAAGCATGGCCTTGCTCCAATCTGACTCCATCAGCACAACTCTAATTCCCCACATTCTGCACAATTCCACATTTCCAGGAGCAAACTGGGGAGATGCATCTCAGCATCCCAGTGAGCCTGTTGCGTCTCAGATGTCCCAAGCACAGGCACAGGTTTTCAGCTGAGGAAGAGGGAGCTGTGCATTCCCTCTGCCTCCTGCCTGGATCAATAACATCCCCAGGAATAAAAGCCGGAGAGGGGATCGCTTCCGGCACAATTCCTCATCGTTTCAGGCAGGCTGCAGCCTCAGGGCTGTGCCTTTCAGCACCACACATGGAGTGCAGAGCTGCAGGGGTTTCTCTGCGAGCAGAAAGATTAGAAACCACTCTGGTTCTTCCTGAGCCTGGCCTTGTAACAAATGTCATGGAGAGACCCCATGGAGAGACCCCATAATCCGGGAATCCGGAGTGCACGGAGCCTTTGAGGGGGCATCATCCACTGCAGCCGGGTGCATTTCCCTGAAAAGGCCTTTCTGTCTCTTCTGTCGAGCTGCTTTGAAGGGGAAATCGATCTGAAACACGATCTCTGCCTCCCTGAAAGCACACGTGCTCCTGGAGTGGCTCCCAAGAACTTTTCCCAGCCTGGTTTCCTTTGATCCGGCGTGGTTTGAAATGCAAGAACTGCTCAGCGGGTTCTGCAAACCCTGATTTGCTCTGATTTCCTTGGGAGAAGGAACTCTGTGTTTGTTCAGACTCTCTGGGAGCCAGGCCATGTTCTCTGCTCAGTGTTTATTATTATTTCACCTGCAAATTCCTTGTGAAGGAAAGAAAACAGAGGTTGAGTTTCGCGGGCGGCCTCCTGGGGCTGCTTTTCATCCCTGGAGTGGCTGTAAAGCAGGATTTATATCCACATAAACCTGCTGGGCCGTTGGCAGGGCTGGGTAGAACCCACCAAGAATTCTCTGATGTTTCCTAAATTCCTGAATTTCTCTCCAAGAGCACTGGAGGGACGGATATGATGGATATGATGGATATGATGGATATGATGGATATGATGGATATGACTTTTTACCTGGTGGTAAAACCAGCAGCGCCCTGAGCTGTGCTGCTCCTGAGCTGCCCAAACTCTGCTTCAAGCCACAGATCCATCAATTATATCCAAATAAAACTGAGCCCATGGAGACTGCCATGAGCATCTGTGTTTCCATGGGCTTCAGGATGTCTGATCTTCTCCCAGTGCTCTGCCGACCACACAGTGAAACTCGTGTGGGATGAGCAGATCTCGAGGTATTTTTGTTTTAGATGCAGTTTGCTGATTTCCTAGAAAAACAAGGGAAAAATATCCAAAATCCAGAGATCTTCAGTGCTCCTGAGCATCCAGTTTGGAGGAGGTTTGGGTTTCCTATATGAGAGCTCGATGGAAAGTTTCCAACAGGAGGAAATTCCAGCTGAGGACAGGGAGTAGAGCATTGGGTCTGGATTTTATGACCATGTTTGTGACAGATTTTATGACGGAGTTTTTCTGCATCATAAAAAGCATTTTATAAAGCCTGGAATAGCACATGAACAGCACAGGCTCAGCCTGAAACTCTGGGTCTAGGAGAGCCCAAAAAAAAACTGGGGAGAAGCGGGGTGGGGGTGGGAATTCCTTCTGTGGTGTTCTGGAGAAAAGCTCCAAAAGAAAAATTATTAAACACTCACTTTTCTTTGTCCCCACCAACAAATCTGTCTGTGAAATGCAACTGTGATGTGTCTGCATGGTTTTTGTCAGGGGTTCAAGTTCGCTGACCCCTGGGTGAGATCTCTTGGAGTGATGGATAACGGTGTTTTCAACACGCAGAGGGGCAGCACTGCAGGAACAGACGTTTGATTTCAAACTAATGAAGACAATAAATCCTGCAGCCAAAAGCCAGAGGGGCAGCAGGTCTTTCAAACAACTCCCAAGTGCAGTAAAGCAGCACCACGGACAGGCTGGGGAAGGGGGGATGGACTTCAGGCCCAGCCTGGGAGGCTTTGGGAAGAGAAAGATCCCAGGCTGTTCCCAGCTCAGGGCTGTCAGAGCACCTGGAGCTCCAGGAGCTGCTGGTGGGACCGTGCTGAGCCAAGCTGTGCCTCGGGGACAGCCCCTGGGGAGGCTGGGCTGGGTGGGAGAACTGCCCTGGGCCTGCAGTGATGCCTTGGGAGGCTGCCTGGAACAGAGGCTGGACAGAGTTAAAGGAATAAAGTAGGGATTTGGTAAAAAGGCTTTTAAAGGATCCACCTTGGGCAGTACAAGAGCCTGGCCAGGGCTACACCCAAGATGGGTGATGGGTCAGCAGTTTTCACACTTTTATAAGGTTTGGTCCATTTGCATGTTGGGGTTTAATTGTCCAATTCCAGCTTCAGGTTGTGAGGTCCCATCCTTCTTGTTCCTCCCTCCAGCCACCCCTGTTTGTGTTTTGGGGCTGAAAGTTGTCCCTGGTGTGCAGCAGGAGAAGGATTTGTTTTGTGTCCCTGCTGTGTGCAGAGCTGAGTGACCCTGAGTGTGAGCTCAGAGCTGCACCCTGGGCAGCACAGGGAGTGAAATACAGGAAAAAATTAAATTTAAGGTCTCAACTCCACCAGCACCCTGAGCAGACCCCTCCAATCCTTTACCACCCTTCCCATAAAAACCTTCTCTCCTTCTCCCTCCCTTGTTTACTTCCCTCCTGAAGCTCCTGCCCCAAACCCTGAGCCCCCCCAGGCCCAGCAGTGACCGCTCCCTGTGTCCTGCCCTAGGCTCCATCAGCTCCGTCCGCTCCCAGCCCGTGGGGACGAGCTCCTCGCTGCGGGTGCCCGCCGAGCACGACGGGCGGCACCGCTGGAAAACCCCGGCCCCCCACGGCACCCCCCGATCTCCTGCTCTCAACAAGCTGCTCTGCAGACAGGTGAGGGGCCCACAGCACCCAGAGGTAACTCCTGTGTTGTCATTTGTCTTTTTTGCCAGTCCTCTCTTTGCTTGGAGCTCAGGGTAGAATTCCTGTTTCAGAACGGAACGTGCCATAAATTTGGATATATTCCTGTCCCAGCAAAACACACGTGGGAAGGCTCCTTCTCCCTGCTTCCATCTTCATGGCTGTGCTGTTCCAGGAAATGGGAGTTAAAGCGTGGGGAGAAGGTGCCCAAATCCATTTTACCAGTGCTGGGAGAGCTCTCCACTGTGGTGGGTTGTGCTGGCTCAGGATTTGGGGCTGGAGCAGGACCAAGGCCCAGCAGATGCCAGCCGTGAACATGAAGGTTCCTGCCAGCAAAAGTTTATCCTCCTGTACAGGAGGGTGTGACAGGACTGGCACAATGGGGCAGGAATGAGGTGGGCTGTGCTAGACCCACCAACCCTTTGCCTCGTGCCAGGGGCTCCCCATCCCTGAGACTGTCCCAGGCCAGGTTGGATGGGTCCAGCAGGGTGGAAGGGTGTGGAAGGAGAGGAGCTTTAAGACCCCTTCCAACACAACGTGGTTCTATAATTCTGCATCCATCCCTGGAGGTGCTGCTGCCCAGCACATCCCCAGGCCCTCACCCCTCTTCTCTCTGCTCCCCTTGCAGGAGGCCGTTCGGACGGACTCGGTGGACGGACAGACCCCGGAGCGCAGAGACAGCCTGGCAGCAGAGCCTGGAGAGCCGCAGCCATCAGCAAAGCAGCCCCAGAGCTCCCTCACCCCCAGCCCTCTCCATTCCCCCCTCCCCGCCACCCCTCCACGCTCCCCGCCGTCCTCCCCGCACCGGCCCCTGGGCCCCCTGGCACGGAAGCACACGTGTGGACAGCACGGCGTTCCCAGCCGGCCACCCAGCCCCACCGGCCCCGAGGGCTGCCAGGGCGAGCCCTCGGACCTGGCTGACGAGGAGGTGCGGCACATCAACAGCTCGGCCAAAGACTGGGCAGAGGAGCACTCGGACCCCGGCAGCCGCTCCACCTCGCCCTTCACCTCCCCGGCCCCGTCCCCCGTGCCCCTCAAGAACTGCAGCACAAGCAGCCTCTCCCGCAAGGAGAAGGACTTGAAGAAGTTCTACAGCACCGACGCCAAGGGCTTCCTCAGCAAGCCCAGCTGGGCCGACGAGCAGCGGCGGCACTCCATCGAGATCTGCCCCTCCGGAGGCGCCCCGGAGCCTGCCGAGGACAAGCAGCGGCCCCCCGGGCACATCCCGCCGGAGGCCGACTACATCCACGGAGCCCGGAGGAAGAAGAAGATGAGCCCGCCCTGCATTTCTATAGATCCTCCCATGGAGGACGACGGCGCGGCGGCCCCGCGCACCAAACCCTCCGAGAACACCCTGCTGCGGAGGAGAACGCCGTCCTGCGAGTTCCCGGCATACCGAGAATCCCTGGAGCTGCCGTCGGAGAGCCGCGGGGAGCAGCACCTCAGCGTGCCCAGCTTCTCCTTCGAGCAGCTGGATGGCGGCTCCTTGGGCAGCCTGGCGGAGCGGCTGGACGGCGCCCAGCCCACGCCGGACTCGCGGCCGGACGCCGAGCCCAAAAAACCGGATCACTTAAAAACTCAGCGGGGCAACGGCGAGAGGGGCAAGGAGGGGCTGGGCACTGCCAAGAGCCCCCTGCGGAAGCAGGACTTGGGCCCCGTGACTGTCGCCACAGAAGAAGGCGCGGATGACCCAGTATAGCTGCTGGGATGGGGGAGAGGGGGGCGTCTCAAGGGCTTGTCACCAATGTGGGGGTTCCAAAGCGAGGGGACACAGGGGACGGGGGTGGCTGTCACCAGGGCGAGCCCCTGCCTGCGGTCACCCGTTGGGAAGCGCTGTGGAAGTTTGCAAAAAAAACCCCCACACACACCACACACACACAGACAGAGGAAAAAATGGGAAAGAAACCAAACGAACGGCTGGACGAAATTGGGGATGGGTTTTTTTTGGGAGGGGGAGTTGGCAAAGAGGGTTTGGGGTTTCTTTTGTAAGGGGAAGGTGGAGTTGGTGCAGGGGTGGCTTCGTTCCTCCCATCCCACCCCGCTCCGTGGCCTCGATCACATTGATTCGGGTCCGAGGCGGTGGCGGTGGGGATTTGGGGGGATTCTCTCGGGGTTTTGTTGTTTTGTTGGGTTGTTTTTTGGTTGGGTTGGGGTTTTTTTTTTAAATTTTAAAGTTGCTCAGCTTTTCCTGAGGCACCTTTTCGAGCTGTCACGTTAACGCTGGAGTGCCTGGGAGCTGGACATTGTCTGTATATCAGCAGTTCTAGAAATAAAAATTCTGTATTTGTGAGCTACAAGACAAGGAAACAAACAAACAAAAGCCTGGAAAAAAAAATAGACCCACAAAACTCTCTCTTCATAATGCACATATTTTTATAGAGAAACAGATACGCTGTTTTTTGCATTACATGGGTGGTGTTTCCTTGGGTTTTCTGTGGAATTAATTATTCCAGCCATTCATTTTCCAAATGTTTCTCCTCTTTCCTCGCTTCCCTTCCTTCCCGTCCCTCCACCATCACCCCACCAGCTTCTTCTCACAGCTGATGCTTCTGACGTCTCGCTCATTTTTCCTTTGTACTTTAGAGGTTGTCCTAATTACAGACAAAAAAACCAAATCACTACTGAATTGTAGCCAGTGCAATAATAAGTTATTCATTCTTCTTGTCTGTCCAACTGTCCTGTTGCTTTTTTCCCCCCCCTTTTTTTTTTTAAACTGAAATTCAGGTTAAACGTCGCAATAATCTGAACTAACGTGCACAAAGATGGTTTCTTGTGTTACAAAGAGAAAAAACTAATGAAAAAAAGGAAAAAAAAAACTACATTTACAGAGAGATTAAAAAAAAAACTGAACAAATAAATAGTAAATTATTTAAGAAATGTATTTTGTTTACTGCAGTTCTAAGTAAATTATTGATACAGTGTGTAAAGGTGTAAAGAGCTGTTGTAGGTGATCTTCTTTGTGAGCATTTAAGGTGATGATTTGTCCTCCTCGTGGCAGAACAACTCCGACCCCTCGGGGCAGTTTGCACTCCCTGTCCCTCCCTCCCCATCCCTGGACACGTTCCCTTCCCAAGGCCCTTCCAGAAGCCTCTAGAGGAATCCAGCTCACCTTTTAACACCACTTTGGGGAACGGGGGGGGGTTGCAGCTTTTGGGGTTGATTTTCCTCTCTTCCCCCCCTTCCCCACCCCTCCTGCAGTCCCCGTGTCCGTGAATCAGGGGCAGGAAGGAGCCCGTGGACACCCAGGGGGGAACAAACCCATCCAGCTTTTTCCGTTTGGTTCCTTCCGTGCCGCCTCATATTTATGCCTTCACATTTATCTTCTGTTATCGATGCATCCATTACTCCAAAGGAAATGTATCTTGCTTCACATCTATTAAACTGTATAAACTGGAAGCGTGGCCTCCCTTTGTGCCGCAGCGGGGGGAGCCCACGTGTCCCTGCCGCTCCCAGAGCTCGGCATTCCCTGAAAATTCCCTCTTTGCTCAACCTCTCCAAGCTGCAGCCCCCTCCCAAGGTGTGAACCATCCCTGCTGGAGTTGGAGGCTTCTCCCACCTCCCCCCTGAGCTCAGAGGATCCCTCACCTCACCCAGGAGTCTCCATGTGTTGATCCGGCTGCTTCCCGAGGAGCACCTGCGCCGCGGTAATTAAGAGTCACTTAGAATTATTGTAAATAATGACTCTGTCTCGGCGGGATAGCGAGGAATTCCAGAAAAGAGCCACAAAAATCCGTGATTAACAGCGCTTTGGGGAGGATGGCAAACTCCTTTCGCTGCAGTTTAAGGAGGGGAGGTGAATCCTTCTGCTCCAGGCTTGTCCTGCCTGGAGGTGCGGGGGATGCTCTGGGGTGTCCCTCGGTGCAAGGGGACGCTCAGGTTGTCATTTACTGCTGGGGTTGTTTAGCTTTGCTGGAAAAGGCCTGAATTCCCTTCAGGGGGAAAATCCTCTCACCACGGGGTTGTGGCTGATGGTGGTGATGGAGAAGGGGGTGTAGAACAACTCAGAAGGGCTTGAGGCCATGGCAGTGTTGGGAATGTGTTGGGATATTTGCTCCCTGTTCTGGCTCTGCTCAGCCTGCCACCCTTCCCAAAGCCCTCCCCAAACCCCTCAAAGCTCAGCAGGACCCAAAACAACCCCAGCCATGAGCCTGCAGGAACATCCTGGCAGCGTGGGGAGATCCAAGCCCTGACTGAATTTTCCAAGAGCAGAGAGTGACCATGGATTGTTCCCTGACGCCTCTTTTGGGGACACTCACCTGGACTTGCAGGTGCAAACCCCCCCCAGCTGCATCCCCAAACCTGGCAACGACCAGAGAAACTATTTAACATCAGCCAGTGTTAATTTTGTTGATTAAATCTCTGCAGCATTAAGCAATTTCCCCCCGGGCTGTCTGCAAGCCTTGCTTAAGATCGGAAGTGAAAAGCACGGGGTAAAAGCAAGTCATGATTATTTAATTGGATCGATTCCTATTTTGCATTTTTAATGGCCATTCAGTCCTGTCCATTTATCAGCCAGACTCTGCCTCACCACTCTCCATTCCAGCAAACCCACAGCCCGCAGGGATGGGCGCTGTGTCCATCTGGGCTGGCCCAGAGCCACCTCAGCACCCTCCGAGGAGCAGGAATCAGACAGGGATTAAAAACCACCATGCTGAGGAAGGAAACCATCACAGGGGCTCTGCTTCAAGGGTAAATCTCAGATGGCATCGATCTGAAATTCTCTTTGTCATGCTGGGGAGGAGAAAAAAAAAAAAAAAGCTTTAAAAAATACCAACCACCAAATCTGACGCCATCCTGGGTGCAATTAGCCCCAACCTTAATCTGTCAGAGCTGTGAGATCATACAGGTTGCATGAATGCTAATAAGCATTTGATATTTGTACAAGCTTTCTGGGGATGAATAATTCAATTGACTTCATCCATTAAATTTCCCCTATTAAGTTTTCAAGCCGTGGCTGGGTTTTAATGGCTGGGGCCACCTCATCCTCCAGACAAGGGGGCTTAATTAGGAATTTTAGCACACCCTGATAGAGCCACAGGAGCTGAAATCTCTGTGGCTCTTTGGGTTTTGAGCAGCTCGTGTCTCTCTGCTGGAGCCCCGCTGAGCCCCTGGAATAACTCCAGCTCACACCAGGTGGGTGCTCCATCCTCTTCCAGCACGATGCTGCTGCCAGAGGCTGGTTTAGAGCCCTTTCCATGGGCTCAGCCCCTCTGTGGAGGCTGGGACGGTGCTGAGGGGCTGCTTGGGGTGAGGGATGTGCAGTGGCACTGATGCACCCCCTGGATTTTGGCACTGTGGGTCCCTTCCAGCTCAGGATATTCTGTAATTCCATGATTCCCTGGCATTCACACCCAGCTCCGGCTGCTCCTCCTGCCAGGACCCGTCACTCGTGTCCCTCACTCTCAGGTCAGTGTTGGTTTGTTCCAGCTGTGGATGTTGGGGTGTCCAGTGAAAAATAAACCTGTTCACCATGAAAGGGAGAAAACGCCAATGACCCTCATTAAGTCACACTGCGGGGAAGAACCAGATTAATGATTTGAATATTTGATTGAAGTCCCCTGGAGCAGCTTATTCGGATTCTGCTTTGCCCCACGTGGAGGCACAAGCTGCTGAGGGCCCGTGGCCACGGCTGCAGGGTCTGTTGGATGCATGGAAAACAGCGTTCCCACTTGAGTTATTCCCAAAAAATGCAGTCACCACTGGACAACAGGCAGGAGGGCTCCATGCCTGGCAGGAGAAGGAGCTTGTTTATCCTCCTCTCTTCTCCCTGCTTTTATTCCTTATGTCCTTATCAAACCCAACTCTCCTGCTGGGCACCAGCTCACCAGGTCTTCCTCACCCTCTCCCCTCCCTGCCTCCATGTCAATTTATTCTGTCTCATTAATTAATTTTGCTCATTAACCAAAAGAAATCTCACCAATGATAATGAGTTCTGATACAAATTAATTCTTCAGGGAAGACGAGGCACTTCACAGCTCCTTGGCTCCTTTCAGTGACAGCATCCATACCCAGCAGGGCCCCTGGCATGGGGCTGGCGGCCACATGGACACAGGGATCATCCCTGGAAGTGTCCAAGGACAGGTTGGACAGCAAGCTGGGATAGTGGAAGGTGTCCTTGCCCATGGCAGGGGCTGGAATGGGATGAGCTTTAAGGTCCTTTCCAACACAAACCTCTCTGGGCTTCAGCCCCATAACACAAAACCCACCTGGCTTCACCCAGGTGCCTTCCCACCCCACCCAGTCTCCAGGTAAATCTATTCAGCAGGAATTACAGCAGGAATTACAGCAGGAATATCCCCTCTGTGTGCTGCTGTGAGCTCCCACCCCTTCCCTGCTTGATTTGAGCAGCAGGAGCAAAAGGCAGGGAAGACAAAGGGCAGGGAAGCTCCCTGCAGCCTCCTGGCAGGCAGGGATGAGTCAAGGCTGTGCAAACAACCCTGAAAACACAAACGCTTTATCGCAGATTAATGACACCATCAAATGCGTTTCACTGGCCGTTTAGCAGGTGTCGATCATAAATATTTGAGATTCGAAATAAACTTCTGTGCCGTGGCACTGCGCTGGTGTTTGATCCCACCTTCCCTGGATCAGCCCCGGGGTTTGGGCAGGGAATGGAGGCAGAGGAGCTGCCCCTGCTCCCTCTCCCTTCCACTCACTTTTCCAGGGATCTGCTGCTCCTCCTGCAATTGCAGACAAGCCCAGAGCTGAGGAGCAGGAGATAAATCCCGCAGGTATCCCCCGCTGGCTGCCCAGGATGGGGAGAGCCCCTGCCTGCTCTCCCTGGGGCTCATCCAGAGGCAATTCCAGAAGAAACCTGGGAAAAGGGCTCACCACAACTCTCCAGCATCCCTCGGAGCCCCTGGACCCCGAGCCAGGTCACGGTGCCTGGGTTTGATTCAGAAGCCCCCAGACAGAACTCCCAGCAGTTTGGATTTTCCCAGCCCCTGGCTCATCCTGGGAATGAAGCAAACATAATTCCCTCATCTGTTTGACATGACCCAGCACAGAGCCAGCGCTTTCGGGACACTGGGAATGGGAATGGCTCTCCGGGAGCTGGGATCCAGCCTGGAGGAGGTGACAAGCGTGTCCTTCCCCCCTGTGAGGATGACTGTGGCTCCAAACACCCCAGGGAGGCTTCCCGTGAATCCCATCACAAATCACAGGATGGGGACAAGTCCTGGAGAGAAGGAGAATGTTTTAAACGGCCAGGAGAAGCAGCAGCATCGCTAAATAACACCCACGGTGTCACCACCACCCACAAACCTCCACCATGCATGGAAGTCAAACTCTCTGATGGAGCATTAATTAACTTTTCCAGCAGGATAAAACCACTTCCTTGCTTGGGATTTCACTCTGCTCACCAAGATTTAAAAATACAGCTAATTAAAGCAAGGCTGGCGTGCAAAGAAGGGAAGAATAAAAGGTCTTGTTATGGCTGGGAGGGGACAGAGTCCTTCCAGATGCAGGTACAGATGACTCACGGCTGCTGAATAACCCCCCTGCAGTCTCTGTGCCATGGGGAAGGTCTCCTAGTGCTGGGAGAGCTCCTCCAGCAGCTGTACATCACCTGCCAGGCAACAAAAATGTCCTGAAATTGGCTCCAAGGTAGCTGGTAGCCGAGTGCAGTGTTAATTAAACAGCCTCTCTAGCTGCTCCAGACAGCTGCTCCAGAGCTGCTCTACCTCCCCCCCACCCCCGGTGATTTTCAGTTCAAATGAATTCTTTTCCCTGAAGCATTTCTGAAGGGCTGTGCAGAAAGGATAACATTTCAGGCATTCCCTCCCGTCCCTCCTGCTCTCCTGTCCCATTCTCCTCCTGGCCAAATTTGTTTGGCCTGAAAAACCGAGTTGAAATAGGAATTTACAGAGAGCACAAGCACTGAGCTGGGGAAGGGCTTCCTTCACCCATCCCACCCTTCCCAGAGGCTCTGGCAGCGATCAAACACCCCCAAAATTCCTGATGGAGAGGGGAGTGTGGCCTGGGATGTGACAGGAGGAGAAGGGATGGAGCACAGCAGCCTGGGGAGTCTCCATGGCGCTGGCGAGAGCGTGGGCAGCAAATTTCCTTGTGTGAGCAGCAGCACAATCACAGTCCCACGGGCCAGCAGCAGCAGCAGCCCAGAACTTGTGGCATTTTATCTTCCTTTTTCTGTTTGAGCCGGGATTAATCGCACGAGAGACGGATTTCGTGTCCGGACTCAGATGTTTATTAATTCTTGTCTATGGTGCAGTCTCACAAGCTGGGAGTTCCAGCTAACAAAGTGAAAATGGCTCTGTCTCTATCTCTCTACAAGGCTTTTTAAGCACAAACTGTCCAATTATGAAATAACACCTAAATTGTTTGTACTTTTAACCCAATAGCCAACCACCTGTGGTCCACAACACAGACTTTTCTCCCCAATTACAAAACACCACCCAAACCTGTGAAGAAGGAGGCGAAAAAGGAAGACTTAGCCTGTGTCCTAAAACCTCCATCTTGCTTCTTATAGTTATTAAAATTACTTTTATATTAAATATATTAAATATATTTATTATATATAAAAAGACAATTTCTATTATATTACATTATATTACATTATATTATATTCATATAATAAATATTTAATAAAATAAAAATAAGTCTATAAAAATAATAAAATAATAATAATAAACTCTCTATTCTATTCTATTCTATTCTATTCTATTCTATTCTATTCTATTCTATTCTATTCTATTCTATTCTATTCTATTCTATTCTATTCTATTCTATTCTATTCTATTCTATTCTATATGTTTCCACCATGTGGAAAACTTAAGAGTTTAAGGTTTTGGCATATAGTAATATATATATAAATACACACCCATATCCACATATGGGTGTGAATTTAGTATATAGTAATATATACATAAATACACACCCATATCCATACATGGGTGTGTATTTAGTATATAGTAATAAATATAAATACACACCCATACCCACATGTGGGTGTGAATTTAGTATATAGTAATATATATATAAATACACAGCCATATCCATACATGAGTGTGTATTTAGTATATAGTAATATATATATAAATACACACCCATACCCACATGTGGGTGTGAATTTAGTATATAGTAATATATACATAAATACACACCCATATCCATACATGGTGTGTATTTAGTATATAGTAATATATATATAAATACACATCCATATCCATACATGGTGTGTATTTAGCATATAATAATATATATATAAATACACACCCATATCCATACATGAGTGTGTATTTAGTATATAGTAATATATATATAAATACACACCCATATCCACATATGGGTGCTGAGGGCGCGGATCGGCGCTGCCCTCCCCGCTGGGGCCGGCCCTCCGCAGAGCACAAAATCCACATTTTATCGCCCTTTTCCAACACCTCTGGCCCGGCAGCCGGAGCCGCTCCAGCAGCAGCATCTAGCGGCCGGGAGGGCAGGATCGGGAATTTCCTGGGCAGGGATGATCCCAGCGCATCCCGCGATTCCCTGTCCGAACCCCAACAACCCCGCACAGCGCTGCCCCTGCGGTCTGGTCCGTGCCCATCCCCTGGGTGCAGGTTTGGGGTTGCCTTAGGCTGATGTTAAATAATAATGATAATAAATAAAGTTCCGGGCACGTGGCGGTGCGAGGATAACGGGGCAGCGCGGGGCGGGCTCAGCGGCTGAGGGGAGCGGGTAGGATCCGCCCGGGGACACCCGTGCGAGGGGTGACGGAGGTGCCGGGGTGGGGTGGCCGAGTTTTGGGGTGATTTGGGGGCGATTTGGGGGTGATTTGGGGGCGATTTGGGGGTGGTTTTGTGGATGGGAAGCGCTGCGAAGAGAAGCGAAGCGCGGCGCCGGGGAAGTTTGTCCGCTGCGCCGCCCCGTCCGTCGCCACGGCAACCGGCGTGCCCGCCATGGCGGCGCCCAGCGTGTTCCTGCTGGCCGTGAGCGGCGAGATCGAGAGCGGGGAGGTGCGGGAGGGCCGGGGACAGCACGGGAAACACACCGGGACAACGCGGAGGGACGGGGGGATCGCTCTGGCCCGGTCTCGGTGCTGCGTCCGCCCGCGCGGGATGAGAATCTGTCCCCGCCCCGAGCGTGGCCGGCCTCAGCCCCCAACTCATCCTCATCCCCCTCAACCCTGCACACCCTCAGCGCCCCCGTAACCCTGCCTGGCTTCATCCCCTTAACCCACCCCTGTCTTAGCACCCCCAAACTCAGCCCGGCCTCATCCAGCTCAGCCTTTTAACCCATCCCAGCCTCAGCCCCCAAACCCATCCCAGCCTCAGCCCCCAAACCTGGCACAGGCTGCCCTCAGCGCCCTGACTCGGGCAGATCCTCACCCCCAGAAATTCCCGGTGAATTCCCAATGAACCGTCTCTCTCTCCTCTCTGCAGTTCCCGGGATTTGATGACCTCTACTGCAAGTTCTCCTTCGTCTACGGCCAGGACTGGGTCCCCACGGCGGTACAGCCCCTGTCCCCACCCTGTGTCCCCTGTCCCCACCCTCTGTCCCCTGTCCCCACCCTGTGTCCCCTGTCCCCACCCTCCCCTCCAGCCCCCCCGGGCTCACCCCTCATTCCCTGCAGGGCCTGGAGGAGGGAATCTCCCAGATCACCTCCAAGAGCAGCGTCTCTCCCACCACGCTGGTGTGGAACTTCCCCATCGACATCACCTTCAAGAGCACCAACCCTTTCGGCTGTGAGTGCTGAGGGGGCCCGGCCCTGGTGCCAAACCCCCCCTGACCCCGTGTCCCTGCGGGGCCACCAAACCCCCCCTGACCCCCATGTCCCTGCAGGGCCACCAAACCCCCCTGACCCCCATGTCCCTGCAGGGCCACCAAACCCCCCCTGACCCCCATGTCCCTGCAGGGCCACCAAACCCCCCCTGACCCCCATGTCCCTGCAGGGCCACCAAACCCCCCCTGACCCCCATGTCCCTGCAGGGCCACCAAACCCCCCCTGACCCCCATGTCCCTGCAGGGCCACCAAACCCCCCCTGACCCCCATGTCCCTGCAGGGCCACCAAACCCCCCCTGACCCCCATGTCCCTGCAGGGCCACCAAACCCCCCTGACCCCTGTGTCCCTGCAGGGCCACCAGCCCCCCCTGACCCCCATGTCCCTGCAGGGCCACCAAAGCCCCCCTGACCCCCATGTCCCTGCAGGGCCACCAGCCCCCCCTGACCCCCATGTCCCTGCAGGGCCACCAAAGCCCCCCTGACCCCCATGTCCCTGCAGGGCCACCAGCCCCCCCTGACCCCTGTGTCCCTGCAGGGCCACCAGCCCCCCCTGACCCCCATGTCCCTGCAGGGCCACCAAACCCCCCTGACCCCCATGTCCCTGCAGGGCCACCAGCCCCCCCTGACCCCCATGTCCCTGCAGGGCCACCAAACCCCCTCTGACCCCGATGTCCCTGCAGGGCCACCAAACCCCCTCTGACCCCATGTCCCTGCAGTGCCACCAAACCCCCCCTGACCCTGTGTCCCTGCAGGGCCACCAAACCATCCTGACCCCCACATCCCTGCAGGGCCACCAACCCTTCTCTGACCCCCGTGTCCCTGCAGGGCCACCAAACCCCCCCTGACCCTGTGTCCCTGCAGGGCCACCAAACCCTCCTGACCCTGTGTCCCTGCAGGGCCACCAAACCCCCCTGACCCTGTGTCCCTGCAGGGCCACCAAACCCCACTGACCCCATGTCCCTGCAGGGCCACCAAACCCCCCTGACCCTGTGTCCCTGCAGGGCCACCAAACCCCCTCTGACCCCCTCTGACCCCCGTGTCCCTGCAGGGCCACCAAACCCCCCCTGACCCCCACATCCCTGCAGGGCCACCAAACCCCCTCTGACCCCCATGTCCCTGCAGGGCCACCAAACCCTCCTGACCCCCGTGTCCCTGCAGGGCCACCAAACCCCCCTAACCCCCACATCCCTGCAGGGCCACCAAAGCCCCTCTGACCCCCATGTCCCTGCAGGGCCACCAAACCCTCCTGACCCCGTGTCCCTGCAGGGCCACCAAACCCTCCTGACCCCCGTGTCCCTGCAGGGCCACCAAACCCTCCTGACCCCCACATCCCTGCAGGGCCACCAAACCCCCTCTGACCCCCGTGTCCCTGCAGGGCCACCAAACCCCCCTGACCCCGTGTCCCTGCAGGGCCACCAAACCCCCCTGACCCCGTGTCCCTGCAGGGCCACCAAACCCCCCTGACCCCCTCTGACCCCCGTGTCCCTGCAGGGCCACAGATTGTGCTCAGTGTCTACGGGCCTGATTTCTTTGGCCATGACGTGGTCAGGGGTTACGGAGCTGTCCACGTGCCCTTCGTGCCGGGCAGGTGAGTGCCAGCCTCACCTGCAGGGCTCAAACTGATCCTTGGGCAGTTGTTTCAGAAGATAAAACAAAAAAAGCTCCCAAAAATCTCCTCGTGGTGCCCTGTCAGGTCACCACAAAGATTTTTCTAGCTGAGCTGTTTCATCATCAGATATAATATAATATAAATTTTGGTAATCCTGTAAAGCCCAGAGCAGCCTGTAAGAAGCCCAGGTGGGAAGCTCAGTTACTCACACAGTAAATTCTCATTCCCAGCTCTGGGAATGGGGGCAGATTCCTGTGCAAACAAAGCCCTTCTGTGTGAAGGGAAGGGACCTGATGTGGCAGGAATTCTGTCCCTTCATAAATGTAAAAATCTGCTTTTTATTCCTTCCTGAGCTTCTGGGGCTCTCCTCTTTGTTCCAGGCACAAAAGAACCATTGCTATGTTTGTCCCAGAGTCCACCTCCAGGCTGCAGCAGCTCACAAGGTAATAATTAACGACTTTAATTCATTAAGGAGTGAATTTCTCTGCTCTCCTTACCCACAAAGGCACTTTCAGGCACTCTGTGGTGCAGCTGTTCTGTGCCATAACCAGTTCTGTGTTCTGTCCATAAAAATCACATTTTCAGCTGCCTGGGTCTTCCATAAACATATTAACAACAATATTAATTGCATTAATATATTAATATAAATATATTAATATCTAATATAACAGGCATATTAATTACCTGCTAACTGCACTAAATTACTGCCTGGATCTCCTTGGGGCTGTTTTGGAAGGAGAGCCACAGGAAGAGCAAACCCATGAGAAAACAATTCCCACTGCACTTTTTTTAAAGAAATCCAAGGTCTCCAAGCCTCTCTGGTTCTCTGGGTGATCAAGAGGAATTTTTCAGCAATATCTTTGCCACAGAAAAATGCTTCTAGCCCAGAAAAAAAAACCTGGATTTAACAAAATCTTAACAAAAATATTAACAAAACTTACCTGTGATTGCAGTAGATCAATGAAGAGAGTTCAGAGCCCTCCTGGCAGTGTCTCTGCTGCTCAGTTCCCAGTTCATTTATTCTGTATTTATATATTCTGTATTTATTCATGTATTT
The DNA here is from genome assembly GCF_021018805.1 of Prinia subflava. Lineage (NCBI taxonomy): Eukaryota > Metazoa > Chordata > Aves > Passeriformes > Cisticolidae > Prinia > Prinia subflava. The sequence continues at coordinate 14,437,870 of NC_086263.1, read as the reverse complement.
TCTCCTCCCAGCTGGTTCACGGGGAGGCGCCCGGAGTTCACCGACCCCAAGGTGGTGGCACAGGGGGAAGGACGGGAAGGTGAGTCCTGCCAGCTCCTGGGTGCCAACAACAGATCCCCACAGCTCATCCCAAACCCTTTTTTAATGGATTTGTGTCCGTGCAGTGACCAGGGTGCGATCCCAGGGCTTTGTGACCGTTTCCTTCAACGTGATGACCAAAGACCTGCACAAGCTGGGCTACGACGTCCCCCCTGCGCAGGGGCCCGGGGCTCAGGGGCTGCACAGCTTCTGAGGGGCTGCTGAGCCCCCCAGGGCCTGCTCACAGCTCCTGGGGCCTTTCCTGGGAAAGGAGGAGCTGCTTCCACTCAGTCATCAGGAAAAACACCAGCCCAGGAGGATCTGGGGAAACGGCCAAGCCTGCTCCTCTCAGCGAGGCTGAAGTGTTGTGGAAATTGATGTTATTGATAACATTCAATGTTTTTAGGGGTCAGACTCTCTGCCTGTAACAAAGTATTTTTATAGCTGCCTTTTGTACACATTTTTATACAATTAATGACACAGAAAGTTTTGAGCTGCAGCAGTTTCCCTGCAGTTAAAACTTTGCAAACCCAGTTTCTATGTAGTGATATGTATATGTATATATATATATATATAGTGTGTTGCAAATGAGAAATTGAAATTAGTGCACCTTCCAAAAATGGTCCTGTGAAATGCATCCCCCTCTAAGCTCCTTTAGGCTGAATAAACTCAGTTGTATCAATAGATTCATTTGTCTTTCTGCTGCTGAAGGGGTTTATTCGTTGGTGCCAGGATGTTTTTAAGGCCTAAATCATCCAAGCTCTGCTAGACTCAAAGGTAGAAGAGAAAAAAAAATGTTTCAATGCAGTGACTAATTGCTGAGTCATTTTCCTGTTCAGTTTTGGGCATGTAACCTCTTGTGTCTGACTGCAAATCCCAGGAGAACGACAACACCTCCCTAAAAGGGAACTACCAAGACTTCCAAGTGTAGAAATCCCGAGAAAAACACCCAGGGATGAACCACAAATCCTGCAGGCCACAGCTCAACAAAACACCCAGGCAGAGATTGTTCATATCCACAGTGGGATGGGATAAATTGAATTTCTGAAAACATAAAGTGGTCACTGGAACGTTGCTGGGAGCAGCAGCACCTTTCATACAACATAGAAAGGCTTTTCCAACAGTTTTTAGGGATAATTTTTCATCTCCTGCCTTGTTTTTGTTGACTCCACACTTCCAGGGGAGTTGTTTTGGTAATTTGTAATCTCTGAACTGAGTCACGTCGGAATCCAGATTCAGAAGCATTTCCTGTTGGCTCGGAGGAGACCCGAGGAATTTTGTTTCCTTCTCAGAAGTTCGGGAAGCTCCAGCAGCAGGATAAATAATCTGTGTGTGAAAAGCTTGGGAGGCAAACACGGAACCTCCCAAAGACCCAATTTCCCCTGGAGCACATCCCTGCCAGAGCCGGTGCCACAGGGGATTTATTCACACCCAGCTCCTCATCCCGGTGCTCCAAACCCCGGGATTCCTCCTGTCCCAAGGGAATTGTTGGGTGTTTAACCCCGCTGGGACCGACCAGACCTGAGGCAGCTTCCCCCTGACAGCTGCTGGGGAGGGAGGTTAAAAACGGTGGAAAGCAAAAATCCTGAGCTCCATAAAACGGGATTAAAGACACCTCGAGGTGCTCAAGCTGCTCTCTAAGCAGATCCCACCTGCTTACCTGCATTATCAGGGCTTTTTGCCTATTTTCTCTGCGTTTAGTTGGATTTTAGGGAGGAGTTCAGGCTCCTCAATGGCTTGAGCAGATCTAAGAGCTTCACCGACCTTCCCCAAGCGTTGGGCAAGTTTCCTATGAGTGTTCCCCAGGGGCTGATGTTTGGAATCAGCATTTCCCAAGCTCGATGCCATTCCTCAGATCCAGGGGCAGCCGTTGATATCCCCCAGAAACTTCTCCCAGGAACGGCCTTGCTGCTGCCTTTATCAAATCCTGGTTGAACCTTTGCTCCTCAGGCATGGCAGAGCGTTTGCAGCTCTGAATAAAGATGGACCCGACACCGTGAGGAGGGAATGATGATAAGAAAGGGATTCAGGTTCCCTCATTGCTCTTGTTAAACCCCAGAAGAAGCAGAGCTTTAAGAACAGCCAAATCCCAGCAGCAGAGGCTCACGGTGATTTCCTCCCTGCTCCTTTCCTGGTTAATCATTCTCCCTTCCCTTCAAACCTGCCCTGGAATTCCCAACCCCACAAGAGCAGCACGAGGCTCTCAGCTGGAGCTCTGAAATCTCTCCCAGACGGTGAAATTGGTCACGATCCTCTGAATTCCAGACGGGCAGGGAAAAAAATCTTCCTGGAGAGCGAGTGCTGGCACGGGAGGGGCTCCAAGGCCAGCACAAACCAGGGAGCCTGGGAGGTGTTTGGGGTCTCTGCAGCTCTCCTGGCCTGGAGAGGTTTTGGATTCACTCCAAGGGAGTTTTCCTGCTGTTACCCAGGGAGGGAGGCAGCCAAGGACAGGCACTGAACAGCAGCTTGGGGATCAAACCCTCCAGAAAAAGGAAAATCATTGGGACAATCCTTAGGAATTGGAATTTACCGCCTTTCCTACCAAAACTACAAACAGCAGCAACTCCTGCCCTCTCGTGGCTGCTCCCGACCTTTATGGAAAACGCTGGGAGTGGTTAATAGCAATTAACTCCGAGGCTGAATGAAGAATTCCGAATTTCCTCGGTGCTGGCTGCCCTGGCACTGCCCCTTGTCCCTGCCGGGGCTGCTCCAGCCGGGGATGTGAGCATCCACCAGCGCCGGAGCAGCCGGCTCTGCCCCGAGGCTGCGGGGCTGCCTTACACCAGCACGGCTGCGGCAGCTGGGAATTATCTCCAGCTGAAAATGAGATGGATTCAAGCTGACAGCAGCTTCTCCCCAGCAGCAGCGTCGGGTTGGGAGCAGGAGATCTGTGAAATGCTCCAAAGGAAAAAAAGGATTGAGGGGAAAAAAAAAAAAAAATCAAACACTCAAGCACAGAGCAGCCACCTTGGGAGAAAATTGGGGGTTTAGCTGCAGTTCCTGACGGGTTTGTAGCGTTTCCTCCTGTGAGAGATTTGGGGGGATGAAGGCCCTGGGTCCTCCGTGCTGGGCCCAGGACAGCACAGAGGGGTGGGAGCAGTGACAGAGCTGGGCTGGCACTCACGGCCTGGAACCTTCCCTGTTCTGGGGACATCCAGAGCAGGGAACCAGCAGGGACCACCCTGGGCCTCTCCCCTGGGGCTCCCACAGTAGCTGGACGGGCTGGTGGCCTTGGAGGACACACCCAGGACAGCTCCAGGGTGACCCTCAGAGCCGAGCCCCCCGTGAGGGCACTGAGAACCCCCCAGCACCCGGCCCAAGGTCCAGGCACGCCTGAGCAGCACATCTGGGGCAGCACATCTGGAGCCACCACTCCAGTCTGGGATGTTTTCCAAACAGGCCACACAACCCCCAGCAAAGACCTGGGCAAAGGCCACCCTGATGCCACCCCTGTCCCCTCTCAACATCCACCCTCGGGGTGCAGAGGGGATCCCTGAGGGCTGAGGAGTCCTCTGGGAGCCAAACGTGACCCCAAGTTCTGAGGCACTCGTGGATATTTGCAGTCCCAGGAGCCTCCTCCACTTTTGGAAGCAAAACCTCCCAAGGCTGCAGCTCCCAGTACCCTCCAGTGCAGCCCGAGTGGGGCTGGGAGCACAGGACAGCACAGATCCCTCAGAACCCATCCTTGGGGCACGGAAAGCAGGGCTGAGCCCCCGGGAGGGAGGGAATAACAACCCTGCATTCCCAGCAGGATCCCAGGGACCAGCCTCGTCCTTCAGAGGGAAAAGCAGCAGACGCACGGAACTGCTGAAGGCGTCTATTTTTGGCTCCCTATTCAGGCCAGGATATTTAAGTACCCAAATTCACCTCGGAGAATATCATCACTCCGTTTAGTGCCAGACTTGCTGATGAAGATATTAAAAAAGCAGAAAAATCCCCCACCACCATCACCCAACACAACCCCAGGCAGCCCATGGGCTGCCCAGAGAAGCTGTGGGTGCCCCTGAACCCCTGGAAGTGCCCAAGGCCAGGCTGGACAGGGCTTGGAGCAGCCTGGGATGGTGGAAGGTGTGGTGGGATTTTCTTTAATCTCTCAGGGAGGTATTTCCCAAAACCACGAGGGTCCCACAACCCAGTCCAGCTCTGGGACAGCTCTGGGCTCTCCCTGCACAGCCCCAGGAGGTGCCGTGTCCCCCCAGGGTCTCCCCACACTCCCCCATCCTCATTTACCACCTCCCAATTCCCTACGGACCACCAGGCGCTGCCAATGAACCTCCCTGGCACCAAGGGGAACTTCCCACCCCTTGGCTTCAATAATTCCAGGGTACAACCAACCAACAGCCAAACAGAACTGCCACCACCACATCCCACACCGGCTCCTCACCATTCCTAATCCCGGGCTCCCAAACTAACAGCAGTCCTTGGGAAATCCAGCTCATAAATGGGGAAAAGGTGACCTGTTAACTTGAAAAAGATGGGAGTTTGGAACATGAGGGGTTCATAAATCCCGTTGGTTCCCTGAAATGCAGCTTGCAGGGTGTTGCAGAGGCCGTGCCAGAGCCAGAGCCCAGATGGGCCCAGCTCTTTCCTCACAGCTCCATGAAAAGCAGCAGAAGGGGCAGAGCTGCACCCTCAGCACAAAGAGGCCACCAGCACAAACCTCAGCAAAACCTTCAGCAACAGCAGCGTGGGCGAGGGGAAGCCAAAAGATAAATCTTATCCGGAGCCTTTTCCTCTGCGGAGCAGGCAAATCCTCCTCACTCCTCAGGAGAGGAAATGTGGGATGGGGGAGCAGCTCTGCAACGTCAGCAGAAAGCTCCACCACGGGCTGGGGCAGCTCAGGCTCCCCTGGCTCACACAGCGACCAGAACCCTCCAGAACCCTCCAGAACCCCCCCAGAACCCTCCAGAACGCCCCCAGAACCCTCCAGAACCCTCCAGAACCCCCCAGAACCCCCTCAGAACCCACCAGAACCCCCCAGAACCCAGCTCCTCTGGAAGAGATCAGAGTCACCACTCTGAGCCATTCCCACATCTTCCAAACAGAGAGTGGGTTTAGCTTAAAATGTGCAATTCTGAGAGGCAGGAGTAGAATCAGAGAATCCCAGGATGGTTTGGGTTGGGAGGGCCCTAAAATCTCATCCAGTTCCAGCCCCAACACCCTCCAGGTGCTCCAGGCCCTGTCCAGCCTGGCCTTGGACACTGCCAGGGGCAGCCACAGCTTCTCCAGGGGACCTGGAGCCTTTCTGGGGCAGCAGCTTCCCCCAGGCAGCTCCGGCTGACACCAAACCAGAGCCTTTTCTCCCCAAAGCCTTTCCCACAGTCACATCTCCAGGGTTAATTAGTGATCATTGATTAGTGATCAGCCTGATTGGCAGCACACTAAACCTGGAGGGGCTCTGGAGAGGCAGCTCTTGCTGGCGCCTGCTAATGAAGTGCCCTTCAATTAAAGCAGCCAGAATTAGCAGCCTGAATCGCTTCCAGGCTGGCAGCCCTGCCATGTGATGCGTGGGACAGAGCCAAGGCTGAGCTGCAGGAGTGGGAAGCGAGGACGCCCCAGGTTTGTCCCGGCTCCCCAACCCTCCTTCCACAGCCCCTTCCCCAAATTCCTGCCTGGACACAAATCCAGAGGTGCTGCTCCGAGCTCCCTCCTCAGGGGCTGTTCCAGTGGTTTAAAGAAGGAATTCAATCGCCTGCAACACAACAAATCTTCATTTTTATGGATCAGTAAGGTCTCAGCTGGACGTCTCAGGCAAACAGAGAAAGGTGTGAGCAATAGTTCTGCCTTTTCTTGACCTCATCAGTAGGCAGAGATGTTATGAGCACTATTGATGCTCTGGGAAAAAGATTCTGGAAATTTAGCATGCTGCTTCTACATGATTAAAAATCAGGCACTGGAGACATGCTGGTGAGCAGCAGCTGGTTTAAATTCCACATACAGCCTGAAAAGTGAGCCTGTAAAAGTTCTGTATCTTAGTGTTCTGCATTTATCCTCCATCTGACTTCCAGATCACACTTGTTGAGTTTTATAAGTCAAGTCAAACTTCTTTTATCTAATTTCCAGCCCTGTAAGCCACAGAAACCCTCCTCTCTCCCAGCCAGAGCAGCCTGAATTGGGAAAAGTCACGGCTGCATCCAAGGAATCCACAGCATCCCTCGATCACAGGGAGATCCCTCCTGCCTCAAACCTTCCACCAGCTCCCCCCAACCCCAGCAGGCTCCTGCAAAACTCCCCCGAGCAGGGCTTGGGTGGGGATGGGGCAGCAAACACCACGCAGAGGCTTGGAAAAAGCAACAGGGCCGGGATAGAAGCAATACAATTTTAATTCTGACCAGTCACCTCCAAACCCCTCTCGTCTTTCCACTGTTCCGATGGCATCGTTTAAATATCACACCTGTGACATCGCTTTGGGGGGGAGAAAAAAAAATGACACAAAGATACAGACATTATGATACAATAGTACAAATGATAAATTATTTATACAGTAAATAATGGCAATAGTCAGCACAAATCCAGAAAAAGCAGCCGGCTCCCGGGAATATGAGAAGTTTGGGAAATATTGGAACGCTTGGAAAGGAAGAGTTGTGTGAGATTCTGCTGGGGAAAAGAAATCTGCTCTTTCTCCCCACCTGTGCAAGATTCAGGCATAGAGGACACCTCGAACTGGAACAGCAAAGGGGCACAAGAGCTGAATTTGCTCCAGGACTTCCCAAAATCTGGGAACACCACAGCCCACCAGGGCTTCCCTGCCCTGGCCCCTCCACAGAGCTGAGTTTATCTAGGGCATAAAACTGAATAAATAACTGAGCTTATTTGGGGGAAATTATGCCAAGGAGTGTGTGTGTGTTAATTTTTTTTTTTTTTTACAAGATATTTAAAACTTGTCTCTTTGGTCAATTTGACCAGTAAGGCTATTTTGGGTTACTAACATTTTAAAGATCAAAAAAAGAGGAAAAAAGCACTTTGAATATTTGCAAGTGAGAAAAGGGAGGGGGAAATGGAGAAATGGGGCAGAGGGGATGCAGTGGGACACACAAACATCCTCCAGAAATGTGGGAGGGCCAGGAGGGAGGGAGGATTATCCTGGAAAATCACCACAAAATGAGCTGGACATTCAGAGCATCCCCAGCCAGGACAGTGACCCCCCTGTGTCACCCCTGGGGACACAGCCCAGCCCAGCAGCATTTACCAAACCAGCTCTTACTCCTCCCAAACTCAGCTCCTGCCACAAGCCCTGTGCCAGGCTGGGATCTGGGCTTGGTTAGTCTCAGTCTAAATATTTCCAGCACCAGAATCTCCTCAGGGAGCTTCCTCGGGGTTTGTTGTTCAGGAATGTCTCTATTTAATATAAAAGGGATAAAGTTCTGGGGGCAGTGACGTGGGAGGAAAAACAACAATTTGCCATTCAACAGCTTCATTAAGCCAGGGCTCCCTCCCAGAGCCAGAGCACAGCTTCAGGTGACAACTCCAACTCAGATTATTTCAGCACTTTAAATATTTCTGATCAGCCTCATCCTGCCTCCAAGTTCCCCAGGACGTGGCCAGGACTCCTGGCTGGACAGACAACGCCCCATCCCATCCTGAACTGCAGGTCAGGGGACAGACTAAGGGACAAACACAGAGACCTCGATTCCAGAGCTGATCAAACTCGAGGAATCCTGACCCAGAGCAGCTGGAAAGGACTTTGCTCCTCATCTGCAACAATCACACCCTTCCTGCTCTGGGCTTTTCAGTAATTTCAACAATAAGAAAAGGCCTTTTCCTTGCTCAGAAGGCAACGTGGCTGGGGTTTTGTTTTGTTGTTAAAGACAGGCTGGGTGTGGACAGCAATCCCCTTCCCTCCTCTAGAAAAACAAGGATTGGGAATCCTCCTTGCCAATTCCAGAGGATCTCAGAGGATCCAACACCTGCACAGGAACACCCTCACACGGAGCATTCTGTGCACTCCCAGAGCTGCCCTGACCTACAGATCCAGCCTGGGATTGTCCCTAAATCTGAGCGTCCTTCAGCCTCCCCTTCCCACCGGGAGATGGATCCCAGTCCTGTCATGGGATCCAGCCCTGCCCTGGGATCCAGTCCTGCCCTGGGATCCAGTCCTGCCATGGATCCAGTCCTGCCCTGGGATCCAGTCCTGCCCTGGGATCCAGTCCTGCCATGGATCCAGTCCTGCCCTGGGATCCATTCCTGCCCTGGGATCCAATCCTGCCCTGGATCCCAGTCTTGCCATGGATCCAGCCCTGCCCTGGATCCAGTCCTGCCCTGGGATCCAGTCCTGCCATGGATCCAGTCCTGCCCTGGGATCCAGTCCTGCCCTGGGATCCAGTCCTGTCCTGGGATCCAGCCCCTCTCCAGCCCCACAGGGAGTTGTTCCACCACAACACAACTCTGGCAAATTCTGTTTTCCCCCTCTTAAATCAAGGAAAGGCCACCAAGTCGGTTTAGAGGTGCCCTGCAGGCAGGAAAAATCCCTTTCCATGGATTTTTGGGAGAGCAGAGCTCAGCCCTGCTGGGCCAGGGCTCCAGCAGAACCCCTGAGCGTGGTGAGGAGTCCAGACGTGAAAATTTATTAAAAAGGGATAATTCAGCTCCCAAGGGATGGCTGGACATGGAAGCACCTTCCAGCAGGAAAAACCAGTGGATGGAATGAAACAAGCTGTGTTTGTACATCAGGATTTCAAACAGCTCCACAAGTTTTACAAGGAGAATAAAACCAAACAGCCTCCCTTGGGATCTTCATCAAGGCTAAAGTTCTGTCCAGTCTGGGGATTGGGAAGCAGGAACAAATCAAGGGAAAGGCGACTTTAGTGTTTTTTCTTTTTAATGTAGTCTTAAATCATGTTATGCTCAAATTCAATTCATCTAAAAATAATTAGTCACGAGGATTTGTTTTTGATTTGCATTATGAATACTTCATTTAAAAGTAAATATTTTAGTGTTAATCTTCCCTTTTAAACTCTCTTTACAGAAACAAAGAGCTAAAACCATAAATAAGAGGGCATTAAAACCATAAAAATGACATTTGCCAATATCTTAATTTTTCAGCCAGACTTGATAAATCTATCAAAACCAGACAGTTAAATAAGAACCACATTATAAAAATTAGCAAAAAAAGGACTATTAGGTAACTCTGCAAACTCAAAATATGAAACTGTACTAAACAAAATATGTGCAAAAGTATACAAGAGTAACTGCATATAGCAAGGTTAAGCCTGAATTAGTTTTAAAGCTTGCCCCGGTGAAACTGAATTCAAAGTTGTCCCACTGTATTTCTTTTTTTTTTTTCTTTTCTTTTTTTTTTTTTCTTTTTTCCGTTTTTTTTTTCCTTTCAACTCACATTGTAAGTCAAATAAAAACAAAATACACATGAAAAAACTTCCAAACGAAGCTGGTACTGGACAAGCACAGAGCAGGACACTCACTCAGCACGAGTGCAGCCACTCACAGAGAGTTCCAGGAGTCCTTAGAGTAGTGTAGGAATTCAACACTGCACACGACAGCACAACTCGAGCATGGTCTTGGGTGTTTTGTCTGGGGTTTTGTGTTATTTTCCTCTCGAGACAAGCTTGCTGTTGCCAGTCACACCTCAGAGATACCAAAGCAGTGCGAGTTTGCAATGTTTAATGCATAAAAACCAAGCCCCCCTGGGCCCTCCGGGTCGGTCTCTCCTAAGAGTAAGGACTATGGGTGAACCAACAGTCTAGAACTGTGTGTAGTTATGTGCAAAACATTCACTAGCACTCGGAATCTCAGGGCTATCTCACGGGCAGAGGAAGTGACAGATGCAGGGGAAGAGTAAATTCGGAAATCCAGCACATGATCTGACACCTACAAAATAGCCAAGGGAGCTTTCCAATGGCAGGTTCTCTCCCTAGAAAGTGTGTTTGAAATGATTAACAAAGTAACAAAAATGGGCAGGATCTAACTTTGGTGGAAAGTCTGAACATTTCACATGATGCTCAACAAGCCAAAGTAAGGTACCATCTGTAGCAAAGACTAGATTTAGATTAACTGGTAAGTAGAGACAACTCTTCAAAGATCATAACTGTAAACTGCAAATCTACTTCCAAGTCTCTCACACACCGTTCAGTCCACACAGGCCACGTTCGTTTCGCTGGAAAGACTTCAGCCTGGAAACACTAGGAAAAGAAAAGTTCCTTTAATTGGGTCTTTATAGGAGGAAAGGGTTAGTTGTATTTGCAGCCTGGGAGGCTGCCGGCGGCATTCCTGTACTGTGCAGAGCTTGGGGCATTGATCCTGCAATGCTCAGCCCCTGGCCCATCCTGATGGTGCCCATGGCCGGCAGCGGGGCCATGCCCACGGGCACGGGGGCCATGGAAGGCAGAGGTATTGGCTCCATGCTCATGGGGGGCACGGCGCTGAAGGAGGGGCTGCTGCCCATCACGGGGCTGGCTCTCATCTGGTTCAGGGTCAGCGGCTGAGGCTGGTTCACCTGGAACGGGTTGATTGGAGCTGCTGCGGTAGCGGCGCCTGCGTGGAGAGAAGGGACAGAGAGAGAGGCAGAGCCATCAGCACCGGGGCTGAAATGGTCTGGACACAGGACACTCCCTGTGTGCACCCCATGCCCAAAACACCCTCTGCCCCCCAGAAAAGCACAGTCTGCTCCCCTGAAGCCTCCGACAGCCCTTCCCGCTTCCCACAGCCCTGACTGGAGCCAGAGGTGCCGGATTTGGTTGACTGCAACAGCCCTAGCCACGACATCCACATCCCTGACTGGATCTTTTAAATGCTACTCTGCAGGCTCTCTGTGCTCCCCCACTGCAGAGTGAGTTTACATTGGATACTGGGAAGAAATCCTTCCCTGGGAGGGCGGGGAGGCCCTGGCACAGATTTCCAGAGAAGCTGTGGCTGCCCCTGGGTCCCTGGAAGTGCCCAAGGCCAGGCTGGACGGGGCTTGGAGCAGCCTGGGGTAGTGAAAGCTGTCCCTTCCTTTTTTAAGGTTTTAAGGTCCCTTCCAAACCATCCTGGGGTTCTGTGATTTGTACTTTTGCTCCGAGCTCTCAGCAGCCACCTCCATTTTCATGTTTCTGGCACCGAGCTCGGACAAGAATTCCCAAAGTAAACAACTTGTTTCCGAATTACAGCGGTGCTCAAAAAAGCAGAGCACAACTTTCCCAGCCTTTGAGGTTCCCTGGATTGCTGCCAGCCCTGCAAATTCCTTTTACTGCACAAGCCCAGGATTATTTGGATGGCCCAGTGACCCCTCACAAACTTTTTGTAGTACCCGGGAAGGGCAGATACACAGATTTCCTCTCTCTCCCTGCTCACTGCCAAGGCTGCTCAGAATCACTGCTTTTCTCCTGCTCAAGGATTTTAATAAATTGACTTTTTCTTCCATTGGAAGAGTAATGAAAAGAAATACTGAAAGAGCATTTCCAAGTGTTTCACCCTGTGAGCAACACGGGGAAACTCAGTGCAAATTCAGCTTTTAAAAAACACATCTGCCACAGTTCGGTGTCACCATTTCAGTCTGCTCCAAGCAAGGGCTCACTTCTAACAGGCCCAGCTTGCAGGACAACTGCAACAGCCAATTTTTTTTAGCAAAATACACTGAGAATATTTTCAGATCAAAACTGGCTCACTGTGCCAGCCTAAGGCAGACTAAGCAGCAGCTCACTACAGCCCTGCAGGGTTTGCTCTCTGGGACCTCAGGCTGCAGTCAGAGATCTCCTGTGCCTGCTGCAGCTCCAGGAAAAGGGCAATTCCAACCTTCTTCCACAGGAAACTCTTTTACCTGTTACCTTCCCAAGGTTTTTTGCTTTTTGACAAAACCCAGCTGAGGTTCAGCCGTTTTTAAAAACCTCAAACCTAACAGAGACAATCCTGAGTGAGGGGAACTGCTGGAGTAAAGTTCAGCTGCAGACCACGAGCAGAGACTTTGTGTTTTCAGGGACTGCCCCTGTGCTGGGTGAGCCCAGGATGCCTCTCTGAGACCCTCTGATCTGTTGGCTGAAATAACCAAGAAAACCAAGCCCAAATCACCCATCTTTAACCCCAACAGCGCTGAGCTGTGCCGAGTTTTCCTGCAGGAAGGGAAAGCTCAAACAGAAACAAAAGGACCGTGCAGAAACCAACCTGGTGCCAAGAACGGGTTCAGAGAAGTAACAGGTTGTGGTGGCTTGGACACCAGAGAGTCCAGGTTCACCAGGGCAGCGTTGGGGCCCAGGAAGGACTCGGGGGTTTTCCGGGCCGTGCTCTGTTTGCCCGAGGTCCCGCTCGAGTGCTGGGACTCGAAGAGGTCGGGGCTCGTGGTACCGCTGTGCTGAGAGGGCAGCGTGGAACCCGATTCGGCTGCAACAACACAAAGGCACAAACAAAACCCTGGTCAAGGCACGGAGGCAGGCAGGGAGAGCCTCAAGGGTGTAGAGCAGAGGTGCTTTATGCTAGGTCTGTGTTAGTGGGGCTCGGTGTTTCAGGCTGTTACACCCTCTCAGCATGCAAGCAGGTCAGGGTTCTTTAGCAGAGCGTGGAGAAGCTACAGTCAGAGTTGCAGTGCTCTACTGATGGAATTCCCACAGCTTTGCTGCTCCAGGTGGGACTCACAGGCTCCGAGGAACAGATTCTCCAAAGCCTTGCCTTGTGCCCTGGCCCTACACCACTGCTGTGCCCTTCCTAGCTGGATTCCACCCAGGGTTTTCCTCTCAAAAAGCTCAGCTGTGCTTCAGGCAGAACCATCCTGAGAGCAATGGTACCACAGCACTGACAGGGTCTGGCAGCTTTGATTTACTGACCACTGACCAGAGGAAAACTAGATCAGAGTATTATTCACAGAAAGTATTTTCTCATCTTCCTACTGGAATTTACACATTTGAGAGATTCAGTCAGCATGGTTCTGGTTGAGTCTCTGAGCATAAGCCCTGCTCCAAACGTGCTGGACATTGGAAATTAAGAAGTCCAACAAATTTCTGGGTCAATGCAGCAAAAGGTCACAGGGTACAATTCCATGGATTACAAAAGGCCCATTCCCCACGAGTTCATGCACAGGCCAAAATGTGAACAGGGAGCTTTTACTGCTGCATCATCACTTCCTTCCCTTGGTGAAAGCTGACTTTTTTGTTCCATCAGATTTAAGAACAGAGACATTTGTTGCTGTGACTGTCACCCAACCTGGCCACATGCTAAGAATTTGATTCGTACCTGGCTTTTTAGAAGTTCGAAGTGTGTCAAATTCAGAAAAATCATCTTTAACTGTACCATTCAAATTACTGAAGAGGTCAAAAGATGTACTTCCTGTTCAAAACAACAAGACAGCCCTGTCATTAACACATCTTCGGTTGCATCACACAGCTGATCCTCCTGGAAGCAATTCCTAACCCATTCCAGAAGCCACCACAGGCTCCAGGGCAGCAGCTGGGAGTGCTCCTACTCTGAGCCAGGAGCTGGGAGAAGGAGAATGTCACAGAATTGTCACAGAATTGTCACAGAATTGTCCTTTCTGACAGCATGGAATGACTAAATCAGAGCAGTTTGCTTTTGGATCAGTGTAGGGCACACCTGAGCATGCTGGGGGTTGGTTGATTGAGTGTCCTGCATTAGAGACAAGCAGATCTTGCTGTGGAAGGAGAGAACAGAAATGGATTTACAGCCTCTACTATCAAGTGTTAATCAGCCCTCGAGGAAAACACCCCCGGTGATGATTTCACTTCTGCTTCCCAAGGGGAAAGGAGGAGGAATGCCAGAGCAAAGGCTGTGGAGATGGGAAAGGCCCGTTAGCGGAAGCACCAGCGCTCGCCCAGAGTTTGCACTCAGTGAAACATCACCATCCCAAAATGTGGACACATCTTACCTCAGGTTGGAGGCAGAAAAAAACACACCCAAACCATCAGCAATCACACTCCTGAACAGCTTTAAAAGGTTTGTGTGGCTATTTTCAATTAGCTGAAATGTTTCCTTAATTTACTTCTAACCTTCAACACATTTCAAGCCAGAAGAGCACAAGATGACAAACCCCAAGAGAAGGAGTGAAAATTGAATATAAAAACAACATTTATCAAGAACAAAGAGCCACCATAGCTAAAGGCTCATTGCACAATGCTCCAGTTATTGCCCTTTGCCCAGGGAAAAGCTGCTTAGACAACTTTTTGCAGCACTCAGATTCCTTTGTCTGTTGTGTACTGGGATGAATGACGAGCAGAAAATGCATTTTTGGATGCTTTTAGCCACGGTGCCAATATGAAAATGCCAGGTATTAACACTCATCAAGGCTGCATTAGTTACAGAGCATGAACAGACAATTACAGCAGCACCTTCTGCCTCTTCACCAGGGCTCAGGGAAGGTTTCACACCCTCAGTCTGAAGGAACAAACCTTCATTTGCACCTCTAAAAGTCTCCTCCGAGCTGCTCAACTTGTCAATCTCCATCTGCAGAAACATCCATCTGCAGAGCTATTTATCACAAGGAAAGGTGAAATTAGAGTATCATTCATTGCCAGGAATTAAGTCCTTGTCTAATTAAAGATAAAACCCAAGAGCAGCAGCAGTCCCAAGTGCTCAGCAGGCAGCCACAAATACCAGGAGGAGACCTAGAAGGGACAGAGCACAAAGCAGCACCACAAATTCAGACCTTTAAGTCTGAATAATTACATTCAAATTTCTTTTTCCTGCTGGCTATTACACGTCCCTTTTATTTTGAAGACTGATTCTGCCAATTGTTCAGTTTCTTTGAACCACACAATGCAAGAGAACCACTTGGACCTCTCCTCGTTACTCAGATGAGATGGATACAGGACAAGAGCGTTGCTCACCAGAAGTAGAGAGAGGTTTGTTTGCAGGTGCTGATCCCCAGGGATCCACGGAAGGTTTTGCTGCAGTGGAAGATGGCTGAGCAGGGGCCCAGGGGTCCACGTTTTTGGCCAGAGGCTGAGCTGTGGATCCTGCTGGTGCTGCCCAAGGGTCAACAGAAGCAGCTGGTTTGGCACCTGCAGGAAGAGGCAGCAGGAAGAGAAGTGAGTGCAGCTCCCTTTGGAAAGATTTCCTTGGATATCAACCCCTCCCAAGAGCCTTCACTCCCCATAAATACTGATCATAAATGGGAGCAGCAGCTCAGCACCAGCAACTCCCAGCATTTGTCACAAACTCTGACCAACAGCAGCACCAGGAAACTCTGGGCAAGGCAGAGCAATGAACAATTCCCCTCTCTGAACCTGAATACAAATACCTGCAGCTCCAACGAGAAAATCACCTTGCCTTTGTTCCTGACATTGCCACCACAAGTGACAATCCCTGGCTGGAGGTGACCTAAATCACAGGGTCTATTTATGAGCTCCGGGGAAAGTGAGTTTATAAAAAGCCCAAAGGTAAAAGGTGTGAGATACCCAACATTAACCCTTGCACAAAGGAATCTGTAAGATTCAAAGGGAATGTTTTCCAATTCTCTTAACCCCAATGCTATTTTATAAAAATATAATCAGCTTCCCTGAGCCAGCTGTGCTTTTTAATTCCCATTTCTAAGCACTCTGACACACATCTAAGCTGCCCACTGATACCCCTTTATTTTTTTTAACCCAATGCCTGTATTTTCAGGGTTCTCATTTTTACTGGAAGATGCTGACAACTCTTCATTCCTACAAATTCAATCACCAAAGGTTTCATTCCCAAATGACAATTTTATAACCCAAGAGAGCAGGACAGAATCACCCACAAGCAACAACTCTTACCTTCAATATCCTGTGGGTTTCAAGTTACAACTGAGAATTATTTTAGCTTTTAAAACTCCATTCAACCCCGCTGGCATCCCAATGCTCCTGTAAATCAACTGAATGCTGCACACAGTGGCACAAATTCCAGCTGGAATTTTGGGTTTTGTTTCATCAGCAGGCACGTGGTCACTACAGCTCCGGAGCAGGAAATGCCAAAACTCTCCAAGGAAGGCCCATTATTCCCACACCAGTGCTTCCATTTCCCTTATCTGCCCCCAGTGCTGATTTAAGAGCAATGCCACACTAATGACAGCATTTCCCACCAGCAGAAGCCTCCCAAAATGTCCTTTCTTTCCTAAGGGAAGCACCAGAAATGAGAGTGCTCGGGAAAATCCCTTCCCGGAGCCTCCATCAGCTCTGCTGAAACACCACAGCACTGGCAGGGTTTGGGAAATGCAGTTTCATGAGTCATTTTTTTTACCAGCAAACTCATAAACTTGCATCTTTGAGATTATCCCTGGGAGGATCCAGCAGGCTGGAATGTGGTGTAAGAGAGCTGGGAACACCGAGGAAATGCTGCAGCTGGAACTGGTACAAGGAAAATCCTGTCAGAGGGTGACACATCAGGCAGGAGATTTGAGCAAGGTGGATTTTGGTTGCTTTCAGCCATGGAAAAATAACCTGAATGGCCTCAGGGCTCAATATTTGGGCTTTTTCTCAGTTCCTATCACCAAAAAAAAATCCAGGTGACACTTGGAATGATGACCTGGCAGTTGGCCCAGAGCTTTGTAGGTGCCTTTAATGTCATCATGACTGGGGGGAAAAGCCCCAAACAAGGAATTTCATTATTAAACTTCCAATTTTTCATCAGGAATTTGATGGTGGTGTGTGGAATGCAAACAACTTTGAAGCACTTCAGAGCAGGGGTTGCAGAATCACCAGCCTGAAGCAGAACTGACAGAACAAAGCTGTCAATCCTCATGGAAAAGTTTCCATTTGTATTGAAACTCCCTGCCCTGTAAAAAAGTCAAGAATTCCAACAAAAACAAAAGATCCAGCTCCAGTTCCAAGTATAACGCTGTGAGGAACCATTCACTTTCCACTCCTTGGACAGGCTGTGGCTCCCAGATGCCAGCCCACCACAGAGGCAGCAACATGCACAGAAAAAGCAGACAAAAATTTGGCTTAGTTGCTCTTTAGAATGTGAAACACTGCCTGGTTCCCTTCAGAAATATTCCACGGATTCAGCATCGAAATCCTACAGAACAGTAAATATTTTAAATGGCAACCTGCATTTTTTGGTCTGCTATAAAAATCTTCGTTTAAGTCACTTAATCATTTTGGTTCTGACCGTACACAAACACATCCCAATTCTCTAGGAGCAATTAAGGACATGATAATTCAGGCTGATGGCCTTCCTAAGCTCAGCACCCTGCCTAAGCATCAGATTAAATTCTGGGAATAGTCTAAACCCATGGCACTGGACACAACCAGCAGTGAGACATGAGTTGGGCAAGTCAGTTTTGCTGTGAAGACAACAGAAGTGCCACTCTCCTCTTCCTCAGCATTCAAACTGCAAACACAAAACCCCAACTGCTTTCAAAAAGTGCAGCTGCCATTGGTTTCTGCTTGGAAATGAGGAATTTAGTGGAACAAATGAAAACGGACTCACACACAAACCGGACACCGAGGAACTTCGAAACGCTCAGGGTTAAAAAGCAAAACCTTTCCGATGCCATTGCCCTGGCAGTTTGCTCTTACCAAACGATTGCCAGGGGTCAGAGGCAGGGGCTGCAGCCGTGGATCCTCCCCACGGGTCCGTCTGGTTGGTGGCAGCAGTGGCAGGAGGTCCCCAGGGCTCGGTTTTGGGTGGGGCCGGTGCCGAGGAGGGCAGGGCATCCATCAGGTCCAACAAAGTGGTGTGCTGAGGGCAGGAAGAAGCTGAGCTTTACTCAAGAGCATTGCCAGGCTGAAGTACAAACCCGTGAGGGTGAAGAAGCAATTATTATTATTATTATTTTTTCCTTTTACACGCCTGCATTGACTAGTTCCAAGTTTAACCCGCACGGAAGAAGCTTTAAGCTACACAACAAAGCAAACCCAAAAGCATAAAAGAGCTCAGTATTAAGCTAAGTTTGTGTTACTGTATTTCAGCTTTTTGGCAGCATAACCGGGAATTTCTTAGGCGAAGGCACTACCTCCTTCTTTTTGGGAATTTTAATTGTGTCTCTGCGACTCTCCTCCAGAGCCATCTGTAATCTCAGATCATCTCCGCGTCTGAGGCGCTCCTCCTGCAAAGGAAATCAACACTGGTGATATAAACCATGAGCCTGCTCTGAGCTGCTCTCCCTGCAGGGCTCCAACCCTGCCACCCTGCGCTCCACAGGGGCTGCAATTTCCACACAACACCAACGGGGAAAAGGAGTTTTCCTGTCAGTCTTGCCTCAGGAGCACCCCGACCCTGTGGTCACAACCACAGCCAGTTTTTGCTGGTTGGAATTTACACTGGTGGTGTTTTTATTCTTTCCGAAATTCAGTTGGAAACACCACAGAAATTCAAGTGAACGACCCATTTTTCAATTATCACAATGGTTTTTCAGCATTCAAATCACCACTGAGGGTTGTAGGGAACTAAACTTGAATTTCCCTGGCTTTTGTTCACTTCCCTCCACGCTGGTGCAAGATCCACCAAGGGAATCAAGTCTTGCCAACTCCATGTGTAATTTGAAGGTTTAAACATCTGTAACTACAATGTTTATGCCACATTTAACTCCTTTAAATATCTTTGCTTGCATCATGTCTCTCAGAAGTTGACTAATCCCCCAGCTTGTCATTTTTGAAGCTACTTCAAATACTTAGATTCTGATTTATATTTTTGTTCCCTTTATTGCCCAATAATGATAAAGTTTACTGGGTGATAGTTTCCCTTTCCAAGCACTCATGTTTAACATACAGCTATAAACTAAATTGTCACAGGAAGCCTCTAAAATATTACAGGCACTCAGCATGGCTGACTTGAATTTTCACTCAGAGCTGAGATTTGTCTTTGTTATGTATTAAAATGCAGTCATTTTATCCAAATCTACTCCAAATTCAGAATGAAGCTCCTAAGAATTAGCACAGTAACATAACCCAGGTGATAGATATGGAGTCAGTTTACTTTAAACCACTTTTTTTATATATTCTGGTACTTTGTGTCAGGTCACCCTCCTGCTCCAGAAACTCCCATCAAGCCAACAGCCCAAAATTCCACTGGAATCAGAATCCACTGACATTAGAGAAGCTTTTCAGGACCAGTCATGTTTCCAGCCCATCCTAACTGAAAACATCTTCAGTAATGTGCTGATTAACATCCTCCCACACAAAGCCTTCTCGCAAAGCGACTGTCATCTTCCACTAGTCTCAACAGCTCGGAGGCTGAAGTTACTTTAAAAAGAGATTTAAAGCATAAAAACAATAATAATAATAAAAAAAACCACCCCACGCACACAAGATTCCACCTGGAGCAAAGCCAAGCTGCCATTAATAAAATAAAATAAAAAAACCACACAACCAAACAACCGAAGCGGGTTGCAATGTGAACTTTGGAGAAGTTGGGATATTTTGGAAAACCTTGGGACGCTTTGGAAAACCTCGGGACGCTTTGGAAAACCTTGGGACACTCTGGAAAAGTTGGGACACTTTGGAAAACCTCCAGGGGCACCGACCTGCTCGGCCACCTCGCGGCTCATGGCCAGCGCCAGCTGCAGCTGCAGCTCCTCCTCCCCGCTGGTCTGCGGCCGCGCCTGCTCCAGCTCCGACGACACTCGCGGGGACGTCGCTGTGGGGAGACAAACCCGGCACGTTCAGCACAGCAACAGCAAAATGAAGGCTCAGATTTGGGTTCCTGCACCCCCTGTTGGGTTTCAGAGCTCCCTCGGGGTGAAGTTTCTGCCAGGGGTGAGGGACAGGTTGGGGTTCACAGGATTCACCAGGTTGGAAGAGATCTCCAACATCATCGAGTCCAAGCCAGCCCCATCACCTCACCTAAACCACGGCACTGAGGCCACACCCAGGCCTTTAAACACATCCAGGGATGGTGACTCCACCGCCTCCCCGGGCAGCCATTCCAGTGCTTTATCACCTTTCTGTAAAACACTTTATTCCTAATACCCAACCTGTATTTCCCAGCTTGAGGCTGTGTCCTCTCACTCTGTCAGTGCTGCCTGGAGAAAGAGACTGACCCCCCCTGGGCACAGCCACCTTCCAGAGAGCTGTACAGAGTACTAAGGTCACCCCTGAGCCTCCTTTTAGCTCTGCATGACAGCTCAGCTGTTTTAAGGGAAAAATATTCCTGGAAAATGGAATTTTTTATATGGGGCTGTGATATCAAAAAGTACCCCCAGCTCATGCTGGATATACCAGAATATATATATATATATATATATATATACCAGCATACATATATATCTGATACACTCTGATACTCTTGAGTGTATCAGAGCTCCTGACTTAAAAAGGTAGAGAATTATTGTTGAATGAAACATTTGTGGGTATTTCTTACATCTTCCAGTGTCAGTGAGGATCTGCTGGGAGTGGGCCAATATTGGGGTAAAACTGGATGCCACCCACTTTTCTGTAAAATAATACAGTCTTAATGGGAAGATAAAGAACTATTCTTAACTGCTGAGCAGGCTTGGGGATAAACAAACCAGCTATTCAGACTCCAAATTTACACAAATACAGGATCATTCTCTGTTAAAAAGAGTTTGGTCAATGGGTTGGGGGTGTTGGTTGGTTTCTGGGGTTGCTTGGTGGTTTTGGGGGTATCTCCTCCTCTCTTCTTCAAGAAACAGCTCAAATATGGGATTTCTCAAGACACAAACCATCTTTTAATGATGTTCTCACTCCAGGAGCATGTGAAATCCCATCCTACACCACCAGCAGGTTTAGCACTATACAGTAATTAAACTATTTTGTACTCACTCTCTCTCAGACAATTCTTTAGCGTCCAAATCACTCACACAGAAATTTTATCTTCCTTTGGCAAGGAAGTTTGTATTTAGTGGCTGGAATTATGATTAGTTTGGCAAAATATATATTGACATTTAATACATTTAATTGAATGTTTCAAACTAGCGTGTCAAGCTCGAAGAAATCAAGTTTCTTCCTACCGGGTCAGCTGGGCTTGTGAAAAGAAGATTGCCAAACTCAGTGTGAAAACCACTTTTTCATCACTACTTTAATCCTCCAAACATTTCCCAGTCTTGTGTCTCTCTCCTTAAGTTTGAGGCCAAGATGATACCACAAAACCAGTGGAACTTTCTCAGCCAGCAGGGCAGAAGGAAGGGGGCTCTCCATAAACAAGGAATGACCTTTTCTCCTCCCCACCATACCCATCCCACCCCATCTGCTTCTAAAGGCACAAATTAATTTATCACCCATGATTCTTCCACCCTGTGCTGATCCTGAAGCTCTCCAGCCAACCTTACTTCAATTAAGATGCTACTCATAGCTCAATTCTATTACTTTTTCAAACTATCTCATATAAAATAATTAAATTTAGCCTGGCTGATGAGTACTTACTGCTCCAACACTCACGGCCAGGCTCTCCAATATATTATATTAAAAATATGATGACTAAAGCATGTGATAAATCCCAGCCACTCACCTAATACAGGTAATAAATTAGCACTAATTCTAATCATTCTAATCCAAAATGGATGATTTGAAACCAGGATGGAGGTGGGAACACTTCCCTGTGGAGCCCAGAGAATATTTTCTGTTTATGAAGAAGATTGAGCAGTTTATGGTTGTTAAATACCTCAGGCTTGCAAATACCAGAGAGAGAAAAAATACTTCAGATAAAAGGGCAAGAATTCATGGTATAAACTGGCCGTGGATAGACCCGAGATACAGATGGAGAAGAGCAGTTTTGCAGGGATTAGAGAAGGAGAGTCCTAACAGGTTTAAAAACAGAGCCTGGGACACATGGGACACCAGCAGAGTCACCTGAGAACAGATGGTACCTGGACTAGGGGCAGGGAGGAACCTTCTGCTCTGCTGGGCTTGAACTGGGGGGAAAACAGGATTTCTGCATTTCCTGCATCCCAGCTTTTCCATCTCTGCATTCCAGGACAACCAGGAACGTGATGGCAGGATGACATTAAAATGAAAATGATGCAAAATGGGTTTAATTCCATTGCTCTTCCTCCCATTTCCACACACAGGACTTGCTGAATGCACTGCCCAGGGCATTCCTGCCTGGAAAAGCTGGGAAAAGCAGGGATTGCACCCCACTCTGAGCCTTTCCCTGGCTCTCCCATCCCAGCCAGGCTGGGAAGTGCTGCCTTGGCCTTGGCAGGGAGCTCCATGAGCTCACAGCTCCCAGCAGATCCCAACAGCAGCAGCTCCAGGATCCCCCCACACGGGTAACACACACACACACATTATTCCTTCTCACTTTCAGGCCTTCCAGCAATCCATTCTACTTGCTTTCATTAACTCTTAAGTTTCCAGCTCCTTTTGATTTAAAATAAAAGGGGGAAATGTCCATGGGAAGTTCTTCCTCGGGCCTCAAGAAGAAAACAAACTCTAGGAATGTTGCTGTGTTCCATGTAAGCCTCTGCAGTGTTACAAAACCATCCACATTAAAGAGCTGCCAGCACTTTTTTTTTTCTTTCCTTTTTGGAAAAGGATTAAGGGAAATTCAAAACACTCTTCTTGGGGGTAACCTGACAAGTTTTATCTGAGATTCCCATCCATACAGGCCTCATCCTGCTCTAAGTTAGAATTCCCAGGATCCAGCAGAAAGGTTGTGGCCTTAGGAACAGGACAGTGCCACACAAAGCATCCCTTATCCCCCAGCACATGACACTTAACTCAGATGTTTATGTAAGATGGGACTCAATAGATCAATTCTGACCTGCTAAACCCTGCTTTGCTGGGAATCTGGAGATCCCAGTCCCCCCAGGCTGCCCAGGAGCAAATTTCTGGGAATCTGTTCCCTCAGGGAGCACTGGGCTGGCTGCTCAAGGAAATCATCTGGAGGCTCAGTTAATCACTAAAGCAGGATTCTGCTGCACCATCTGTGCCTGCCCGGCTCGCACAGCTCCCAGACACAGCTATTGATAATTTCCTATATTTTGGCTCTATTGAAAGGCCTCTGTAGCTGGTTATAGATCTGGCTGAGTTAAAGTGAAATACAGGACACAGAGAGCAGAGCCTGCATTAATAATAAAAGTCAGGCTGTATTTTCATTCAGAATCCTGTGCTTGGGTTTTGGGGCAGTTTTTGTTATTTCTGGGGTTTTTCTTTCGTGTCAGGCTTTCTAATTTGCAGGTGGAATTATGAAGAGCAGAATTCAGCTCTCAGTCACATCTGTTCAGAAAGAAAAGCTGCTTCCTCACTCACTCAGTGAACCTACAAAGGTGGGCAAAACCAAAAGTGACTTGAAAAACTGAAATAAAATCAAGGTAAGGACTCAGAAACCAACAGCAATTCACTTGGGAAGCAGGCAGAGATCCCATCTGTCAGTCTGCCTGAAAGTCCACTCAGATAAAGATGGGATAATTGTAAAAAGCCAAGTGATGGAAAGGTAAATGCAAGCTGCTTAATCTGGAAGGAATTGTGTAATCCACCTTGCCCCTGGGAATGAAGGAACAAGGTACAAGAAGAGAGTTGATAACACTGATGAATGTGACAAGGTGGAGCTGCTCAGCCCTGTGCAGGATTCTGACTGCACTGAGCAGACTGAGAGCTTCTGAAATTCATCCAACACTCAACAAATCCTTCAGGTTTGTTTTGTTGGGAGCATTTTCCTCTCAGGTGATCCCCTACACCCGTGTGAATGGACACAGTTGGATAATTCAGTGTCACTACAAAAGTCTGGATACACCAGTGGCACCTCCCACCTTCACTCTCAGCACCAGAAAAATAAATGTATGATGAGAGGATTTAATCAAGCTGTCAAATGACATCTGACAGGAGCCTGCCACATTCCTTCAACACCTCAAACTACGGGAATTCTCCACACTGTTCAGCCAGACTCACTGCTGGGTGATATTCCCCACATTCCCTGACTAAGATGGAAAAGCAGGGATGTGTTCCAACCTGCAGAGATGCAGAACGGATTATTAAAGAAATAATTATTAAATAAAAACCAAACCCTTTAAAAACAGGAGTGTTGTGAATGGAACAGGCTGCCACATCCCTGGAATGTTTAAGGCTGGAGCAACCTGGGATAGTGGAAAGTGTCCCATAGCAGGGGGCTGGGACAAGATGAGCTTCAAGGTCCCTTCCAACCCAAACCATTCTGGATTTCACAAATTTCCTATTGTGTTAAACCCAAAACAGCAATTCCTCTGAATTATTTTCTACTCCAAGCAAAAGGGGAGACAAAACCAAAACAGATGAGTGAACACAAACTTGCTCAGGCTTCACAAAACTGGTTTTAAATAACGAGTCAGTTTAACCTGAATAATCACTGGAAATATAAAACTCCTTAATTCAGCATAGCAAACTGCTCCCAGAGCTGTTTGTGTCACTGAAATTAGGGCATCCATCCCATTCCATCCCACCCCAGCCCTGCTTCCCAAACCCTCCTGGAGCACAGGGAAAAAGGGAAGGATGTGGGCACAACCCAAAACAGCACCACGATGTCCCAGCTTGGGCATAACAGGATTGGGTCTCTTAAAAAGCGTGGCCTCAGTAAACTTGGTTTTAAAACATCACCAGAGTCTGCCAGGCTGGGAGCAGCATCCCAGCCCAGGCTTAAGAGGTCTAAATTAAGAACATCCTACTTTTCCCCGTGCAGCCATAAATCCAGAATCCTATTTAAGTGGTCACTGGCAGCTGGAGATGAAACAAGGCCACGAACAAGAGGCTGAAGTTTTTGAAACTGGGTGAGAAATGTCAGGCAAAACCCCAATTATTTAGACCCAAAGGCAGATTAGGAGGGAGGGACTATTGCTCAAAAAAAGATTTTAAATATCCATCTTTCCTGTCCCCAGCTGGTTTAGTTTCAGCACCACACAAGAATATTTCCTTAAGGCGAAATAAAACCTGGTATCAGATTTGATGCAACTGGCACATTTTCCAGAATAAATAAAAATTTTGCATTTTTGTCCTGGAATGTTTAATAGCTCCTAATCTGAGCATTAATTTTTTAAAGAGTGAAGATAAAACAAACTGTTCCCAGTATGGCAGAAATTGCTACTGGAGGTTGGGAAGAGCTTTATTTTTGTTTCTGAGTATCTCTCTTGGCTTCCATTTTCAGGTTATGAGACTAGGTAGGAAAAAACCTCACAAATACTTTTACAATTCACATGCCATAATGTGCTCCCTGGAAATATCCAAGCACGGAGATCTTCAGGGCCAACAAAGTCATTAAGGCAAAGCTTTGGGGGAAAGGATTTTATTAAAAACGATCAAGTTGCACCATTTCATTTTGCACAGTTTCTAAAGGATTTTTAGAGATGAAATGAAAATATTCACAAGGAAACAGGGAAAAATATCCTTATCTGCCTGCAGCAGTGAGGGATGATTGCACATCAGTCAAGAGATCCTTTTCCACCTTGAATTCTCTCACACTACACAGGGTATCAATATTGCTTTTATTACATTTTATTACAAAGGATGAATCTGGGACACAAAAAACAGCAATTCTTTAAGAAAACCCCTTGTGGCTCACCATGGAGCAAAAATCCAATTGTTCCCTGCAATGCAAACCTACACAGGTTGGGAAGCTGGAGAAAAGGAGTTGGAGCAGAATTCAGTCAGTGCTGCCTGTGCAGTGCAACTGATTAAAGATTCTCAACAAACTGACCCAAAAAGACTTCACTGATTTAACCTAAATTGCACTTTTAGTCCCTGAAAGGAGAGGGCAGAGATCCCTCACGCCCACTCCAGTATCCCAGGAAGTTACTGATGAGCTGTCCTGCAGGAACTACCAAACTCTTTCAGCTCTTTCTTCTGCAAGAAAGCACTAAAAATGCGATTTTATAACCCAACATAAATTCCTCAATCCAGAGAATGAATTCTGCAACCCCCACCCACCGTGCCTAGAGGAACCAGGAGTAAAATGTGCTGATGGCAAAGCACTGAGGGATGGAACATTTCCTGTGGTGGTGCTGCCAAAAAGGCTCTGCCCCTCTCCCAAACTTTATTTCTATTTCCCTGGTAAGCAGACGTGCTAAACATTCAGCAAAGAGGGTGGCTGGACATTTTGAAGAGGCAAATCTCATGCTGTAGATTCCAAATCTAAATGTCTCTGATCTCCTCTTCAAAGGTTTGGAGGAATGAAAGAGAATTCTGCCAGAATATACAGAGCAGCAACAGCATCTTAGAGATGTTCTAAGGGGAGTATTTCCCAGGAGTGAAGCAGAATTTCATTCCTTTTAGAGATTTTTTTTTCTAAATACAGTTTTTCAGCAGAAAAGAAGGGTATAATTAAAATAAAAAAACCCAACCCACACGATGGATACAATCTCTTTCACTTTAAATAATGAAAAGCATCTTCTCCATCAAATTTAGCAGGCACAGGAATAACCCCACATTTATGTAACAGATTAAATGTCTGGATTTTAATGAAACTCCTTCCTCGTTTCCTGGGATAAAGCTCTTCCCAGTTTCCCAGTATCAGGACTTAGCACAGCTGCTCTGGAAAGTGCTGGTTCGCTTTGCTCCACTCAATTAAACCAGAGAAGAAACACATTAAAACCTCAAAATATACAAAATATGACAGCCACCTGGATTTCTGCTGATCCACAGTGAAAAAAGCCCAGGAGAGTTGGAACAGAGGAAAAACCAAGCAGAGGGGGAAAGAAAAAAGCCTGAGATTTCTAAAGCTTCTTAGGGGGTGAGGAAAAAATAAAAAAAAGCTTAAGGAATCTTTACCTCCAAAGCAATCCTGCCACAGGACACACGCAGGGAAGTGGGAGCAGTAAATCCACCCTTGGAATACTGAGGGAACAGCCAAACTCGCTGCTTCTCCCATCAAAATTCCTAAAGCATCCCAGGAACAATTGAGGAACACGCCCTGCATTGCTCAGCCCTGCTGGGAGGAATAGTTTGGAGCCTCTGGTAGCATTTAAAATTCCATACAATGGTTCCAGGCATTAATTAAAGCTGGGACTGGTGGAGCAATAACTCTGTGAAATCCAAGGTGTGCTCAGAATACTTCAGGCACTTATTTCAACCCACCAGCCCAAATTAAAATCAATATTTCAAGCCACCTCTAAATTAAGAATTTTTGTTGTAGTCAACAACAGTCTATAGATTTGAAAAGGAAAAATGTTGTTATTATTGAGGTAACAATACACAAGTTTTTCTTTAAAAGATTCACAGTGCTCAAGCGTGGTTATTATAGAAAAACTATATAAATACAGAAAAATTATTATTACAGAAAAATAAAGATGTTTGTTATCCTACTGCTAATTAAAAGCCAAAATCAAAAATTCTCACAGCTGGAAACCTTCTCTCACATTTTTGTACCCTCTATCCTAAAAATATTTCCTTTTGGAAATAATTTTTTCTGCTTGTCTCCAGAGCTTTAAACAGAGATTTTTCTCCATCCTGGTTTGATTTTCCTGCTATCTCCTCCTGCAAATGTCAGCAGGGCTGACCCCACTCGTGGATTTATGATTTAAGAAGCACTTTGGGACCCAGGACATGACAAACTTCAGATTCCTGAAGCTGGTGCTCGATGGCTCCTGCACCCTGGCTCAGTCACTGCCCTCCACACACTCTAAACATTCATTTAAAGAAAAGATTTTCTTTCAGAATTAGACCACAACCACTGACACTGCAGCCAAAGCAGCTTTCATCAGATCATTACTTACATTAAGGAGGATTTAGTGCCAAATCAGGGCTCCTCCTGACATGACAGGGAGTCCCACCAAGCACTGGAGGAAAGAATTTGCTCTTCCCACATCACTGTATTCATTTTTTAAGAATGAAGTATATTATTTAGTATTTAGAACGGACACTCACACACCAAATACTGAGAATATAAATATTTAAACACAGATTCACAGCACTCCTCCTCCAAGTACTGCTGAGTAAGCAATAAAGGAAATTAAACAGCAGCATTTTTGCCAAAGTACAATTGGAGCAGCATAAAGTAGCAAAATGATTCAGGAAATATTCTGTATTTCTTATTTATTCTTTCAAGAGAATTAATAAATAATTAAATTAAATAATTAAATTAATTAAATAATTTCTTATTTATTCTTATTTTATTTTATTATTTAAACCAGGCTGGACAGGGCTTGGAGCAGCCTGGGATAGTGGAAGTTGTCCCTGAGCACGGCAGGGGGGTGGAATGAGATCAGCTTTAAATTCCCTCCCAACCCAAATCATCCAGTGAGTCCATCCTGAACAGAAAGAACACAACTTCAAGCACTCCTTTTAAAACCAGAAACAAACAGAACACCCCCTTCACACGCCCCCCATCACACCAAGCACTGAACACGTACACAGGAGCAGCCTGGCAGCGCTGCCTTTGGAACCCACAGCAAACAAAAATTTCTGACATCGATTTCCATCCCTACACACGTCCTCAAAAATATCTCTATAAGCAAAGTAACTGTAGTAGCACGTGGTTTATTGTGAGGGCCTTGCTTGTAGCTGCTGGGCACAGCTAAAGCAGGCCAGGAGAGCAGGAACAGAGGGAAAGAGAGGGAAAGGAGGAGAAAAAGAGAGGAGGGCGAAAGAGAAGAGGGGTAAGAGCAGGGAAAAGGGAAGAGGGGATAAGAGAGGGAGGTTCTGAATACTGTACAATAAATATCTTTCCAAGTTGAACAGTATGAGTTGGACCAATCAATCTAATACAAGATAACAACATTTACCTACAGCCAATAGAACTGTCCCATCACCTAAGGCAACCAGGAGAGTATTGTTTAATCAAGGGAGATGCCCTCAGCTTAGCACATCATTATTCACTAGCTGATGGCCCTGTAGCCCACACCCTAAATCTCAAAGCTGCTTTCATTTCTATCTTGCTGAACTCAGACTCCCAGAATCTAAACCACCACATTTGCAAGGTCTTTCTACTTCACCTTTCCCAACATCCCAGGCCACCACCAGCACGGAGCAGACCCCCAGAGACCCCAGACCCCCTGGCAGGCAGCATTTCCACCCTCCCAGAGGCCCCATTCCCCCACTCCAGCTCTCCAAAGAGAAGGATGAACTTTGGGATGTCTGCCTGTACTTACAGCCGTGGTACGACGCTGGGGACCCTCCAGACTTGCCATACTCCTGCTCGGAGTAGCTGGTGGACAGGTTGGGCTGGCTGGAGCCTCTCCCAAAGGTGATCTGGTTGCTGCCCACCCCAGTGGCCACCTGAGCCATGCGTTCTTTGGTCTTCAGAGCTTGGGCCCTCTCTGTCTTGAGGCGCTCGTCGTCCTTCAGAAGGGACACCAGCTGCTTGGATTTCTCCCTCACGTTGATGCCCTGGTCCTTCCCATCTCGATCGATGTACTGAAAATCTTTCAATGTCTGGATAGCAAAAATATTCTCTTTACACTGCTGGGCCACCCTCTCGGACCCAGTTTTAATCAGGTAATCTAAGAGGGTGAGGGCCTTGTAGACGTGTCGCCAGTTCTTGCCGTGGTCATTGAGTCGTTTCCAGATCATGCTCATAATTTCAGAAAAGGCCACAACATTGTAGGTCAGGTCTGCTATTTCAGTCATCAAGGAACTGGAAGGACCCCAGGGGTCATTCGAGGTCGCTTCCCGAACTTTTATTTCGGCCTCTGAGTAATTGTTCACAATGTTCTTCATCTGCCGTCTGATAGACGAAGTCGTCATTTTTATTTCCCTTTTTCCCGAGGCAGATTCCAGAACACAAAGAGCACAGGGCTAAATCTGCTCTCCCAGGAGCGTTTCTGAACGGCGAAGGCTCCGTAGCAGTGGCGAATTTGTGACACGTTCTGCTACAATCATTTCCTCTCCTCAAGAGGATGGCACGAGAAACTAAAAATCATGACCTGAGTGAGGAAAGACAACAGAGCAGGTTAGTGGGGTCTGATTGTTCTGCACAGACAGCAACACACACACACACACTTGGGAGAAATTTTCCTAGATTAATTTTTTCCTCCTTGAATTTCTTCTGATTCTGAAAACAACTTGTTCCCCTCACGAGTCACATTAAACATTTAAGATTAAAAACCTGAAGTGCTGAGCAAAACAAAAGCAAGATGACAATCACGCTGATACAAAGGCAAAATTTTAAAAGCAAACCAGAGACAAAGTCCAACCTGGAGACTTCGTTTCTGAAGCAAAAGTTAAAATAATTTTAACTACAGAAATTACAGAGCTCAGATGAAACCACATGAGAAATTCCATGTTCCTCTAACAACAGGAATCTGCATCCAGAAGGAACAAGGAAACTTCCTAAATGTCAACCAAGCCATTTTTGAAACCCTGGCTAAGTTTAAAGCCCTCTCAGTCTCAGGGCAGAGATCCTGTGGCCCAACACTCTCCAACTCAACGTGACCTTTCATGATAAGCAGATAAGAAGGAAATTTTTTCCCCCCAAATGCATTTACTTTGTTCATTTGACAACATTCATCAGATCCATGCTTTCTGCTCTGTGTGTCTTTCACACAGCACAGCAGAATTTTTAATTCTATGAGAATGGGACTGTAAAGCCAAAATGATTGGCAAGAAAAGGCCAGGACAAGCTGTGGAGCTGGAAATCCGTGTCAGTTCTTTAGTTAAGGTCACTGTTTCAAGTAAACAGAGGCCTATTAAGCTTTGGAATAAATTACTTGAGCAAACTGGCAGATTGGCCATTCCATTAACACAGAGCAGCCCTGAGAGCCCCCAGAGGCACAAACAGCGAGCAGGGACTGTGGAACTGAGCTGGCCACGCTCACAGCGATGCTCATTCCAGATGTCCTTCCATCATAACTTCCAAGAACCAACCCCATCCCTCACAGAGACACTGGGGACAAGGAAAGCACAATTTCAAGCCTGACACTGTTATCATTCTTCCAATTAGTACAGTGCCATTTGGAATGGAAGCAGAGTTCGGTGTCAGCACAGGTCTGTAATGGCTTTTTTTAGCATAAAGACAAATTCCCTTCCTTGGAAACCTTTCTGGGCAGGTTTAAGTACCACAGAACACACCTCATGAGTTATTTTGTTTGGTCTTCTTCCACAGAAGTTGATTTTTGGCTGAATAAAAACCTCCTATGATATGATGGAAGATTAACTTTGAATGAGATCAACACTAAACTTCAGGTAAACTGCATTCCTCTAGTGCTGTCCCCAATATTTAGAACCAGCTGGAGGAGAGGAGATGGCCAACAGCAGCAGGAATAAAATGGGGCCTCTCCTGGGACATTTAAATTCTGTGTGGATCAAAACCAGAATCTGAAAATGCTGATCCTACAAACACATTCCATGACTGCTCCTTCCCTCTGGAATTTTACGTTGCCCAGATCTGTTGGATCACCTGCCCGTGATCCCTCTCTAATACATGACTTGTAAAAGGTGAGGAAACCATAAAAATTAAACTAAAGAAATTAAAATTAAATTAAAGAAAAAGCACTAGGTACATCTTGTTTAGCCTAAACCATTTCTTTTTGCCAAGAATGGGTTGAGGCAGGTTCCCAGCTATGCAGGGGATCTGGAAGGTCACACTGAACTGGGAGCAGGCTGCAGGCAGCAGCTCCTGCAGCTGGAGGATCCAAGTGCCAGGGGAACCATGGACACAATCCTGATGATTATACAGATCCCAGAGCAGAAGATTCAATCCTCCCATAAAAATTGAGCTTTTTCAACCAGAAAAGCAGTGAATAACATGAAAAATCAAACCCTGGAGAACTACAACACCTTCTAAACCAGCTGGATAAAAAGTCCACCAAGCCTGACACCCTCAGACACAAATCCTGGTGGCAAAGAGCATAAGAAAGGAAAACTTCCATTCTTTTGTGTTATCAGCAGCTGGGACACCCTGGGCCCAGCACGGGCACACTGGGCCTCTCCCAGTCCCTCTGGAAGCCACCTGAGCTCCCTGTGACCCTCAGCAGGTACAACCGTGGTGACCACACTCAATTAACAACTCCTGCAGGTTTCCAAGAAAGAAAACATCACCTTGGGCTTCTCTGTGTCCCTCATGGTTTTATAGGAATTGCCTAGCTCCTTCTGAGCTGAGCTCTTCTGAAATTGAGGCTACTTAGAAGCTTCTCCATAGCTCCATCATCTCTGTGGTCCTTCCATGCAATGGGATTAAATTCCCATTTCTTGGGATACACACAGTTCCCAGCACTCTGCATTTCAGATTTGGCAGCAACTAAAGTTTGTACCACAACACAGTCATTTACTGCTTAGCACTCCCCATATATCAAACACTTCCTGAAATTCCATGTGCCTCTTGGGAGTTGTACTTCTACTGTACATTTCTTCTCCCTGGACATTTCACCTGCCACTTTATCCCTCAGCAGGTCTCAATCTTTTATCATTCCTTTCAATTCAAGATTCATTTCCAATTGGACTAATTTGCTTCCATTTGGCCACCGTACTATTTCAGGCCAATCTGCAAAGGGAGCATTTGCAGGAGCACTGATCTCTGGCAGGACACTTGGCTGGGAAGAGCCTTCCCTGTGAGAACCAACATTTACTCCTAACCCCATTTCCTGGCTTTTAACCCGCTGCAAATCTATGAAAAACATTCTTGCCTTATGAAAGTTTTATTTCTTTCAAGGTCAGGGATGAGAGGCCTTCCCAAAATCTTTTTACAAGTACGCTACAGGAGCAAGTGCCTCACCTGTATCTCCCCAAAGACAAGTTTTATTACTTTACAGCTTCACAAGCTTTTGGAAGAATCATCTTAATGTAAAAATCCCTGAAGAATTAACCACCCTCACAACACAAGACTGCTTCCCTTTTCTCGCTCTTGTACCAAATCCAGCCATTTTTACACAACAGCACAGGAAAAACACCCAAAGTCTCCTAAGCTTTGCTGCAGAGCAGATTGCAAGACAAGAACCCAACTCTGGCTCACTTTTGGAACTGATTAAATGCAGCACAAAGCTGTCAAGGTCTAAAAAAACAGAGCAAAGAGCCTTCATTCCCTCCCAATTACATCCCACTAGGAAAGCAGGACTTGGTTTTGGAGAAGAAACCAAAGGAAGAACTTCAAACTGGAAGCTTTTCTGAACAGTGCTTTGGAAAAACAATCCCAGAGCAAACAGAGAAGAGAACACACTGGATTAAGGGAAACCAGCAATTTACACACTTCCAGGAAATTAAATATTTCACTTGTTCTGAAATAGACTCAAAGCCCATCAATCCATCAATGCTGAGCAATTCTTCACTTTCCTATCTTCGAGTTCTGAAAACCAAGGCCTTTAATGAGAGAAACACTAAGGTTTGTTTTTTCCTTTTCTTGATGGATGTGTTTTCATCTTATTTTACTCATAACCCTTAAAAACCAACTTATTCTGAACCTCATAATCAACACCCAAAGGATGAGAGGAGGGAAAGCTGACAGAGCTGGTGTTCCCCTCCAATATTCAAGGTCCTGCCTTGGCAGTGGGACTGACCTCACCCAAGAGCTCTGGTCTGTCCCTGCTTCACTCTGCTCCCTCCCCACACAATGGAAGCCTTTTCCTGGATTATTCCAAGTCCTGCAGCACCACAACAACCTCTTTTATCATTAAACAGATCAAAAAGCCAAACACTCCAACTGCATAAAAGTGAGGAACTGTTTCTACCAGAAAGTTTAGGGTTTTTTTTTTCCAGAGATCTCAGTGAATTAACTTCTCACAACAAACCACAAGGAAGCACAATGCGCTTGCAACTTCAGCAAAAATGTGAGTTTGCATTTTTAACAGCAGAGTTGCAAAGAAAGCAGAAAGTGAGACCAGTTGATTCAAGCTGTTTCTGGTTAGCAGGAAAAAGGCTTGAGCAGATTTCTGTGAAAGTTGAACAGTTTAGATTTGGGGAGCCTTCCTCATTTTCACTCTTGGTCCCTACAAGACATTTTCTCTGATTTTAAAATATCTGGACATCTCCAAATGGCAAAGCAAACAGATGTGCAGACAAGAAGGTGAGGCTTACCTGTGCTACCTGCAGGGAAACAACCCGTGCCCTTTTCCCTATTCCAACAGTTTCATTACACAAATAATGAATTCTCCTGGTGCTTTCCTACACACAGCGTGCAGACAGAAGGAATTCTTGCCAGAATCCCTCATCTCTCTCACAAGAGATTAAGCTCAGTGAATGAAATCTGCATGAGGTAACATCTTTAACTTGCTGAGACTAACACAGAACCAAGGCCAAGCCACAAAGTCCTTCATAAACTCAGTTCAAAGAAAACAGCCCCACAAATCCACCTATAGACAGGCTTGCAGCAGAATCCATTCACACCTCTGGAATGTAAAACTCCAACCAGGATTTGCCTGCACTGATAAAATGCCCTTCATATCAGCCTAAAGGTAAATATCTGCATAGCCCAGCTAAGCATGCGCCGGAAATATGGGAAAAGCCTTTAATATCAAGTGTGAAAATTAACATTAAACATCAGGAGTTCACCAGACATTTGCATAAAATTTTAATTAGCTGTATCACAGACAACATTTATCCTTAGATTAGACAATTACTGTAAGTCACATGCATGGAAAGTGAGGTTTGGAAAATAGTTATTAATTCAGTCAGTCTGTGATCTGAATGTGCAGACATCAATCTACATTAAAATATCTCTGCCTTGCTGCCTCCCCTCCCGGGTGGGAACACACACACACCCAGAGATGTGCTCTCCTTGCCACCAGGCTGCAGTGACAGAGGGAGGTGATGCTCAGGGATCTGTATTCCAGGATAAATCAGGGAATTCTTGCCAGTCTGGAAAGGATCAGGCTCACAGAAGGTGCTGCCAGGTGCTGACTGAGGAAGAAGTTCCCCCAGACAGACACCGACACCACACCTGCACACACAACCCCAATCCCAACAAGAAGTCAGCTCCTATTTATGGCAAAGAAAAAGGATTCCTAGTGCCTGACACTAAATTCACATCCTGGTTTTCCTGGGATAGCTGGTTGTGTGTCTAAATCCAAGCCCACTGTGTTTGAGGAAGTCTCATTTTCCACAAACGGCTCAGAAAGCAGAAAAAACCCAAACACAAACCTG
Organism: Prinia subflava; assembly: GCF_021018805.1. Taxonomy (NCBI): domain Eukaryota; kingdom Metazoa; phylum Chordata; class Aves; order Passeriformes; family Cisticolidae; genus Prinia; species Prinia subflava. Next base: position 14,403,023 of record NC_086263.1, on the reverse strand, counting down.
TACATAAAAATCAGGAACATACAGTAGAAAAAAAAGCCATTTTTCTTATACTAAATTCACTCTGCTAGACAGATTTTCAAACCTGATTAATTGTCTGATTTATTTTTTTTCCCTCTTCATAAATTATTCTCAGAGAACAACTGGCTGACCAGAGGGTCTCATTACCCTGCCTATGACACAATATTCAACTGCAATCCAAACACTGCTCCCAAAACCAAACAGGAAAAGGGGCAACTGTGCATCGTGGCCATTTGGAGGAGAGGACTGAGAGGAGAGAAGACACTTGGCACTACACAGAAAAGCCAACAAGCAGAACACTTATTAGCTCTCTTTTGCTATTCTACAGCAGAGAAAACAGCAATTCATGGGAATAAAACAGCAAAATGAAGAGCCTGAAACTCCCATCAATGCCCTTCCTCAACCTTCAAAATTATTTAGGAAACGAGTTACAAATACAGATTGGCAAAGGGTTTGGAGAACAGGGTTAACTCCAGAGGAAAGGTTTCATTTCCATTTTTCACAGCTTAAATGCTTGTCTTCTTCAGTGTAATTTCTGAGGAGAGGAAATGGTTCAAAATTCAAAGTTTTGGAAGCTTTCCACTCCCTTTTACAAATGAGAGAACAAGGTCAGCTTTCACAGACAGCAGGTGGCCAAATTATTTCTTTATTTAAAGAGTTAATGCTGGAAGATAATTCTCCTTCAAATTTATGTATATTCATGAGTGCCAAGGTTTGATTCTGCACTGGTTTTACAGTCCTGTCTCAGCCTCACTGAGGGAAAGCAGCTCCAGCTTGAGCAGACTTTTAGCTATAAAAGAGATTTATGGACACAAATCTGGTTCTGTTTTCTCCATACCATCTCCTTGTCTCCTTAAATTCCCAGGATTTGAGCTCCATGGGGAGCTCATTTCTCAGAGTGTACGGGAAGGGGGGTGAGGAGCAAATCTTTAACCTGTCTCACACAGCAGCACCACCTGGCCACGTCCTTTTGGGACCTGCCAAGCCACAGGTGCTGGGGCTTTGTCACCCCCAGCTCCAGTGGCCTTTGTGGGGCTGTCACCCCCAGCTCCAGTGGCCTTTGCAGGGCTTTGTCACCCCCAGCTCCAGTGGCCTTTGTGGGGCTGTCACCCCCAGCTCCAGTGGCCTTTGTGGGGCTGTCACCCCCAGCTCCAGTGGCCTTTGTGGGGCTGTCACCCCCAGCTCCAGTGGCCTTTGTGGGGCTGTCACCCCCAGCTCCAGTGGCCTTTGTGGGGCTGTGTCACCCCAGCTCCAGTGGAATTGCAGGGCTTTGTCACCCCCAGCTCCAGTGGAATTGCAGGGCTTTGTCACCCCCAGCTCTGGTGGCCTTTGTGGGGTTTTGTCACCCCAGCTCCGGTGGCCTTTGTGGGGTTTTGTCACCCCCAGCTCCAGTGGAATTCAGCTGGAATCATGGCCAGGCTGGCTGTAACTGTGCCATGAAGGGCTGGGAGAGGGCAGAGCTCTGCCAGACCTGCAGATCACCACTCACGACCCAAATCCGACCTGCACCGGGATCTAATTTTAGGATTACCAGCTTTGACAACAGCTCTTTAAAAATAACATTCCTCCTTCTAGGGCCAGGTCAAGTGTCACCCCCAGTGCCACCTGCACTGTGGGCACATCTCAGTTTATTCTTCATTCTTCTTCTTCTTCAGGTGTGCAGTGGATATCAGAATATTCCAGAATTACAGACCAGTGTGAGGTCAGGCCCTTACGCACTGAACCAGAAATGCCAAATGCAAATTAATCCAACAGGGCAGTGAAAATACCTCCCCAAAGGAATTTGTTCTCTGGGGATTACCTGTTCCAACAAAAGCATTTTGTCTGTTTTCTCACAAATTGAGTAGAAAAAAAAAGATCACCCAATGTGTGGCTTGACTGAAAGGTAACAACCTGAAATAAATTCAGCTTACATTTCGGTATACTTTAATTATATTTTCAACTGAATTAAGGGCAGTAGGAGACACTTCTCTCCTTTCATATCTTCCTTTTGGAAGGGAAGAGGATATCCAATATTCTTGCCAGAGGACATGGCTTAGAATCTATTACTAATTAGAAAAGTCCAGCCTTGTCACTTGGGCTGTTATGGGGTAACAGGGACCTGCTCACGCCCTCCCAGATCAGCCTGAACACAAGAGAACTGCAGAAAATACAAGACCACAAAATGTCAGCTCCCTCCTTTAAGCCCTGGTGTTTTCCCACAGAATTGCAATTTTTCAAATTCACATTCATCTAAATGAGGGCTCATGTATCAAACTCCGTATTTTGGGAATGTGTTTTGGGAAGATACCTGCTACTTAAAATTACCCAACGATTTCATTAACTAAATTGATTTTGCACTTTTATTAATATGAAGCAGACATCACCAAGTGCAGTTTCTCCCATCCTCCTACACACACCAGACATGAAACCACATTAATACACTCAGTAGGCCAGAGGCAAACACTCACCATGACAAGAGATTAGGGGGGAAAAACAGTTTAACTCTCCAGTTACTACTGGTAGAAGCTGAAGGATTAATACTTTTATTTTATGACACAGATTTCTAAGGAAAAGGATCGTTCAAGAAGTACAAGATGCCAAGAAATACCTGTCCATACATCCAAACACTATTTTTTCCATTTTAATTAAGTGTTCTGCCTGCCAGCACAAACTACAAGCCTGCAAAGAAAACAGAGATTGATTTAATATCTTACTCACATTCATCAATGCCCATTCACGGCATAAAATTTCAAGTGCCTTCCCTCACAGCCACCAGATTTTGCACAATCATCTTGAAAAGTCAACACAGTGTCTTAATTCAACTGTCAGAGCTGGTAACGACATCAGATTGCTTTAAACCTCCGAAATTCAGGTACATGAGCTGTCTGCTCATGAGATTGGACTTGAGGAGAAAATCCTTCCCTGTGAGGGCAGGGAGGCACAGGGTGCCCAGAGAAGTTGTGGCTGCCCCTGGATCCCTGGAAGTGTCCCCCAGGCCAGGCTGGATGGGGTTTGGAGCAGCCTGGGACAGTGGAAGGTGTCCCTGTCATGGCAGGGGTGGCACTGGGTGGGCTTTAAGGTCCCTTCCAACCCAACCCATTGTGGGATTCTGTGAAAAAATCCCCAAATCCTCCCTGCCTGTTGCTGGAGGAACTTTCTAGCCAAATCCCAGGGTTCCAGAGCAGGATTTGCTGCCAGCAGTGGGGCTCAGAGGAGACCTGAGGGTGGGATTGTCCCGGTCCTGCCTGCTCCGCTCTGCCTCACACCGGATCCGCGGGAGGAACGCTCCTGATCCAACACAGCGGGGCAAGCAGGGCTGGGGCTGCTCACAGATCACATCACCGGCCAATTAATGCCAAGGTCACTCTAATTACCTGAAAGAACACCCCAAATAAAGGGAGCACCAGTCATTTCAACAGCAGGCTCCAGTTACAGCTCACCGGGCAAAGCTGCACCTGGGGAGCTCAAACTGGAGGTGAAGTTGATGGTTTAGATTTGGGACTGGTGACTGTGCAAGGACTGCAGACAGGGTTCTGGGAAATCTCCTTTTCCTGCCTAGTGACAGCAACTCCATGTTGAAGACGGCCACAGAGAAGGAGGAAATTTGGTCCTTCACCCTCCAAATTACCAAATTTCATTAAATCTTAGCCCTGCCCTTTTCCTACCCTGAGTTTAGCTCTGTCCTGCAACACCAAATGTTCAGCTTTTCCTCTGACTACCCCGTATCTCCTCTACTTTCATACTGTACACACCAGAGTTCCCAAAACCCTTCCCAAAATCCTTCCCAAACCCACCCACCTCTTCTCCCTCTTCCCATCAGACCAGTCTAACACGTCCAGCACCGCCACCTCGGCAGGAGCAATTCCACACGAGAGGTCCCAGCTCTGCCACCAGCAACCTGGATCTACCCTGGATTCTGGTTCCCAGGAAATAAAACTCAAGAATATTGAACAATGTAAAAATAATTCACTTTGGTCAACTTCTGTGGTGGCCCAGTTCCTGATTCTGAGCTGTATTTTTAAGTTCAGCTTTGATGGAAGTGAATCACTCCAAGATTTTTTTAAAGTATCAGTACATTTGACATAAGGATTTTGCCTCATCTTGCTGCTTCAAGCTTTCCAATTCCTTCATTCATGCACAAAAAAGAGTCATCCTTGTTCAACAATGAAAATATTTGTTATTATTTTATTATTACTTTGTTGATTTTTGTGGAATTAGAAAAAAAAAAAAAAAACTGGTTTGAAAGTGCCAGTGAATCCCACATTCTCCTATGCAGATATTCAAAAATTTTCAGCTGTCAGCATAACAATTCCTCAAATTTTCTGAATCCACCCTCCAGCAGTAAAATCCTACCTACTCTTTTATCTATTCTGGATATTTAGACGGAAAATTATTTGAGTGGGAGGCAGCTTGTTCGTTTCAAAGAGGATGACAAAGACTTGTTACTCAAAAGCATCTGTGCCTGTTCCTTCATTAAAGGTCATTTTCTTCCAGTCAGCTCTTGCAGAGAACATCTTCTACCCCCTTAGCTTTGATACCCTGCAAGCAGCAACTGGATCATGTCCTTGGGACTCCACATACCTCCTAAGGAATCCACATGGAAAAGGCAATACCTGCCTCTGTTTCCAAAGCAGCTGATTGTGGCCTGGGATATATTGAATAAAATGCAATAAACCCCTCGGGTAGCACTGTTCCTCCCTGTCCCTCGCAGAGCTGCCTGGTGATTATTGTTCTGACCACTGTTTTCATGCAAGTCATTAAAAACATTCTCTCGTTAGATTTAGAAGCAGAACACGAAAGTGGCTTTAAAACTCACCCACTCCATTTTCTCTCTTTTTTTTTTTTTAAGAGCTTTCCACCTAGTCCAAATGCACAGAAGAAATTCTAGCCCATTAACATCCATCAGGGAGCAGTAATGAATTCATCAATACTGCTCCAATCCGTGGGCACGGCATCGTGCTGAATCATTTGGTAACTACATCTGCAGCAGGAAGGGCTCGCACAACCCTCCCCACACCGCCAGCAGCCACCTCCCTGGAGAAGGAAAAATGAATATATTGAGATATCCCTCAGCTCTGTTATCCCTCTGGATGGGGCTGGTGGTGCCTCTCCACACCAGGATTCCCACAGCCATCAAATCCTGCCTGGAGCTGCTCCCCCTGGGTATGTCCCTCCTTTGCCAAGCCACCTGCAGGCTTGCAAGGAGCTTTCAGTGCTCTTGCTTTTTATAAATGACACAAGGATTGGGTTTTTCCCTGCTTTTTAATGTACTAATTGAGTATTTAATTTGCAAAGAAAAAAAAAAAAAACAAAAGCCCCTCCACACCAGGTTACTGCAATGACGCTGAACTGTGATTTTATTTTTGTGTCTATTTACAGAGCTATGAGGGACAAACTTCTCCCTCCAGCAAGAAGTTTTCCTATCAGTGAAAGTTCTATGCATAAGAAAAGCAAAAAGCTACCAAAACCAGCCAGTCTTAAAAGAAAATAATGATCAAGTAACATGGAAGTTTAGCTGCCAAAAAAAAGCACATACCTGTGGCTGGAGTACAACAGTATTAAGTTACTGTTCTCACAACAAAGGAAAAGGAATCTAGTCTTGAAAAAAAATACATCAGCCTTAATGATATAAACACAATTATCCTTCAATGTAGATTGGAAAGTGCTCTGCCTGCTTTTCCTTGCCCAGGGATGCCAGGGCTGGTGGGCTCTGCAGTTTTCCATCTCTCCAAGTCCCTTGCTTGTGTTTACACTCTGAGTTCTAATGGCATCTCTAATTAACCCCACGAATAAATAGGGTTTTGTTAAGGCAGCCTTTCTAAAGCAAGTACAGCTAATTCAGGTCTCAGCACCTCTGGTGCCTTAACACAGATGATGTCTCAGAACACAGACTCACACATGTGTCTACATAGCCTCAACTCCCACAGCTTAATTCAATTAATACTATTAAATCTTTAATGCTCACCTTCAAAGGCTTTTTTTTTTAATTTTTAATAGCTCTCATAGGTGAGCACGAGTGTTTTAAGTCTTTCTGCTATATTTTAAATAAACTCCTCTTTTCTTGCCACTTTGATGTTTGCCTTTCTGACAAGCCTCTGCTCTGTGAAGCTGCTGCGACTTTGTTTTGTGTGCAGGATGACATTACAAGCTCCAAAAGATATGTTAATCACCGAGCTGGAATCTGGGATTTTTTTAATTCCTCTCACCTGCCCTCTGGGCTGGGAGTTGGCATTAGAACAGCTTTCATCAAAACAATGAAACCCGGGAGGAGAGAAGAGGCAACTGGAGGGAGGGGGCTCTGATTTGCATCTGTTTAGCATGGAAGCGCCAGGCGGGGCTTAATTCTCTTTTCCTCAGCTTTCCCATGAAAGGAGAGAATGCCAGTCACCGTATTTTATTTAAATAGTTAAAATAGCAGTTTTGACAAAAGACTGGCCAGGCTGGATGGAAGAATAAGCCTTGTGGCATCTTCAGGCACATCCAGGACCTGAATGTGTTTTTAATTCTCCCCTTCTCTCACTCCAACTACCTTGAGACCCCTCCCCACCTTGCCCTGCCCGTTTCTAAATTTTGTATTTGTGAGACAAAGCTTTGAAAACACATTTCAGGCCTTTCTATAAAGTATAAACTACAAGAAGAAACAAAACAGAAAAAAAAACCCCAGCACAGACTTTTCTCCTCCTTTAAAGTTTATTTTTCTTCTGAGTAAGAAAAAGAAAACCCTCGTTAAAATAAAACTAAAAATCAGCATTTCCAGGGACAGGAAAAGGCACTATAGTATTATATACACTATCCAAGCTGACACAAAAAAGAAGAGATTAAAAGCCTGGCTGCAAGCCAAGGCGTCCAGACACAATTTTGCACAGAGCATAGAGAACAAAAGTGTTCCTGCATTCAGGATGTTGCAGCATTTCCTGCACTCACACCTGAAATCAAACAGCACCAAAAACCAGGGATCCCAGCCAGCCCCAGATCAACAGGTCCTCACCCTCCTGAGTGAAAGATGTGCCCACACTTTGCTTGATCCAGACCATCTCCTGCAGAACAGACCCCCCTCGTAAAGCAAATTAAAAACAGAATAATAAAGACAAGCTACAAAACTCTCCTGCTGTTCTGCACTCCTCAATATTTCAGCAGAGTTCCCATCACGCAGAGCACTCCCCAAAATTCCCAATCTCCAGCCACACAACACGTCCTGACTTTTAAAGCTGATGTAAATACTCCTGGAGGCATCCTATGGTCGTATTATGATGAAATTAAATATACACAGACACTATTGGCTGGCAGACAGACACCAACACGGCAGTTGCAGCACTCAGTGTGTTTAAAGCAGCAGGCCAGGCAAAAGGAGATTATTCACTAGGTAGTCAAACGTAAAAAAGAGCCAGACATTTCAGTCTGTCTCAGTGTCTCACAAAGGGGTCAGCGATTTGTAAATTTTAAACACAACACTTAAGCAGTTTTGCAGACTAAAAATCCTTTGATGATGTACCTCAGTGCTTCTCTGCAACAGACCAGTTTAAAAGTGATTTTGCTGTCCTCGAGTTTTTATACTTCAGCTTCTCTACAAGAATTCTGAAAGCCAAATCAAACCAATTATAAACATTCCTGTATTTTTACTTCCTTATTAAAGCTTCCCAAGAGAACCAGTAAACATATAAATATCTTTCAAAGGAGTCACCCAAATACCAATAAAATCCTCAGAAAGAAGCTGCTTTGCTAAAAAAGTATGAAAAACCAGGGGCTGCATAATCATAGCATGGTGCAAAGACAGTCATGCTGCTCTGAGCAGCAGATAGAAATTTCTGCCTTAAAAATACACATAAATTGAAAAGATTCTCAAAAATTACAGTATTAAACACTGATTTCTGATCTGCATTTGCATACTCCTAAGAAGAGTAGTCACTATCACCTCCGCTGTTTATCTAAAAACATTCCAACTTTATCTTGACTTTCTGAGAAACTCTTCTAAATTGGTAGACAAAGTTTAACTTCATGAACTCTGCTCAACAACAGCAGCAAAATATAGTAACACTTCTCATAGGTAATAAGCATTCCATCCTTTAAAAATAATCACTGCAAGCAGCAGAACACTGCAAGAAGCAATCAAACCCCTGCAATAAGGCAGGATGGGCTCAGAAGGCAAATATTTCATTAGATAACACAACAGAGGGGAGCTGAGGTTTTCCAGTGGTCATTACAGAGAGAGGTTTCCATCAAATAATTAAATACCTGGGCAGGGGCATTTGAAAGATGCACCAGATCCTCCCTGCATCTGAATATTGAGGGTAATGCCTGATCAGGAACCTCTAACCAGACATTACCAGTCACAATCCAGCAACGGCACAAAATGGGAGGGTTTTCCTCTGATTGATTAAGCAAATAATTAAGAATATTAAAGTTCTGTTTTTCAAATAACAGTTGAAGTGCTTTCATTTACGTGCACCATGTGGCAGAGCACACTGTGCTTGACCATCCACCAGAAAACAGGCATGTTAGAACAGCCCTGCAGATAAGGATTAATTAATGATCTTCAAATCTGGCTGATTTCATAGGTTACAGCAAACATCTCTGCCTTACTGCTGTTGTCACAAGCCTCATCCCTGTCCAAATAGAGCTGAAAGTCAGTGGAAAAGCAGCTTCAGCAGCAATTGGGTCAACAGATTTGGCTGAAGAAATCCCCATCGCTAAAAAGAAAGAAATAAATAAAAATCAGAACGACAAAACCGAGGTGATGCTTGGGGTCTGCTCACCCCAGCAGCAGCAACACAGGAGGAACCTCCAGGGAACAGAATTCCTACCTAGAATTTGTGTTTGAAGGATTCTTTTGTGCTGCCATCTCAGGGGAGGAAGTTACCTCTAAAAATACTTTGGTCTCTCCCTGAGGAATATCAGAACTCCCTGTACCACTTAGTGGGGTTTGTCCCACAAAGGTTTTACTTGTGAACTGCACAGCTCTTACACCAGTGAGCAATTTACTCATGCAATTACTCCCAGTGGACTCAGAAGAACTGTGTGAGAAAGAAGGAGCTTTGCCAACCTCAAGGTTGCACAATCAGGGGGAAAAAAAGTCCAACCAAACCAGGGAGGAGGATAAATTGCCACTGACAAAAACTACAATCAAGAAATAGCTGGTGACAGATTGTTATTTAAGTACAAGGAAGTGATTTACACAGGAGCAGTTGTAATAAGATTATACGATTCTCTATTAAGATTCTTAAAATGTCTTTGTTCTAGCAAAGCTCTGAAAAGACCATTGCCCTTGCAAAGGTTCAGAAACTACTAAATTGATGTTAAGTCTAGAAATTAATATGATTTGGGAGAATAAAGACAAAAATGTAAAAGAACATCCCAGACATCATTAGTACCCTGTCATCCGTGCTGGTACCTTTCCCTAGCAGGGGTACAATGTATGTCGTAGCATTTCTTGGTGGCAAAACTCAAAACCCAACAAAGAGAAGTAGGGAGCTTGCTCTGCCTGGGTTTCTGCTTTTAAATAATGAAAACTCCCAGGTTGATTTTAGAAGCCATCACATTATGTAAGTGACATCTCCAGAAGGGCAGGGAAGTCTCTATGAAGTTATACTGGAGAGAGATTAAATCAGTGTCTGGCTGCTGAATTTTAGCCATGACCCCCAGACTCCACCATGTATTTGAATAATCAGTTCTAAAACTACAGCCCCAAAAATGGCCATAACTCCCCCAATACTGAAAAGCAAACAAGGCAAGGAAGTCTTCAGATTTCTATCACGTAGGGTGAACATAAACCATCTCTAACTAAGGTGTCTGGCATGGTTTTAAACCAATAAGCAGCTTTGAACTTTCAAAAAAACCAATTTATTATTTCATTTGTATTGTTCACTAAGTGTTGCATTCTGAGAAACAAAAAAACCCCAAAAGAGTCAAAGTCCCAACCCTGCAGAAACATCACAGAGGCCTTCTCCTGCCTGGGTCACCCTCCAAACCCTCCTGGACCTTATGACCATTTAGGATTTGTTATATGGTGACATGAAAGACTCAGACACTGCAGACAACACGGCTAAAACAGCTCTGGGAGGAGAGGAAGGAACAGGAGCAGTGTGGAAGGAAAAGCAGGAGCAGGAACAGGGTGGAAGGAAAGGCAGGAGCAGGGTGGAAAGAATCTGCAGAGGTCTCATGCACAAATTTCAGCTAATTACTTGAGGCAGCTCAGGGAGCTCCACTCCTGATGGTGAAAGGAAAACTATGCCTTGAAAATAATTCGTATGGATCACGACAACAAAACAAGAGTGTGGCTGAGATTCCAAACTTCCCCAGCCACCTCCACCATAAAACACAGGCAAGGGGAGGCTCCAAGGCGGAGCTGCACCCAGGCCTGGGCTGGGACTGGTTTCACCCAGCTGCACTCCCAGTGCCAGTGGGGACCTGTCCGAGCCTGAGCTGCTGCTTCCCCACCTGCACAGCGCTGGATTTTGCAAGCCAAGGCACAGGAGGCGAGAACAGCCCGGGCCTGACCTTGAACACAGGCTCGAGGCACCAGTTAGAGGCATTTATGTTAACAGCCCTGGGTGACAGGAACCAGAGAGACTCACTATTAACAATTAATGCAACACGAAGTACTGGCTCTGAGATCAATTCGAGTTCAATTTCTGTAACAATACCAGAAAAATGAGCAGAGAATTGTCTATACAGAAGAAAAGCATCTCGCTGCATAATAACTCAAAGTTATGTTTCCATATAAAAAGGCACAATAGTGAATTACAAACTGAATTCTGCAGACATCTCCAGTGCCAGTGCAACCAACAAACACAAAGTATTTCTAAACTGATTTTCTAATTAGTATCATCATTCATACCAAATCCACTGTTAGATATTTACATAGAACTCAAAGTTACTCTCCTTAAATTCTGCCTACAACCACTCGTTACCTACAGCAAACAGCACAGAACATTTTGGCCCAACTACTTCACCTTTATCAATGGTCTGGAGCAGCATCATAAAATCAAGCAAACCTCAGATTTGGAAACCAGAGAGAAAACTGTTATTTGTAAAATGATAAATAAGGAATACCAGTTTTCCTGTAGCTTTCCACCTGCTGCACCGCTCAGCGAGAGGCTCAGCCCAACAGCCACTGAACTCTAGATCCATCTCTGAATCCACTCTCACATTCAGCCATTCTGGATTCTTTCTCCATGCAGAACAGGAAAGCAGCCCTGTAGCAGCCAGCTAAACTGATTAACTCAGACTCTTTAGGGTCTGTTATTCAGCACAGCCGGGTCTGTACCAAACCTGGAGCACACCAACGCTAGCAGACCTACAATCAGCCCCAGCAGGTTTGATTCCAGAGGACAGCAATCCATGTTTTTCTCCTCCATGGAGTCTCCTGCCTTCTTAATGAGCAGCCAGGCTACTGAAACACACAAAAACCTGCTGTTCTTTGAAGCACTTAAGCCAGCAGGATACTGGTACGTTTCGATATTTTTCCCTGCACAGATCAGAGCCAGGCGAAGTGGGAAAAGAACATTACAGGCGTTCCTACAAAGCAGGCACATTTCATTTTCTATTAGCAACATCCCAAGGGACACTTTAGCACTCTGCAAATATGGCCCTGGAAGACTGGGAAGTTGCTTCCTGAGTACCAGTCATTAAAGAAAGATATTAGAGTAACTTATATTCTTCTACACCAAGCAAAAGCCAGAGTCATTTCCCCATCCTACGTATGAGACCTAAGAAAAGCAAGATCAGGAACATCATAACTACTCTTTAATGTATTTCCCCTAAACTGATTATCATTTAATGATTTCTCTCTCTCTCTCTAAAGGAAAAAAAAAAAAACAACCACAGAAACAAAACCCTGATTTCTGTATCAGGAGAGACTATCAGCATTTTTATGAAGTAACAAATTAGGCCTTTGGCATTTCCCAGCAGCGATCCAAGATTTGAGGCTTCTTAAAAGCTCCAAGTTTTAAAGCAATCAAATGGCTGACAGCTGGAACAAAACTAGCGTGATTAACCAGTTATGTAAATAATGATGTGGTCAGTGCAAGCTGAATTCATTTCTGCTGCCTGCATTAGACTGGACATCAGATGTTTGTGAACTCTTCAATAAATGTGACAGTGGGAATAATGGAAGTGAAAACCAACACGAACATCAGCAGCCAGGCCACCTGACAGACAGGGATCTCTCCTAAGGTCCTTCCACAACCATCAGGTAACTCATAAAAAGCAATTTTTTAGCCCAGATACTACCCACCACTGCTTAGCTTCTACCTAGGGAACAAGTCAACTGTTTTTTCTCAGAAGACAAGTCCATGGAGAGATGGAGAAGGATGGAGAGAGGCTGGTTATCTACAAGGGCTTGGAGTGACAGGCCAAGGGGGAATGGCTTCCACTGCCAGAGAGAAGCACTGGATGGGAAAATGGGAAGGAATTCCTGGCTGGGAGGGTGGGCAGGCCCTGGCACAGGGTGCCCAGAGAAGCTGTGGCTGCCCCTGCATCCCTGGAAGTGTCCAAGGCCAGGCTGGATGGGGTCTGGAAAAACCTGAGATAATGAAAGATGTCCCTGCTATAGCAAAGGTGGGACTGGATGAGCTTTGAGGTCCCTCCCAACCCAACCCAACCCATGCTGGGATTCAAAGATCCTGTGAGTCCTACATTGCATCTCTTAAAGGCTGATAATAAATTTCATTCCTCAGCAGATATAAAACTCGAGCTGCTGTGTCAGAGAACTGTTGTGACACAGGGGTAATGTTGCAGAGTAACTTCACGGAATCAAGGAAGTTACAATCAGCACCCCCAAGTCAGACTTCCTCAAATGGAACCCACAGTCAATTTGGCCTTATCAGAATTCGCCTTCAGGAATGCACACTCATGGGTCATTTGTGCTTGATAATTTTATAGCATAGTTAAATATTTAATATGGGGAAGATTATCTCTGAAATTCTGTCGAGCTAGTTTACCATTACTTCGAGCTCATAAAGGAAAATTTATCAAAAGTTTTGATTCTTCCCAATAGAACTCTATACTTGAGTTTGTTCAAAAATAACACATCTGAGAATCAGCCAAGACAAACATATTTAGAAGTAACTCCTAAACAGGCTGCATTTTGCTAAAGATACCATAACAATGTATTTCTATTTCTAATTTAAAAAAATCATTCATCCCACATCTCACGCCCCAGCAATACAATTTCCTATGACCTTGTGTCTCACGAAACACAGCAACACACCGGAATTATGCAAGAGTTCTGTATTACCATGAAACACATATTTCAGTGGAGAGAATAATAAAACTTAATCTCGTGGCCTGATTTGCATTTTGAACTGCTCAAGTCAGACTCCACAGCCCATAACATCTGCAACAGCTTCACAATCCTAACAAGTCTTTTAGGCTTCCTGTTGAAAATGGATGAGCGTGTAGATAATTCAGGTTATTTTCTTAAAAGATGAGAAGAAGAAATATGTCCAATTGCTCTAAATTTAAAATCTCCCTTGGCTTTTCAGATCAGTGTCGATACCGTACTTGAGAAGGGGGAGGGGGAAGCATTACACACCCATAAAACTGAGACCAAATGCTACCAGTTTTAAAGCCTTAGAGCTTTAAATCTTTAACATGAATATTTTAACATTTACATTAAAGCCTCACGGCTTTAAAATAGGGGACTTCCATTGTGGGCAGCCTGTGATAATTACTGTTTCAATATATTTCACAGCAATAATGTAATACAGCTCGCTGTCTACCCAACCCTAATCTGTAGCATCGCAGGTACTGCAGGTAAAAATTTTAAAATATACATAAGTATGTATCAGTGTAAATATACAGAAAGAGAGACAGAATATCACAGAACCACAGAAAAACACAGAATTATTAGGGCTGAAAGGGACATCCGGAGATCATCTAGCCCAAGCCCCCTATTTAAAACACCCTTAAAAATTATTAAAGCCATTAACACACATCTCCCAAACAACCATATCACTGAAAATACAACAATATAACCCCCGCCCCGCCACGATGGAGGTGAACAACGCCGGGGCGGGGGTCGGACGGGGCGGACCGGAGCCCCCCCGCCCCAGCGCCGCCGCCGGGAGCCCCCCGAGCCCGCAGGCCCCGCCATCCCCCGCAGCCCCGGGAGGCCCATCGGGAGCCAGGCCCAACCTCGGGGCCGCGGCCGCCCAACCCATCCCCGCCGCCGCCCGCCCGGCCGCCCACCGGCGACAACAAAGGCCCCGCGGCCCCGCGCCCTGCCCGCGGGGACCCCCGGGGGGCCCTTCCCGCGCCCACCCCGCGCCCCGCCGAGGGGAAAGGCGGGGCGGCGGGGGCTGCCCGCCCGTTCCCCCCCGCCCCGTGCCGCGGCCCGCGGGAGCCGCGCTGACCTGCGGGCGCGGGGCGGGCGCGGTGTCCCGGTGTCCCGGTGCCCGGCGGCCGCGGGCTGCGCTTGACACCCACACGCACCATCCAACATGGCGGCGGCGGCCGCGGGGAGGCGGCGGAGGAGGCGGAACCGGCGGCCGCGCGCGGCCCCGAGGCGCGGCCGCGCTGAGGGCGGGGGGGACGCGGCGCTGCCCGTCCCCTCCTTCCCTCCCTCTTCCCTTCCTTCCCTCCCTCTTCCTCTCCTTCCCTCCCTTTTCCCTTCCTTCCCTGCCTCCTCGCCGCGGTTCCTCGCAGCCGGACCCGGCGCCGGTGAGGAGTGAGGCGGGATTGGTCCCCCCGGGGCAGGGGCTGCTTTTGATGGAAGGAGAACCCCCTCAGTGCTCACAGCGCCCAGGGGTCCCCCCCCCCAAAAAAAAAAACTGGGTGAAATAATACAAGAAAAGTCTGTAGTTACGAAATAACCGCATTTATGGGTCAGGGAATGCTTTAAGAGAGGGTTCAGGGCTGGCTCTGATGGAAGGAGAACACATGGGGATCCCCCTCAGTGCTCCCAGAGCCCAGGAGGAACCAGTTTCAGGGCTTGAGATCCCCCAAAATCCAGGGACAAAAAAATAAAAAATAATTACTGTCACTACAAAATAACCACATTTATGGAGTAGGGTACACTTTAAAGCAGGTCTGGGTATGCCTTTGATGGAAGAAGGCGGCTTGGGGAACACACTTCCCCTCCACACTCACAGCACGCAGGAGAAACTGATTTCAGGGCAGCCCCCCAAAAATCGAGGTCCAGTGTGGGCTGGCAGCCCCCAAGGCTGAATGATGGAATGAATTCGTTTGGAAAAGACCCGAGATCATCAAGTCCAAATGTGGCTAAACACCTCCTTGTCAACTAGACTATGGTACTGAGTGCCACATCCAGCCTTTCCTTAAACACCTCCCAGGACAATGACTCCATCCAGCACATCCTTGGGCAGCCCATTCCATTATTTCATCACTCTTTCTACAAAATAATTCCTCCCAATGTCCAACCTGAACCTCCCCGGCACAGCTCCCATTGCCTCACACGGGCTGATACTCCACTTTCCCCCTCCCACCGAAGATGCTGATATAAAATAACCACATTTATGGCTAAGGGGACACATTTAGGGATCAGGGTCACCGCACTGGGGGGTGAAGGGGAGCCCAGCAGGGGCAGGAGGAGCCGGGCGGTCTGGGTGGGTCGGAGCACACGTCCTTCCCCTCGGGATAATGACTAAACCAGTGTCCGGCATCGTGGGCTGGAGGAGGTTACTGCTCCCATTGTAGTCCTCCCTGAATATATTTGTTCCCATCTTAAAACCGTGAGACAATTCAAGGAAACGGGACACGGCCAGGGGAGAAGCTGGAGAGCAGAGCTCTGCTTGGATCACTGCTGGCACAGCCCAGTGCTGCTGGTTATTTAAAACCCGAATTCCTGAGGAATCACGCCTTACAAAAAGCATAGGAAAACAGAAATGTGGAGCAAAATCCACCTGTGGCTCGCTGCTTTTAAGTGAAAGGAAGGTCAGGCTGAGTGCTGCAAACTTCATCAAATCCCGGAACGGTTTGCGAAGGGACCTTAAAAATCATCGCATTCCAAACCCTGCCAGGGGCAGGGACACCTCCCACTATCCCAGGTTGCTCCAAGCCCCATCCAACCTGGCCTTGGAAACTTCCAGGGATGGAGCATCCACCACTTAGAGCCCAGCCCTTCCTCCCATGGAGCCACTATCAAATCTGCCACAGATTTGAGGTTTAAATACAGAAGAACGAGGACTGCAGTGAAAACACTGAGTGAGCTGCATTAAAAGCAACTTGTTTAGAAATGCTGCACATTCCAATGCCTTGAACACCATCTGGGAGCCGGGAAGATCTGAATCTTGTGCAGCGAGCTGTGATTCTGGCTTAGCTGTTAACCTTGAGCTAGGCAGGATTAAATTCTGGGTGAAAAAAAGAAGGGATCGGCACATATCTGATGGTATCAGCAGGAGCTGAAAGAATACTTCCCCCTTTTCTTCTTTGCAAGAAAACAGCAATGATGGAAACCCAATGTTTCTGTGCACGTTCATTAATCCTAATGATCAGGTGCTGACAGCTCTAAAGGAGGAGGAGAAAGCTTTTGGGTAAAATAAAATGGGAAGAACAGGATTGTTCCTGTTGCCTGTGTTCCTTCCAGATCTGGACAAACAGAGCAGCTTCCTCTCCATTCCCAGCTCCATCCCAGGTGTCTGTCTACATCATTAAGTGTGCAAATCAGCAAACCCAGCAAAAACCTCCTGCAGCTGGCACACTTCCACCAAAAAAAAAGTTTTCTATCAACCAGATCAAGCCCCTTAGTGTGAATAAAACAAACCAGCCAAGTAAAATCACTTAGTTTTTGATTGTTATATCCTTGTTAATGCCTTAAATTGCAGTGTTCCTGCCATCCTGAGCAGGTACAGGAGTGGTAGAGCTGCACCAGCAGAGCTTTGCCCAAGCTGCACAGGGGTGTTCCCTCCTGGTGGCCCCTCGTGGCAGTGGATTGACCTCTCTTGTTTCATATCAGCAACAGGAGGTCACTGCTTTGGTCCTGTGATTTTAAACGCAGGAGCTGGTGTAGAACACTTCCCACTGCAGCCCTGCCCCAGCCCTCTTTGGAGCAGGCTGTACCTGGATATTGACCCGAGCCATCGCTGCTCCTTCCCAGCCCAACGTTCCAGCTGCGTTGGCAGAAGCAGAGTCCAAGGCCGTGATTTGCAGCCTGAGTTGGGCACCGGGAGCTGTGGCACCACCCTGATAACCAGCAGAGCAATCCACATGGAGAAGGCAGCTCACAGACTCCCAGGATGTCCTCGGGATATGGAAGGGACTCACAAGGAGCATCAAATCCAATTCGTGGTCCTGCACAGGACAACACCAAGGATCGGGGACACCTTTCACTAGACCAGGTTGCCCAGAAAAGCTGTGGTGTCTCCATCCCTGGAAGTGCTCAGGGCCAGGTTGGGCAGGGTAGTGGGGTTGTAGAAGTTGTGCCTGTCCATGGCAGGGGTGGAACTGGAGAGTTTCTGAGATCCCTTCCAACCCAAACTGTGATTCTGTGAATCCCACCCCGTGCCTGAGAGCATTGTCCAAACGCTCCTGCAGCTCTGGCAGCCTTGGGGCTGTGACCATTCCTTGGGGAAGCTGTTCAGTGCCCTGCCACCCTCTGGGTGAAAAACCTTTTCCTGATAACCTAAACTTCCCTGGCACAGCTTCACACCATGCCCTCAGGTCCTGTCACTGGTCACCAGAGATAAGCTGGTGGATCCAACGAGTGGGAGTAGAGGGACTAGTTGGAGTAGAGGGAGTAGTTGCAGAGGGAGAAGTTGCAAGGCAAGGGGCAGGAGGATAAGGAGTGGGATGTCTGGAATGCAGGAGACTCTCCCAGAGAAGATGAGGAAGGCACATCCTCCCCCACCTACCTTCCCAAGTAACCTAGGGAAGAGCAGCTGCCAGGGAGCCCCAGGAGGGCCTGTTCCACAGCCATATCACCCACGTGGGGCTGAGCACAGCACTAATTAGCTAATGAGTTTGTTCCAAATGTCTGGCCACGGTGCGAGGACAACAGGAGCAGCACTTGAAAAGCCCCAAACAATGACAAGTGCATTTGTCTCTTGTCGCTGACCCCAGCCCCGCATTAACAAATAGGTCACAAACAACGGTGCTTTGCAGTGATCTAATCCCCCAGCCATATGTCAGCTGCCCGAAAAAACACTGCACAGAGAACGCCCCAAAGCTCTGCAAAAATCCCGAGGAAAACTCCATAAATATATCCCTGCCGTTTGAAATTTGATTTCCTCACTCTATTGTTCCTCATTTCCTGAGAGCTGGCTTGGTGGATCACATTTTCTGCTTCTGTCTCCAGTGCTTGTAAGCAAACAAGACTGAATCTCATTATCCTGATGCATGGCCCTGGCTGCGTGCAATCCGATCTCTAAATCACAGTCATTTTGCTCCATCACTGATTTTCCTTCCCACTCCTAACCTGCAGGTCTTCAGAGGAATCAATGCAGAAATAGAGACGAGCATCATCTAATGAAGGTGTGTTTAATGTTCAGCCCTTCAGTCTGGATTAAATAGCCAAGTGAGAAAGTGCCTGATGTCTGAGGAGGTTGGGCACCCTCCACTCCAGTGGCAGCTGGAGCTCCCCAGCCTTCCCAGGAAGCCACATGCTTCCACATGGGCTAAATGGGGACTTCAGTCCCTGAGAGCCCAATTTGGGAAATCTGCTAATTAAATAGTCTGGGCAAACACAATCATCATTGTCCTTAGAGCCAAAGCAGCGAGATGTTTCTCAACAAGCACAGACCCTCCCCGGAATTTTCTGAGCTGTCTGCGTGTTGCTGACAGTTATAGAGAATATATTCAGATTATACAACTTGATGTTCACCCCGGGTTATTCTCTCCTGGATTCATGAATATTTCATTGAAATATGCAAAGTCTGAGTTACAGTCTTGTCTGCTTCAATTAGACACACGGATCCACGGGGTCTGCAGCCCTACCACACTTCCAGGGTTTGTCTACAAAGCGAGGAGAACCAAAATAAGAGTTTAGCTCCCATCATATTTAGTCTGGCTTCTTCAAACATCTTTAAATAAGGGAGAAAAGCAGAAGGATGGGAATGAGGGAGAGTAGAGCCCAGTGAGCCTGTGCTTGAGTTCAGCTGGAAGCAGCCCAAGCTAATCAGAACAGAGCCAGCAGGAGGGGGTTCGTTCCCTTCATGATGCAGACAAACTTGTAGAACTGTTTCCAATGCAAATATTCCTTTTGACAAGTTCAAAATTAATACACCTCTAATATGGGTATTCAAACCAGACCTTTTCTGAACACGTTGGCAGATTCATGAAAAGAGAAGGGAGGATGCAAGCCCAGCACATTCTGATTTTCTCAAAATGAATGTGCTCTGACAGTGCAAGAGGCAGTGACGTTTGAATGTGCTTAGTTCTAGTAATTACCAAGTGTTGTGTTTCTTCACAAGCTGGAGCTGTTCTCATCTGTGGGCACCTTCCCTCATTCCTTTCTCCTTACTGCTCCGGAGGTGCAGTTCTCCCATGCCACAGCGAGAAGCCAAGGCTACTGTGCTGCTTCATTAAATCCCACTGAAGCCTGGGGGTGAAATTCCACAAGTTTTTAATTGACCTAAGTCAGGGTGCTGTGGTTCCTGCCCTTCCTCCACCGCCCCTTCCCACTGCCTCCCTGCCACCAGCAGCAGCTTATACCACCTGTGGTGGAGATTAATCACTTTTTAGGGGGGAGTGTTGCCTCTCAGCCAGTTCAGCTCCCTGAACCAGCTCACCAGAGGCTCAGATCAGCACCCACATCAGCAGAAAGGAGAGGACAGGGCCATGCAGGGCCACACTGAGTGCTGAGGAGGTGTTGTCCTGGGTTTATAGGACACAAGGAACACAGTTGACCTAAAGAGCCTGAGTCTGCTGCTTGTTTCCAGGCTGGGAGCACTCACCCATTGGGACCATCTGCACAGTTTGGAGTGGCAGACTCAAGCCCAGCAAAGCCAGGCTCATTTATTGTTACCATCTGGCTCCCCAAAGCAAGTCACCAAGGCACAGCCTGTAGGCTCCTGCTGGAGGACAGGCATTGCCTTTTGCTTGGTACAGTTTGTTCTATCCCTCTCCACTTCCTCCTTGTCACAACAAGAGGACTTCCTGCCAGGATGGAGCTGATGGACAACGTCACCCATCAGAATTCCTCCTCCTCCTCATTCCTGCAGCCACCCAAAGAATGTCACCCGCAGAGCCAGACCCTCCCTTTTGCCCCAGGCCCATCCTCAGACTGATAGAGGCTCCATAACAACTTCCAAACTGCAGGATGACCTGTGCAGTTGCACAAGGATCTCACGTGGCTGTGGCCAGGGATGATCCTCACTCCTCCCAGCTGTTTCTAACCTTGAGGGAAAACGCCCTGTGGGGTTCGCTCTGAGGAACGTGTCAGGAGTTGCGCCCCTGGCTCTGCAGAATCCTCTGGGGTTTGGGTCTCCTCCTGCTGGGAAAGGGATTTTGGCTGGTCTTGGCTGGAAAGGGTGGCAAAAGACTTTGTAGAAGAAGGGGGAAACCAAGGACTCAGCCTGTGGCCACTGCTGGCAGAGGACGCGGTCCAGCAGGAGGAGTTCCATTTTTAAGCACAAAACCCCAGAAGGATTCCCCACAGGAATCAGATGCAGCAATCCATCCACCCCTCACCTGGGGAGAATCAGGGACACCAACACCAAAATCAGCATTATCACACCACAATGTGGTGCTCACAGAGATTTGGGGCATCACTGGGGCATCTGCAGCTTCCTTTGCGTGTGCTCTGCTCCCAGAGCATCTGAGGCCTGGAAAGCCACCTCAGTGCCAGCCCTGGGAGCTGAACCACACAGCCAGTTTGAGCTCAAATTTCAGAGCCTTGCTCTCAGACACCAGAGATGTGACTCCCCCGAGGTACAGCAAGCACTGGAAGCTGCGGGTATTTCATGTCTTTTAAACAGAGAGGCTGGAACAGAGCTGCCACATCCCTGGATTACAGCTGGATGCCCATCTCTGACAAGCTGGTGGCTTTCCCCCTTGACAGATGAAAACTGAGAGCTGTCTGTTTGGTTTGTGTTTGCACAGCATCCAGCCAGTCGCTTAATTAGTTGGCCCAATTTCTGGGTTTCTGATTCCCACTTCTGCAAGTGACTTCCTCCATTCCCAGGCTCACAGAGCTGGTTGAAACTTTCAAAACTTTCATATCTGCATGCACGGTTGTGACTCCAAACTTGTCCCTGCTGCCCCATCTCATCCTCAGTAGGGCTTCCCAGGAACTTTTACTCTGTAAAAAACCTTAAACAACACTGCAGAGCTGTAAATACATGGTCCCTGTGTGATAAACAAGCAGATTAAAAAAAAATTCACCAGCTGGGCGGGAAGAGATTCATGACAAGCCATCAGGACTCCACAAAGCAAACAAACTGCACAGCACTGCAGGCAGGAATTCCTCCAGAACGTGTTCAATCCTAACACTGCTCCATGGATCAGCCCTGCTCTGAGCTCCTCAAAAACTTGATGGAAGGAAACCTCTTCAACAACAGCAAGTCTCGGGTGCTCTCATCTGAGCACCTCAGCCAGTCAAGCAGGTTATAATTGGCTGTAATTAATACTCCTACGAGCTTCCACATTCTTATGGACTGAGATGGAGAAATACAGGATTGCTCCCTGACCCTCTGAACAGGAGAGGAACTCAAAGGAGTCTGTTGCCTTCCAAGTTTTAGAAATCAAACATCTCTGATAGGAGAAGGTGAGAGACAAACACCAGCACTGCTGGGAACTGGCTGTGCACAGCCCCATCTTTTCTGGGGCACTAACCACAGTAACCTCAATCTAAAATAACTGCAGAGCAAGTTGCTGCAGACAGCAAGTTTCCTCCATCCCTCAGGATGCTTCCACGTCACTCAGAGCGTTTTGGGAGGGGCATGGGGTGCAAACCACGCACAACCACTACAGATTTTGGCAGTACTGAAAGTGGCCTTTGGTGAAACATCAGCTGAATAATCCAGTCCAGGAGGGTGAAAACTAAAACAGCCCAAAATTCCTGATGTCATGAAAACCCCACGTGTCACCAGTGGGCTGGAACAAGGGTTTGTGGCAGCTTCAGCTGCGAAGTTCTTTGCACTCAGCAGGATCTCCAGCACTTGGGGAGGAAGGGCTGGGCTGTGCAGGCCATTTCCTCCATGAAGCCACCAGCTGACCCTTAAATAAAAACTGACAGCACTTCCACACAAGCACCCTGTGCCCTGCTCTTCATTACGGACGCCTTCCAGAGCGTGTCTGCATCAGCTTTTCCAGCTTGCACTTGAGAGAGAAACGTGAGGCTCCAGTGTTTTCCCTCCAGGCAGGGCAGGACCTCTTGTTTTGCTGTGAGATCAGAGCCTGGGGGAAGGCAGGGAGCTGCAGATGCTGTCACTCAGCGGGTGCCTCTCTCAAGATGCATCTTGCAGACACGGCTCCAGTTCGGGAGGTGCCCAGAATTACTGAATCCAAGGAGAACACAGTGTGAAATTCTGTCTGCTCACTCATTTATTCCTCTTATTAGAGAGCCATAGACTGGTTTGGGTAGGAAGGGACCTTAGAGACCAGCTCCACCCCCCTGAGATGGGTGAGGACACCTTCCACTATCCCAGGTTTCTGCAAGCCTGTCCAGCCTGACCTTGGACACTTCCAGGGATGGGGCAGCCACAGCTTCTTTGGGCAACCTCTGCCAGGGCCTCCCCACCCTCACAGGAAAGAATTCCTAATACCTAATCCAACCCTGCCCTCCTATAGCTTACAGCCATTCCCCCTTATCCTGTCACTACACACTCCAGTGAAAAGTCCCTCCTCCCATTCTCCTCAAACATTTGCTATAAACACTGCCAGTGCTCAGATTTTGGACTGGACACCTGGCTTTAAGCAGGATGGATGTTCTTATCTTCCCACACATTGGCTCCAGACCTTCATGTTTATCATCTTTGAGAGCAGAGGCCGAGAGCAGCACCCACGTGCTGTTTTCCTCAGCTCTCCTGGGTTTCTCCAAAAGCTCCATCCCTGTGAAGTTCCTTTCCCCAGACTCTCCATGGACTGGCACATTTTCCACCCTCAAGCCTAAAGCCTCCCCTGAGCCTTGCAGACACGCAGCACGTTCCCTAAGCCTTCCACACCCAGGGGTGCTCAGGGAGATTTAAACATATGCTAAAATGATTTACTGAATTGTCTGTGCCCCGGGGAGCCAGGAACAGCACAGCTCCAAACCACTGGAGGCTGCATTCACCATCCCAGCTGAGGGAGCAGCAACCAGGTATCAGGTTGGGATACAGAATTTGTGCTGAGCTGGTTTCCAGAGGGAAGAGACACTGGTGCCCACACTGGAGAGGGGCTGTAGCCCCTTCCCAAGCTGTTTTTGAGGGTCTCCCACCAGTGATTCCAGTCCTTTGTGCCCAGTCCAGACTTCCCGTTGCTGCAGAGTTTCCCAAACTCTTCCAGACACCTCACCCTCCACTCGGAGCTGGAGCTTGCCCACCCCCAAACTCTTGCTCCTATTGCTCATCTGAGCCCTCCCGAGGCATCCTGTGGTATCTCCAGCCCCCTGCTCCCAGGCAATGCCAGAGGCTGAATCATGGAATATGCAGAGTTGGGACACACAAGGATCATTGATCCAACTCCTGGCCCTGCCCAGACACCCCAACAATTCCACTCTGTCCCCGAGAGCGTTTTCCAAATGCTCCAGGAGCTCTGGCAGCCTTGGGGCTGTGACCATGCCCTGGGCAGTGCCCCTGCACCCTCTGGGGAAGAACCTTTTCCTAATATCCAACCTAACCCTCCCTGCCGTGAAATGGCACTGAAATCCCAGTCCCTGCAGCAGGGAGGACCAGCAGCACAGCAGGACATCACCATGGAACATTAACGTGACAAGTGGCCGTCACACACCTCTGTGTCCTGCTGCCACCTCCCAGCAGCTCAGCCTGCAGTGACCATCAGCCCCCCAGCAAAGCCCAAAAACCCAAACCCAGTTCCTCTTTCGGCCTGAGAGAGGAAGAGAGGGGAGGAAGGGAGATAACAAATCTGCATTTCAGATGCTGATAGGAACACGGTGTAGAAACAGATATTTTACAGGATTTTGCCAAATGCTTTGCTTGCTGCTGCATCTTGTGCCAAACACACCTACATGGGGAGGGTTTTTATTACCTGTGCTAATGTTAGTGCCTTACATCACGAGCCCTGTCAGAGCAATGCTGTTCCTTTGCCATCAGCTTCACAGGGAGGGGGCTCAGGTCATTTTCCTGGGGATCTCAAACTCTTCCATTGAAGCAAATGCTGTTTCCAGCTCTGCAGGAATACTTCAAGAGAAAGCAGTGCCTTGGCTTTCTATTTAAGATGCAGAATTGCCTCCTAGGAGTGCTGCATTTGCTCAGAGAGCAGAAAGTGAGAGCACACATCTTGCAGAAAACCCCTGGGCAGTGTTCCTTTAACACAGGCCAGATCCTGCTCTCATTTACACACAGATATCTGGAGAGGCTTCCGTGAAATCACCCTGGATTGCCACAGCTGATGTGTCAGAAATCACAACCCAACACAGCCCTTGGGAGGAATTCATCAGTTTCCTTGTGGCTTCCTAAGAAATCTGCACTCAGTTTTTCCTCTGGCCTTGCACAGGCAAAAGTCACCATTCAGGAAAGGTGCCCTGAGAGGGCTCTGCCACCAAAGCAGCAGCTTTATTCAGCTTGGTTTTCCAAAGGGCAGCAGGTGTGGGTTGGGACAGGCAAGGCCACGTGTGTGGATTCCCCCGTTCTTGGAGGCTCATTTCAGCCCCAGCTGATGACAGGCTGGGCACAGTTCTCACAGCTACTTAATTACTAAACATTTTCTGCAGATATTCAGCTGAGGAGAGGAGAGAGAGCAATGAGGGACAGCCCAAGCCTGAGTGAGGCTTCAGAGAATCCGCACAGACCTACAGAGGGGTAGGGAAAAAAGGCAGCACTGGACAGTGTGGCAACAGGAATAAATCAGAGTGACAGCAGGGCTGGGGACTCTGGGGGGACTCCGGGGGGACTCCCGAGTGCATCCCCCGCAGGAAAGGGCAGCGTGGGGCATCCGGGGAATCCGCAGCTGCACCTGCATCCGTCCGGCCACACACAGAGGCCTTCAGTGCTCCGTGTCCCCTCCGCTTCCTCCCTCCTGTCGTGCCCGCTGTGCCCTGAATAGGCGGTTTCAGGAGGAGCACAGTGCCCGAATTCTCTGCGCCTTCGCCGCGCATCCGGCGCTCTGCTCCTCTGCCCGGGATGTGGCACCGCGCACATCCCCAGCCTCAGCCAGGGAGCCTCCTCCTCCTCCTCCTCCCTCCGTGTCCCCACGGCTGTCACCAGCTGCCCTGGCACTGCCCAAATCCCTGCCACACGCGGTTCCTCTCCCACATCATGCTCAGGTCACCTCTGTCCCGCACAGCCCTGGGAGGTGTCACCTGGGCATGTCCTGCGGGGAGGGGACACCTCCCCAAATGTCCCCCCGAGGCGGCAGGGTGGCTACGGAGCCGAAGGAGGAACCAGGGCCGCTCTTGCCACACTTCCAGAGGAAGGCATGACGTGAGCTGTGGTTTAATTGGTTATTAATAACTTCTTTGTTAACCAGCCAGCCCTAAGGAGGAACCGAAATTTGACTGCCCGGTGGAGAGCCCAGTCACCGGCAGCCAGCAATCATTCACAATTTCTCCCTACTTTTTTTTTTTTTTTTTTTCTTTTTGTCGCTGTTGTTCCCGGGAGTGGCAGCCTCCCCCCGGGTGAGTCACGGCGGTGACAGCACAGTCCCCTCACCTACGCACGCAGCACAGGCTCTCTGCGGTGGGCTTTTCTTTTTAATTCCTAGGAAAATAACAGATGCTCTTGTTGAGGGGGAGATTCTTGGAATCCGTTCAGGCCCCCGGGGCTGCGCCTGGATGTGACCAAATTCCCGGCTCCCCTCGAACAACGCGGAGCTCCCCTGCCCATGGGTGGTGACTCCGCCAGCCCGTGCCGAGGGCGAGGAGCCTCCCCCCATGGCAAACACCGCCAGCAAACAGCTTCCACACCCAAATCCTGCGCCTCCCACCCGCTTTCTTTGGAACTTCCAGTTAAAGGGACCCTTTTCATTTGCCTCCTGTGAGAATCAAAGGGGTTCTCTGACCCTCTGCAGTGACAGAATGCAGCACAGGGGGTTCTCCAGCTTCAGCTGTCTGGGAATGGCTTCTGAGCACCCACAAGAGCTGGCAGAGCATTCCCCACTCCCATCCATGCTGCAGCACCAGCCTAGCAGGGAATTTTTGCCTTCTCCATAGGCCAGGCAGGCAGCCCAGCACCAAGGATGAAGATGGGAGGCCAGACACAGTTGCTCATCCCAGGAATCACCATCAGACATTTCCACAGCAGGATTCAGCAGAAAACCTTCCTCCCACAGCTTAGAGCAGAGCCTGAGCCGCATGAGGGCACCCAGCAGGCCCCAGAGTTACCCCCAGGTGCCCCAGGACAGGGCCAGGACACCACAGCCGGGGTGAGATCTGCTGCCAGCCGGACACTGAGTGCCTTCTCCAGGCGGATCTGGGCAGCTCCACCTTCTCCAGGTCACTCCAGGGAAGACACAGCCACCACACCGAGGGACAGCTCACCTTTTGCTCTTGGTGCATCCCAGGGAACAGCAGGATCTCAGGAGCAGCTCCAAGACACAGCCACAAGAGACAACACTCCCTTCTCATCAGCCCAAACCCAAGAAGTGGCCTCCACGTCCTTTTATAGAGCCCAGGGAGGCAAATAACCTTTAGCTGTGCTGGCCCTGATGATTAACTCGTTAATGGTTCACACCTCTGTAAACGATCCTGGCCCGAGCCCCCATCCCAGCCGTGCCCAGAGCCAGGCACTGACAGTGACCTCGTCCAGCAGCCCAAAACTGAGTCCAAAAAGCTCCCACAGTTTGTTCCCCTGAGGCTGCTCTGTCTGGGCTCTCCCTCCTCACCAAAACTGTGCTTGGCCTTTCCCAGGAGGCCAATCCCAGCCACCATCCAAGGCTGTATCCCTCTAGAAGAGGCTGTTTGGGATAACCCATCAGTGATCCTTTCTTGTAGGTTTGGGGTTGAACCCCACACCCGGGGCTTCATGACTTCCAGTCCTTTTCCAGATCCATTTTTGGGGCCAAAAGCAGAAAGTGAGGTCCCAGCACCAGCCCCCTGCACTCGGGCTTCTCCCGTGAGGTACAGTCCCACATCCTAACCCACCTGCATCAGAGGTGGGCGGGCTCTGCTCTGATTTGGCAGCCCAAAAACCCCAATGCCAGCCCCAAGCAGCCCTGCTGACCCTGAGGAGATGCAGCTCCACATCTGGAGACCACCAGCACCTCAAGGAGCCTTTCATGGCCACACCGGACCCAGTGTGGCCAACTGGCTCTGGGTCTGCTCCTGCTGTAAGTGTTTTCCTACAGGCCCTGTGGGATAATGTGAGGTCCGGAGGGGTCTGATCCTCTGTCCTCAGCCACACCAGGGTGTAAAAGGTGACACAAGTTCCTCAGTGTGGGCTGAGTAGTTGGGTTACACACAGGCTCTGACGCTCAGGAGTCACTGACGTGGCCTCTGCTCCGGGGGAAAGTGCTGACACTGAGATCCTGTTTGGGGGCCCTGACGTGGCATTTTCTAGCCCAGGATGACGTTTCCTCTCTGCACGGGGCCTCAGGGGGGCTCCTGCTTCCTCGAGAGACGTCCAGATCCCTGTGGGAAGGGCTGATTCCATTCCTGGGTACACAGGAGCTGCATCCTTCATCCTCCAGGATTTCTCCACATCCACCACCCCCAAGCCAGGCTGTGCTGCGTTCCCAACCCCCAGCACAACGCTGGGGCAGCATCCATCCCCCTCCCTGCTCTGGGAGCAGAGCCCTGGATCTGCACTGAGCCAGCTCCCCTTGCCCAGCCCTGCACCGTCCAGGCTCAGCTCAAAGCCCCTCATGAGGCAAAGCCAGGCTTGAAGACACCCCCTCCTCTCCCATGGGAGAGCAAGGGGTCACTGAGGCAGGGGCCGGAGGGGAGCCGGGGAGCCCGGAGTGGTGTCCATAACAAAGCTCCCCAGGCCTCAGAGGAAGGGGAAGAGGCTCCCCTCCCTCCTCTTCCTCCCTCCCGCGTGGGGATTTTGCAGCCAGGTAAACACAGGATGTTGATGAAACAGGGCTGGGCAGATTGGGCAAGCCGGGAGTCAGCAGGAGCTCCAGGCTGCTCCCAGCGCCCGGAATGGCCCTGCAGCCGGGAAAGGGGAATGCCAGAGCCCCTGGCACCCTCCTACGCCTGTCCCCAGGGTCACAGAAGTCCCCTGATTGCAGGGAGAGGCAGCGTGGGCTGGTGGCCGCGCCCAGGGCAGGGTGGGCTCCCCCTGCTCCGTGCCCTGGGGTGATCCATGGGATGGATCCCTTGGGATCTCCCTGCAGGCTGAGCTGAACTCAGTCATTAACTCCAAAGTTCAAGCTTTGACACTCAACCAACAGATACCATGTGGCACCTCCTGTGTCCCTCTGAACACTGGGGACATGCAGGGCACAGGGATGAGGGGACAGGTCCCCCGGGATCCCACCCTGCCGGGCATCGGCGCAGCGACCCGGGATGGGGCACCCGGGGCCGGCTGGACACTGCAGCGATTGACTCCCGACCCAGAAAAGGGCCCACAGACTGCCCTGGCACCAGCCCAGGCTCTCCTGGGGTGCAGGTGCTGCTGTCACCCCCACAGTGACCCCGTGTGCGCAGGGACAGCGGCCACCAGCGGGCCACCAGCGAGCCGAGGGGACCTGGACCCTGCGCGGGGAGCGCGGCCGGGACAGCGGCAGGGATGGGAGCGAGGGAAGGGGTCGGGGAGTGGTTGTGATGTAGGAGGTGACAGAGGTGTCCAAGGGGTTGCCTGCCTCATCAGAGCCTGAGTGGAGGGGCAGGTGGCGCTGTCCAAGTGTCCCCAGTGTCCCCTGGGGCACTGCTGCCATCTGCTGGCACCATCCCATCCTGCTCCGGTCCTGAGCCACTGCGCCAGGCCTGGGGACCCTCTGTGACCCCGCTGTCCTGTGCCACTGTGGCACCACGTGTGGCTCCAGCCCGGACACCTCAAGGTGTCCCCAAAGCCTCTCTGCTGCCCCAGGAAGCCAAACCCCAAAACTGCTCCCGGTGTCCCCCTCAGCAGAGCTGGTTGTCTCCCCACTAACCCACTCCTGGGCTGCAGGTTTCTCCCACACCAACACCTTCCAGTGCCCTGACACCTCCCTGCCCTGTTGTTCTCCGTGTGGGGTGGCCTGGAGTGGCCTTTGCAGGGTCCACTTTGGGCTGATGGACCAGGGACAGGATCAGGCCCTTGGCCACAGCAGCGGCTCTGCTGGGCTGCTTTCCCCAGGGAACACCCAGCTCCATCCTCCCCGAGGCTGCTGAGGGGCAGGGGAAGCTCATCCCAGGGTGATTTCCTGCTGCATTCCCATCCCCTGGGTCTCTCTGGGACGTGGGGAGCTGCTGAATCCCATCCTCCATGTGACAGCCGAGCGCACACGGAGCCTCTTCCCACGGCCTCCCCGACCCTCCGGCCTTCCCAGCATCTCCTGGGACCAGCACATCCCAGGACAGCCACTGGGGACTGTGCCTCGCTGGGGGCATTCTGCACATCCCTCTGCGCTTCCCACGGGCACTGGGAGCCTGGAAATACCTCAGTGGGGTGTTACAGGGCCTTTGTTTTTCAGATGGAGTCAGTAATGGAAATAAAGTTTGGGAGAGGTGAATCTCCGAGCCCGTGTCCCCACAGTGGCCCTGCGGGCACCGTGGCTCATCCCACCCCGGGCAGATGGCAGCAGCATCCTGCTCCTTGCTGGAAAATGCCCAAATCCATGGGCAGGGACTGCGCTGCAGCTGTCCCTGGTTTAATTCCTCGCAGCAGAGCGAGGCAGTGTCTGGCGGATTTTCCGTGCGCTCCATGCCCCAGCCCACACACAGGAAGGCTGAACAGCTCCGGAGACCTTCCCGCTGGGAATGATCCCCGGCGTGCGAGCCCTGCACACTCACTGCCTGACGCCCACGGGAGCAGCAGGAAGGTTTAGTGCTCAGTTTTAGTCTAAAAGGGATTTTTATTCCCTAAGCCCTGCAGAAGAAAACTGGAAAAAATCAACCCCCTCGCAGGGCCACAGCCCGAAGAGCCAATATCAGTTGTGCTGAAAGCTCACTGCTCGGAGCTGAGCCATGCAGTGTTCGCTCTGAATTCCAAAGAATTCCAAAGAAACCAGGTGTGAGCATCCACCCACCTCCCTCCGCCCCCGCCGTTCCCACCCGCCGCGATTTTCTTGCTTCTGGAACAACCAATCCCACCAAGCCCCCTTTTGGCAGCCCAACCCCAGAGGCTTCCCCCATCAGCACTGCCTGTGCTGCTCTCCAAACCCAAAATCCTGTGCTACCCTTCCCAAAATCCTCGCCCCGTGCCCAGCCCATCACCACCACATTCCCATCCAAACCCGGGCTGCTGCCCACCACTCACCGCGGAGGGAACGCCAAATCCTTCTGCCGTCCTTTGGCACATGGCTCCCCTGGCACCCGGCTGGGCTGGCACGGCTCCCCCGCCCCCGCCGCACATCTGGGCAGCTGTGGCCGCGGCGGGGCCCGCGTGTGCCCCGGCGGCGGTGACATCAGCGCGGCTTCCTGCCCGCCACCGCCGTGAGCGCAGCCCCGGCCCCTCCGGCACAGCCCCGATGGAGTCGGTGGCCCTGTACAGCTTCCAGGCCACAGAGAAGGACGAGCTGCCCTTCCAGAAGGGGGACACCCTGAAGGTACAGGGGACAGGAGCCACCATCCGGGTGGGGGTTGGATGCTGTTGCTTTGTGGGGACACAGCGGGCACATGGTGACACTGGTGCTGGCTTTGTCCCTGACTTTAGAGCTTCTGGGGCTTTCTGTGGGATGCAAGGAGCCAGCCTCGAGGATTTTGGAAAGGGCGGTGTTCTCTCCTTGCCTGTGCCACCAGGCAGAACTTCAGAGAAGGACACCCCCGGATGGGACGTGGCATGTGGCCTCCCTGGCTGTCAGTGCCACCAGCTGTGCTCTGTGGCAGCCCCTCGGGGCTGGGACGTGTTTTCCCTGTCCGGAAGGCACTGGAGGTCACAGGGATCCTGCAGCACGGAGCATGTGCCCAAACACCCACTGAGGGACGGGTGATTCAGGCACTGGTGTTGGGCTGGGCTCTTAGATGCCACCTGGGAATCCCAAAAAGCTCCAGGAGTACTCACAACATCCTGGGGTGCCCTGAGGTGGCAGTGAGGGCACACCCTCCCTGCCCATCTGCCCACCCCTCTCGGGCTCCTCCCGGCCCCCTGGCACCCCGTATCCCCCCGGGAGGGCGGGGGCACAGCCCGGCTGGAGCCCAGAGCCCCAGGCCAGTGTTTTCCCCGTGCCCTGAGCCGGGGTTTCGGATCCTGTTTTCACAGCTGTACCGGCCCCGGGCCCCTGCGGGGGAGGCTGGAAATTGTTGTCACACGGAAGCGCTGTCAGCACCCACTGCCACCGTCCCGGGGGACGCAGGGGCCTGGCTCATGGCCTGGCCACTCCAGGGACAGATTTCACCCTCTGCCCTGGGCAGGGGTTTGGGACAACACCAGATCCTTTCCAGCTCTGTGACCCCAAACCCCCCCAGAGTGTGTCAGCACTGCCAGAGCCCCCTTTTCCCCAGGGGCATGGCAGCCAGGCTGACGCCTCCCTGCTCCTCTCCCACCTCAGATCCTCAGCATGGAAGATGACCAGAACTGGTACAAGGCTGAGCTGTTCGGCTGCGAGGGCTTTGTCCCCAAAAACTACATCAAGGTCAAGCCACACCCGTAAGTACCACCCCACCAGCCAGGCAACAATCCCGATTCCCAAAGATCTACCACGAGCCAGGGTAGTCCCACACGTGGGGAAACTGAGTCACAGAGGTGAGGTCTGCCTGCCGGGTCGGTCTGCCAGTGCCACCACAGAGGGGACAGGAGGCAGCAGCACACCCACGTACCCCCCAAAATCCAACCCTCACACCAAGCTGCCACTAAATAAATGATAATTGGAGAACAATAAAGCGTTAGGGGATTACAACTGCATTAAACACAATCCTATTAATGCATTATTAAAGCCCAGCCTAATCCATCGCTGATTGAACCTGTGTTTTATGTATCCTTAGCCCCCGGTAAATCACATTTAAATGCCAGAGCGAAGGCGTGGGCTCGGGGCAGCCCGGGGCACATCCCGCTGCCTCTCCAGCTTGGGATAACAACCGGCACGGGCGAGACACATCCTCTTGCATGGAGCACCTCTGTGCTAAACTCCCTGCCTGATCATTCACCGGGCAATTCCTACAGCAGCAGAGAATCCTCACGGCCCTGGGACCTGAAATACCCGGGCACAGCCTTGGCAGGGGTGGGACACGGGCACTCTGCAGTGCAGGCAGGAGGGTTCATCGGGCACCGAGGGATTTCTGCTCCACACCTGGAGGGGCTGTGCCCACCAGGGGCCGAGGGACGCGGGGGAGGGGACAGGCAGCAAAGCGGGGGCCGAGGCGCCGTGTGACAGGCCAGGTGACAGGCGGGGTGACAGGCGGGGTGACAGGATGCGGTCGCGGCTGTCGGTGACGCGCGGGAGGGGGCAGCGCGCCCGCAGCACCTGCGGTGCGCCCCGAGAATGAACCAGGACGGGGAGGGAAGGCAGAAACTGCCGGGGGAGGGTCCCGGCGCTGTGAGGAGCCCGATGGGGACCCCTCTCCCGGCGGCACCGGGAGTCTCGGTGTCCCCACCCCGCGGGTGGCCGGGGGTGCCCGCGGGGCTCAGCCCGGTGCCCCTCGCAGGTGGTACGCGGGCAGGATCTCCCGAAACCTGGCAGAGGAGCGGCTGCTCCAGCGGAACCACCTGGGAGCCTTCCTGATCCGCGACAGCGAGAGCGCCCCGGGAGAGTTCTCCCTCTCCGTCAAGTGAGTGCCTTTGGGACACCCCAGGAAGGGAAGGGGTCCCCGCAGCCCCCTGAGGCGTCGGGCCACCCCCGTGTGTGCTGGGGGAGGGCTGAGCACCCTGCCCTGTCCTGGCCGCCTCGGAGGGGCTGCGGAGCCCGGCACATCCAGCCCAGCCCGGCACGTCCAGCCCAGCCCGGCACAGCGCCCTCCCCGCCCTCCTCTCCTCCGCAGCTCCGCCTCCATCCCCGCTGCTCCCGGCACCGCTGCCTCGCCCGGGCTCCCTCGCAGGGACACCCCCAAACACCCCCAAACACCCCGAAACGCAGCCCCGTGGGGGATGACGGGGCTGGGGCCGAGCTGCGCGCACAGCCCGGGGAACAGAGCCCGGAGCATCCCCAGGGATGGAGGAATGGAGGGGATGGGGGGATGGAGGGATGGAGGGGATGAAGGGATGGAGGGGATCGAGGGATCGAGGGCTGCAGCATCCGCAGGACTTCGGCACTGGCTGTACAACGGGCAGAGCCTGTCCCCGGGGATCTCACCCCTTCCCTGCCCCGGCCTGGGGAGCAGGGGCCGGCCCCAGGCCCTTTCTCACACTTTTAATCCCTAATTGAACGTTTCGGGAGGTTCTTACCTCTAATGAGAGGGAGCCGTGCCCTGCCGGGCGTCACCGGCAGCAGGGCCGGGTGCTGCCCCTGCCCGGGGGCCCTGCGGTGTGGGCACCCAACCTGTGGGTGACAGCAGGGGACATCCTGCCTGCCCCGTCCTCCTGCAGTGTGGGGGTCCCCAGGAGCACAATCCCGGCCTCTGCATCCTCCTGGCGTGTGGGAGACCTGCAGCTCTCACCACGCCATCCTCAGATGTGGCCCTGGACAAAGCCACCTGCCCTCCCCGTGGCTGGCACGCTGCCATCCCTGTGCCAGGGCTGCCTGTGCGGTGAGTTGTGGCAGGGCTCAGCTGTGGGTCCTCATTGCAGGGCCGGGAATGACCCCAGTGCCACTGTCACCATGGCAGGAAGGGTGCAGTGAGACCCATGGGCTCACCCCGACCTTGCCAGCACCCCCAGGCTTTCCTCACCTCAGGGGATGCTGCCAGGATGTCCCCAGGGTGACACCCATCCTCCTTCTGCAGCTATGGGAGGCACGTCCAGCACTTCAAGGTGCTCCGGGAGAGGAACGGCAAATATTTCCTCTGGGAGGAAAAGTTCAACTCCCTCAACGAGCTGGTGGATTTCTACAGGATGACCACGATCTCCAAAGAGCAGCAGATCTTCCTGAGGGACGAGGACCAGACCCAGGAGGTATCGCCATGGATGGGGCCACAGGTCCCAAACCCCTGCGTGAGCCCCCTTGAGTGTCCCACAGAGGGGGACAGGGACATCCCTGGTTGGGATTTATCCTTTGGCTGAGGGGGGTGAGGAGCAGGAGAGGAGGAAGAGAGCCTGAGACAGGAGGAAGAGCAGGGCAGGGCAGGGCACACATCACTGTCCCTTGGGCCAGGGGTGATGCCCAGGGCAGGTGGCAGAGCCCAACCAGATCAGCACAGGGCACAGCCAGACTCCAGCAAAGCCAAGCCCTGGGGCAGGGGTTGTGGAGGTGGCACAACTGGACTTTGGGAGTCGGGATGGGGAAGGCTCCAGCACCTGGGAGGACCTGACAAGAAGAGGGTGCCAGCTGCCTCCAAGGGTCCCCTGGGCACCCATCTTGGGTCTCCCAGCTGCAAGAACAGGGAGTTCTGTGCCCTGGGGTGTGCCCCTGCCCCCAGGGTTGCCCCCAGAACCCCACTCTTCCCTTTTCTAGCTTTTGCCTCTTCAAAGGAGGCATCCCAAGGCTCATCCTCATCCCGTGGTGGGACAGTGTCCCCCTCACCCTGAGGACCCAGGCAGTGCTACCCAGTGCCAGGGGTTGGGAACCCCTCTCCTCCCACCAACCCTGCCCTCACCTTCCCTGCAGGTGAAGAGACCCCGATTCGTGCAAGCCCAGTTCGACTTCTCAGCCCAGGAGAGCTCCCAGCTGCCCTTCCTCCGTGGGGACATCATTGAGGTCCTGGGCTGCCCCGACCCCGGCTGGTGGCAGGGGAGGATCTACGGCCGCGTCGGGCTCTTCCCCCGGAGCTACGTCCACCCCCTGCACAAGTGACCGTCACCACGAGCTGGTGACCGGGCAGGACCCGGCCCCGTGGTCCCCACTCGTGCCCTCACATGGCCTGAGTGTCCCTTTGTCCCCAGGATGGTGCCTGGTCCTTGTGCCATGTGACACCAGAGCTGTGGCTCCCTGTTCCCCTGGCCCCGAGAGCTCCGTGACCCCCAGCCCAGGGGTGGGGCTGTGCAGTGTTCAACCACGGCCATAAAAACTTTACCAGAGCCACAATCCAGCGGGATGACAGCAGCAGAGGGAGTGAACCCAAAACCCCAAACCTTGGCTCCTCTCCGAATCCCGTAAGCAAAGCCCTGGCTCCAGGGAGGGCTGCAGGCAGCCAGGACACAGCCAGGATCCATAACTCCACAGAGGAATTCCAGGACTCAGGGGTACCAGGGAAGGCTGATCCAAGGGGATTCCATCCTGCAGGTGCCGTTCATAGCTGCAAATTGTGGCGCTTTTTTGTATTATTTTTTTATAGGGCCAGTAAAACGTGTTTAGGTGTTGCCTTTGAGAGCTGCTGCTCCTTTTCCAGCACTTCCAAGGTGGTCCCATCCCTCCATTCATGCAGGTGATGCTTCAGTGTGGTTTTGCTTCCCTGCAGCCCCCATTTCCCCACCCCAATGCCTGTCCCAAACCCCCCCCGGGGATTTCCTGCCCCCACAAATGCCCCCCACACCTCACACCCATGGGATGCACTCAGGGAATGCAGTGCTCAGAACACCCAACTCGCTGCACCAGTGGATTTAAACATCACATCCCAAACAAATAAAAAATACCACCCAAATCCTCGAGAGGTGAGATCCTTCAGCTGGAAACCAGAGATTTGCTGGGAAAACCCTCCCAGGGCTGTTCCCATGGGGGTGATAATGGTGCCACTCCCTGCTCCATCTCAGGGGGGCAGGACCCATCCCAAAGCTGCTGCATTTATAGCTCAGCTCAGCTTATTTACAGCCCCACGAAATTTCCTACATCTCCATCTGCTCCTCTCGAAAAGCAGAAGTAAGAAAAAATAAAAGACAAATAAAGCCATGAGAGCAGCTCTAGCTGGAACTCCCACTGCTGCCTGGTGCTGCAGGGAGGGGAAACAGCCTCAGTGTAAAATGCATGCCCTGATCCACGGGGAAGGACAAATCCCTCTGTCTGGAATGTCTGTGAGCCACAGAGGAGGGAATCAAAGAATGATGGAATGGTTTAGATGGGAAGAGACCTTAAAGCTCAGCTTGTCCCACCCCTTGCCATGGGCAGGGACACTTTCCTCTAGACCAGATTGCTCCAAGCCCTGTCCAAGCTGGTCTTGAGGCTAAAAGGTCATGGAAAAGCAGGAATGTCAGAGTGAGGCAGGAGCTGGGTGTGCCGGGTGGCCGAGAGCTGCTGATCCGGGCAGGGAATGGAGAGCAGCACCCAGCACTGCCCAGCCTGGGGGAACGGAGAAGGATCAGGAGTTCCCATCACCACAGCACCACCTTGGCGTGGAGCAGCGTCCAACACCACTTGGAGCTCTTTGCCACCCCACAATCAAAGCCCTTTCCTCGGGGCTGGAACGAGGTGATCTCTAAGGAACCTTCCAGCCCAAGCCATGACCCCAGGATGTGGCATCCCCACCCTGGTGGATGCAGGGGCAGCTGGGACCCCCTGACAACTACTCAGGACCCAACCCACCTTTCTCCACGCTGAGGAAAACCTCAGACTTGCAGCTTAAACAGCTTTTTCCCTTCTCCCAAGCACATTTCCTTGGCTCTATCCCAAGGATCTGCAGCGTCCTGCTCGCACGGATCACCCGACACTGAGGAAGTTGCCCGGGATCCACCGCAGCAGTGGCTCCCGCCCCGGGCGGGCAAAGCCCTTCGCAAACATTCATTAGCCATCCTCGGGAAAGCTGTCCTGCCTTGTCACACCCTCGTCCCCGGCAGCGAAGGCAGTGCCAGGGAGGGGCTCAGCCGGCCCTGAGACAAACGCGCCTCTTCCCAAGGGGGACACTGCGGGACCCCCATTCCCCGGGGTCGCTGCCCATCCCCTCCCCACCCTCTGGACACTGAGGATGCCCAGAATCAGCCGCTCCTGCAGCCGCCGGTCCAGCCAGGCCTCCTCACGGCGCAGCCAAAGCCCTGACCCAGATTCGCTCCCTGTTATTGTCTCCCCGGCCGAGGACGCTCCTGGCCCCGTGGCACCGTGCCGGGGCATTCCCCAGCGCTGAGTGCGCCGCCCCGAGCGCTGCCGGGGCTCCCCGGGGATGAGCGAGCAGCGCTGTCCTCTGCCCTCTGCCCGAGCCCCCCTCTGTGTGTGCCCGGGGATGAACCGGCAGCGCTGCCCCCTGCCCGAGCCCCCGGTGTGTGCCCGGGGATGAGCGGGCAGCGCTGTCCTCTGCCCTCTGCCCGAGCCCCCCGGGTGTGACCGCGGTTTCCCGGTGGGACTGGGCTGGAGGCGATGGGGAGAGGCTGCACCGAGCGGCCCTTCTGCATTTCCAGCGCTTTCATCCATAAAATAATCCAAGGGCTTGTTTTCCGTACATAAGCCAGGCTGAGTGGAGGCGCTTTGCAGGCTTGACTGGCCCCACCAGACTCCCCGAAACCTCCGGTGTCCCCCAAAACCACGGCCAGTTCCTGTCCACGAGGAGCAGCTCCTGGTCACCAGCCCGCGGAGATGGGGACATCCTCCAGACGTCCATGGTGAGGAGGATGCTGCTGATGAAGATGGAGGTAGGGATGACAGGAGCACTGCCATCATCACTGCGATCATCAGACCCCGCAGCCCTGCGGGAGAGAGGGAGGGCTGAACTGGGAGGGATGGGACAGGACCACCCCGGGATGGCGCCTACCCCTCTGCAGCCACGCACTGGGATCTCCCCTGGGGCAAGGATGGAGTTTGGGAACATTCAGCTGCACCCCAGGACCTCACATCCCCTGACCTCACTCCTGGAGAGACCCTCGGAGGAGCTGCATGGGCTGTGCCGTGCACGGACCCTCCCAGACCATCCCTGGGGGTCCCCTCAACACAGACCCTCCCAGACCATCCCTGGGGTCCCCTCAACATCCAAGCCCTGGCAGCAGCCCCGGGGTGCAGCAGAGCCCGGTGGGGATGGTGTCACCCCCTGGCACCCACCTACTGCCACCAGCTCGGGGTGGGCGATGCTGGAGCAGCCCACGGCAGCCCCACACACACGGGTGCACTCCTCAGGGTCCACACAGGTCACAGCATCTGGGGGACAGAGGCAGGTGACAGGCTGAGACCCCTGACAGGGTGGAGGCCAGCCCTGAGCCCATTCCCCCCCCTCATGCCCCCTCTCAGTGGGCAGATGTTGACCCTCTGCCATGGCCACGATGCCCAGGCCTTGGCAGGACACCGGGTGGAGAAGCAAGGAGCACATCCCACGTTAAAATGCACCCCTGCCTCAGCCACCCCTCACCTCCTGCTGCCCACACCCAGCCCAGTGCAGGTGGGATCTATTCTCACATTAATCCCAGTGACAGCTGCCCCAGGGGGGATCTCCAGAGCCCCACCAGGTCCTGGGGCTGCTGGAGGCAGCAGAGCCCCGGGGCAGGCACTGCCCATCCCAACCCACGGGGCCGGCCGGGTTCCTGCACCGTTGTGGCAATTTCCTGGGCATGGGCAGCACCAGCAGCTCCTGGGATTTGCGTGGCAGCACGCCAGGACCATCAACACCCAATTATTTCTTATGTCTCAACGAGCACTGAACCCTTTTTTTTTTTTCCTTTAATTGTTACGCTCATAAAATATTGAAATGGATGGAAATTAATGTCAGGCATAAATATGGATGGGCTGCACCCGCCCAGGCAGGAGCACGGGGATGAGCACGGGCGATCCCTGCCCAGGACTGGCAGCATTGTCCTGCTTCTCCTGCCCGGTGACCTCCACCAAAGCAGCCCTCAGCCTCCCAGCTTGCCTCAGACACCAGTGGGGACACCTTGGGACTTTCCACAAAGGAGCGTGGGGCGAGATGGGAGCACGACTCGGTTGTGGGCAGACCACAGGCCGTGCTCAGCACATCCCAAGGATGCCAAAAAGCCCAGCCTGGGCCGCCTTTGCCCAGGGTCAGAGTCAGCGCTGGGGCTCCGGTGACTCCTTCCTGCAGCAGCCGTGAGCAAAGCTGCCATCAGCGCTGCGTGCCTCAGTTTTCCCTCTCTAAAACACCACGTTGTGCACGGCTCCATGCAAATCGTTGGTGGCTGGAGGGTGGAAAGCGTTCCAAAGGGCAAGGCAGCGTCTGGATGTTGGATTCCAGCTGAAATGCCAGCCCCAGGCCCTCAGCTCTGCCAATGAACCCTTGGTGGGACCTCAGAGCGAGTGGGAAGCAGGAGCCCCCGAGCCAGGAGCAGAGCCTGGTGTCAAACCCCACTGCCTCACTTTTAGGCCCTCTGCTAAAAATGGAAAATTATTTAGGACCTTGTAATTAATGCTTCCATCTGCAGGGAAGGGGCCGTGTCTGCAGCGGGTGCTGCCTGCCCGGCTGGATCCACCCGGGGACGCCTGCAATGACAAAGACCAACCTGCTCAGCCACAGCAACCCAGGGCTGCAAACAGGGGCTGCTCCCAACTCAGGGGCTAAATTCACCTTGTGGGGTGAAGAAACCCCCGGGATGGGGAGATGGGGACCCAGGTGTCATTGTCCCTTGTGATGCTGCAGGTGTGGGGCTGTGCCGCCCCAGTCCGCCCCCGGCGGGGCCAGCACACAGCACACACCACGGCTGGGATGCAGCATTTACCCCACATGCAATAAATCATTAGTGCACACACCCCGTGAAAGAGTCTGTAAATCTCCTGGCACAATAAAAACACCCGGAGCAGGCGGCTGAGGCGGCGAAAACCACAACACGCTCCTGCCACGCCACACACACCCACACTCCTGCACCCATCTGGGCCATCTCCCATCGTCCCAAAGAGGCACTGGGTGCTGGCTCAGTGCTCACCTCTGCCCCATTTGCTGTCCCCATCGCTGCCAGCAGCGCTGGGATTTCACCTCAAACACCCAGGTTGGGTTCCAGCTCCCTCGGTCTCTGCTGGGTGTGGGGATGTCATCCCACCATGGGGAAATCCCTGCAGGGCCAGTCAGAAAGCCACCAGCTCCATCTGGAACACGTCCTGAGCTGGAGAGGAGGTGTTTGTTTGGGAGACAAACACTTCCATCTCCCCCAAGCTGATGTGACACTTGGGGACACGGTGAAGTGCTGGACCTGGCACTGCCGGGTTGGACTTGGGGATCTTTTCCAGCCTTGACAATTCCGTGATCCCAACAAAGAGCTGTCACATCCCTGTGTCCCCCAGCCCCAGTGCCACCTCCTGCACAGGCCAGGCCAGGGCTGGGCACAGGCCCAGGCACAATTTGTCACTGTGGGACGAGCAGGGCCACTGTGCCTGCAGAGAGGAGCGCTTTGATGGCCCAGCAGCCGGACAGACGGGCGGCTTCGCCTCGGGAACCTGACTCAGGCAGGGCCCTCATTTCCCCGGCTGTGGATCCAGATGAGCCACACCAACGCCAGGGACAGACACACAGCCCGTGGCAATTCCCTTTTTTGCATTGGCGCAAGGATCTGACCCCAATTCCTGAAATTCATCTTCAGCTGAGCTTCCAAGAGAAAGCTCAAGAGAACTTCCACATTTCTGGCTTGTGAGCACCAAGGGGCGAATCCAGGGTAGGGTTTTTTTATCCATCTCGCAGTTATTGATGAAATCTGTCATAGCCAGATGTGGTGATGTTACCGTGACCATACTGCAAACCCCATAGAGGAGGGCACAGGACAGGACAGGATAAAGGGTTTCATTTGGAAGAGCCCTTCAACAATCATCTGGTCCCACTGCCTGACCAATTGAGGGCTGACAAAAAATTGAGGGCATTGTCCAAGTGCCTCTTAAACACTGACAGGTTTGAGGCCTTGACCACGTCTCTAAGCAGCCTGTTCCAGGATTGGAACACCCTCTCCATAAAGAAACTCTTGCTAAAATCCAGTCTAAACCTGCCTCAGTGCAGCTTTGAAGCGCTCTGGCAGCTCCCACTCGGTGCTGCCCCCCAGGACCCACCCGGGCTCCGAGCCCTGCACCAGCACAGGAGGGGTTAACCACAGGACAGAGCTCTTTTCCTGGAAAATATTGACTTACCAGCCGGCACACCGCGAGAGGGGGGAATCTCAGAGGAGAGATAAACAGTAAAAAGGCAAAACACCCGAAGCCCTCTGGAGCCCCCCAGGACCCTCCCGCAGCCGCAGGCTCCGGGGGGCTCCGGGCTCGGATCCGCAGGTGTGAGGGCGCATCAGCCGAAAGAGTTAATCGGGCTGGGCAGGGAACGTGTGAAGGCAGCATGTGACTGCAGGTGGGGCAGGGCGGAGGGATGAATCACTCTTTTCCTTTTCCTCTTTTCACTTCTTGCTGTTACCTGTCCGGCCCCGGCACTGCGCGCTGGCACAGCCCCGAGCCCGGAGCTGCCGGGGCGATGCGCAGGAGGCTGAGGCGGAGCGCTCGCTCCCCCCGGCTGCCCCGCTCCTCCAGGAACGAGAGCCACGGGCGGCACCCCGGCCGAGACACCCTGCTCTTCGCTGCCCTGCGTTAAGTCGCTTTTCTCTTTGTTTCTTTACCCACTTTTTTTTTTTTATTTATTTCATCCGGTGTTAGCGTCGCCTCGGGAGAGCGGAGGATGAGGAGAGAGCGGACCCGGGGGTGAAGGACCTTCCTGGTGGTGTTGGTACACCTGGGGCTGTCCGCCCCGCCACGCAGCCCCTGCTGCGGGAAACTCCGCGTTTTCCTTGCCTGGAGCCGGGAGCAAGGCAGAGACCGAACCCTCCTCCCCGGCAGGAAGAGCTCCGGCGTGGCAGGAGCCGCTGGAAAAGGGAGCGGTGCCTTTCCCAAGCTGCGCCTTGAGCCGCGGAGGGTGAAGCTAAGCGTGTGTTTAAAGGCTGGAGAATAATTAATTCCTATTTACTGCCGACATCCGGCGCTCTCTGGGGGCACAGAGCTCCCTCGGGAGAGGGGTC
The DNA here is from genome assembly GCF_021018805.1 of Prinia subflava. NCBI lineage: Eukaryota > Metazoa > Chordata > Aves > Passeriformes > Cisticolidae > Prinia > Prinia subflava. Next base: position 14,361,084 of record NC_086263.1, on the reverse strand, counting down.
CGGCGTGCGGGGTCACCATGGCCTTCTCCCAGGTGCAGTGCTTGGACGACAGCCACGTCAACTGGAGGTCCAGCGAGTCCAAGCCCGAGTTCTTCTACAGCGAGGAGCAACGCCTGGCCCTGGAGGCGCTGGCCTCCCGTGGCCCCGACGCCTTCTATGAAGTCCTGAAGAGGGAGAACATCAGGGACTTCCTGTCCGAGCTGGAGCTGAAGAAGATCCTGGACACGCTGGAGACCTACGACCCCGGCTCCGAGTACATCCCGCGGCACGGCAGCAGCGCCGGCGGCAGCGAGGGCGACGGGAACAGCCAGGGGGACGAGCAGGACGTGGCCCCTTCCCTGGAGTACTGGCCCCAGCGCTCGGACCGCTCCATCCCGCAGCTGGACCTGGGCTGGCCCGAGACCATCGCGTACCGCGGTGTCACCAGGGCCACCGTGTACATGCAGCCGCCCATCGAGGGCCAGGCGCACATCAAGGAGGTGGTGAGGAAGATGATCTGCCAGGCTCAGAAGGTGAGGAGCGCCGCGGGGACGGGGCAGGATCGGCCCCAGGGTGCTGTGCTGGAGGTCCTGCCCAGCCGGGCAGTCCCTGGCCCGCGGGAAGCTCTGCCCGGGCAGAGGCAGCGGGGCCAGGCGGGCGGGTTTCTCCTTGCAGCCGATATTTGGGGATGGGGTTTTGCTGAGGATGCTGCCAGCCTGCTCCAGCACTCCTGGGAGCAGCACAGCCCTTCCCAACATCCCTACAGCAGGATTGTTCACCCCGGGGTCCCTGCCGGACTCTGGGGAAAACTGCTGGGGAGGAAAATGGGTTGAGCTGTTGTCCAGCTGTGAGCCCATGGTCCCAGCCACTCCACAGTCGTTATTCCCGGTGTGACAGCCCCTGACAGCGTGCAGGAACCTGGGATTATGGTCTGGCTTCAGGCCCTGGGCCTGCCAGCTGTCCAGTACTGACCCTGGGGTCATGGCCCGGCCTCAGTCCTCGTGTCCACCATCTGTCCAGTCTGTGACCCTGGGGCAAAGCAGTGAAAGTTTCTGGTCTGGCACGGACCCACACCAGGCCCCAGTTTGGCCTGGGATGGCTGCGGTGCCCCAGGCTGGCTCACCCTGGCTCTCAGAGGAGAAGGATGAGCTGCTGAGCGGGACAAGGCTGGGCACATGCTGAAGGGACTTGGGTTGAGACTTGTCCTCCCTGTGGCGTCAAACCAAGGAGCAGGGAGAGGGGATGCATGAGGCATCACCATGGGCAGGAGGGCCGGGGAAGGAGGGAGGTGCTGGCCTGTGCTGAAGGCCAGCAGAGGTGGGCAGATGTTGCTGGTGTTTCCCTGTGACCCAGTCCCAGCTGGGACGTGCAGGAGGGGTTGGTACCTGCTGGGTTCTTGGTGCTCTGAAGCTCTCTGAGTTCTGTGCATCCAGTACCGTGAGAGCTCCAAGGAAGGAGCTTCCCAACCCCGAGGATGTTCCAGCAGGGAAACAGGGAGAGCCTGCCAGGGTAGCTGGGAGCAGAGGGGACAGCCTGGGATGCGTCAGGTCCACCTGGCTGCTGCAGAGACAATGCTGGGGTTTGCAGATCCTGGTAGGAGAGAGGGAAACCTGTGACATGCGGCCAGCAGAGTCTCTTCAGACCAGCTCAGGCACAAACACAAATCTCTCAAAACATTCAAGGGAGCAGGGTCACGGGAATGGCTGCTGGGGGCTGCTGGCTGTCACCTCACAGAAGTCGAGGACACTTGTCCTCACCTGTGACACCTTCCCTGCCAAAGCCCTTTGCAGCGAGGGCGAAGGGAAGGGAGAGCTGATGTCCCGTGGGATGGAGGAGGATGGGAGAACAATCCCACAACAAATAATGTCTCATCTTCGGGTCTTTCCCGCTGCCTCTGACTCGGGCTTTGCCTACTCACCGCTTCCCACCTGCCCCACGCCAGCGGCTCCTCCTGAGTCACCCCACACCCTGCTCCTGCTGCCGGAGCTGAGTCAGGCACATCCCCTCCTCCCCTGGAGCCTCTCCAGGCCACGGTTGATGCTGCTGTGCTCATCACCGGCACCTTGATGCCCCCTGAGCAGGGCTGGGCTCTGCCTCCCCATCCAGACGGGCCCTGATTGTGGGATGAGCCACGGTGACACCACTGGTGACATGCAGGAGCCTGCTTGGAGCTTCTGGTGCCCCAGGAAATGTAGAGATGGGTGAGTGCTTCGTGCTGCAGGGGCTGGGGAGGGCAGGAGTTACAGGGGCTGCAGAGGGGTCTCTTCCATGGTCTCCCATATTTGAGGACAGGAGTCCCTGTGGCTGAGCCTGCTGTCACACACTGGAGCCCAGGTGACAACTTGTGGGTGCTCCCAAGGGTGGGGGACACTGAGCCTGCTGATTCCTGCCAGGGCTTCAGGTCTTCACAGCAGCTCAGAGGTGAAAGGGTTTGGCTGAGGAAGCTGAGAGTGGACAAAGGGACAGTCCTGCTGCCACCATCAGATGTCACATACACTGTCCACGTGCTCTGTCCTCCCTGGAGACATCCCTGCCGAATTGTCCCATCCCACCAGGCAGTAGAAGCGCTCTCCACCACGTGCAAAGGAGCACAGCCTTGGGAGAGGCTCCCAGTTCCCTGCCAGAGGATGACCCTTGCTCCAGACGTTGTCGCAGACGCTCGCTCTGCAACGCTCCCGGTGCCAGCCCCCAAACCCCGCCGAGCTGTCCCTGTCCCCTGGCCAGGAGAGCAAAGTCCTCTGGCGCTGGCCCAGGAGGGTTCAGAGCCCATGAGAGCACTGCTGGTGCTGGCAGGTCATGGATGAGGCAGCCCAGGGATGTGAGGCTGCCCTGAGGGTCGGAGGAGCCCTGGTGCTTGCAGGATGAGGCCAAACGCTCCCGAGTTCAGAGCCTCAAACCCAGGGAGGGAGATGCAAATGATCCCCTCCTCCTTCTGGGAAGGAATGGGAGAAAGGAGAGTCAGGATCCTGTGGCCACGTCCCTGCTCTCCCTGAAAATCCCATCTTTGTGGGCAACCAGCAGAGGTGGGGAGGGATGTGGGGCACCAGCAGCTTCGCCCTGGGACCTTCACCAGGTTGAGCCGTCTCTTCCTTGCTGTGGATCCCCTCAGGCTGCAAAGCTCACAGGAAAGACACCAGGAACAATTTCTTCATGGAAAGGGTGGTCAGGCACTGGAAGGGGCTGCCCAGGGCGGTTTGGAGTGCCCATCCTAGAGGTATCCAAGGAATTTGTGGATGTGGCACTCAGAGCTCTGGGCTGGTGATGGATCCAGGGTTGGACTTGACAATCCTGAATGTCTTTTCCAACCTTAGTGGTTCTGTGATGGAAGGGAGGAAGATCTCCCTCTTCCTCTCCTCTTGGCTGCTCCAGAAACTAGAGCATGAAAACATTGACCTTGGCCCAAAGCCACTGGAGAGAGCAGTGACTCCGACCTCCTCACTTCACTTGAGGTTCCACGTTGGGATTGTGGTGATGTAATTACCCTGAGCAACTTCCAGCGAAGGTTGGCAGGCCCTATTAATTACTGTTTACAAAACCTCCTGCCATTTCTGGATGAAAGGGTCGACAGGGAGAGCAATTATTAATGTTACTTGTCCCACCTCTCCTCCATCCCAACGCTCTTCCTCTAATTGTGCCTTGGTGCCTGCCTAATTTATTAAATGCCCACGTGGTGCACCCCAGAAGTCATTATCTGATGATTCACAGTGAGACAATAAAGAGCTGCAACTTCCTCTATAAAACATGATCCTGCAGTTTATGTGCTCATCAAAGCTGCTCCAAAAAATCCCAGCAGCATTTGGCAGTGTCCAGGGGGATGCAATGTTCACTGCTGCTCAGGGATTTGGGGATTTGGGACCCAGCACCTGCACATCTGCTGCAGCTGATGGATTCTGGCAGCTCCTGGGACCCTGGCAGGAAAAGCTTCACCTGCGTGGGCACTGGAGCCTCCAGCTGTAGATTTAGGGCTGATTTCCTCCTGCACCCTCCAGGAGAAGGCAGAGGGATGGCAAAGCTCCCTGGGATGACACAGCAGCAAAAGGGCTTCAGGAAAGGGAACGCCCCAGCACCAAGCACTGCCCTGGCAGAGGTGACAGGGACAAGGGACAAGCTCGCTCCTCACAGCCAGGTGGCACAGCCTGCTCCAGACCATCCCCAAGCTGGGCAGCAAAGAGCACGCAGGGTTTCACTGCTCCAGAGCAGACAGGCCTCCATCCTCTGCAGATTATTTGGGGTTTGGCATCTCAGGGCTCAGGCACAGGCGGCCCAGCAGCCGATTTCACCAGGCAGGGACCCGGGCAGGGACAGTCACCACGCGGGGAGCGCTGCCAGGTGCCAGTGCAGTGTTGGCACATCGGCGTGAGAGCCCGGTGACAAACCAGGGCCAAGCCTGTCCTGCAGGCAAGACGCGGTGGGGAGGGAGGCAGGAGCTGAGCAGGGACAGGATGCACCAGCTGAGCAGGAGGGATTGGGTTCAAAACCCAAAAGTGGGGGAGAGCTGGGCTCCCTTCCCATGCACGGCTGGCCAGCCTGGGCCACTGCCTGCCCGTGTGAGCAGGGACGGGGGACACTGCCCTGCCCACAGCCATGAAAACTCCCTCACCCCTTCAGAGCCACAGCTGTGAGCTCTGGGACTGCCGGGATCACAATGGGAAAATGTTCTTTTCCCTCCAAAACGAGGGTCAGTTCTATTCTCATCCCCATTTTACGAGTGCTCAGCTCTTCCTGGGGAAAACACAGCACACAGGCAAAGTGACATGAGCATGGAGCATCGGGGGCAGGAGAAAATCATCTGCCACCAAATCATCTGCCACCAAACCCTCGTCCTCAAGCCAGGCACACGCTGCCCCACCACAGGTGGCTCATGGAACCAGGGCTCGTGGAACACAGCTGAGCTCCTCCCCAGTTTCTTGCTGAACACGGCAAATCCAAGCCCAGAGCTCCCAGAGTAGCCTGGAACCCATCCCACTTTGCATCCATGCAAATCCAGCAGTTGGTTCCTGCCTCAGTTTCCCCAGCAGGACAAGGATGAGCACAATGAACGAGTGGGTGCACAAGGGAGTGAGGATTTAGCCTGTGACAGCAAAGCCTGGGGAGAGGCTCCTGGGAGAGGATAAATGAGAATTCAGTTAAAATAGAACAGCAAAACCATAAAGTGCCCCCTCACCTGGCTCGCTGGCACCTCCCAAAACACTCCTGCGTGGTCAGGGCTGGGGACACCAGGGTGGCATCAGGGACAGCAGGGCTGGGGCTCCCCACACAGCCTTGCTCTTCCCCCCATCGCCTGCAGAAAAGGAAGGGAAGAGCCAGCAGTGTCATTACAACCCTCTGCTTAATTAAAGCTCTCCATGTCCTGTGGCACAAAACTAATTAAAAGGCAGCTCAGTGCTTTGAGAGCTCTGTGGACTGGATGTGTCTGAGTGTGCAAGCACCCAGCACCATCCCCATCCCTTCCTGAGGGAGGGAGGAGCACCCTGGGGTCTCCCTGGTGCCCTCCCTGGCTCAGCCACGTGCCATGGCCAGCAGGGCCCTCCTGGAGGGGCAAGTGGCCAAGAGCACCCACCTGCCCCCAGCCCCTTCCAGGAACAGCCACAGGGATGGGAGCACTGGCAGGTTTCCAGGCACAGGACAATGACAAGCCAGCCCCCTCATGCCAAGGCTTTTCTCTGGGATGAGGGGAGGCAGAAATCCCTGTGGAGCTGCCCTGGGATGCTCAGCTCCAGCCCCTCTGCCTGCCAGCTGCCATGAGCTGCTGCCATCTCCAGGAAATCAAACCCCCGTGGGCACAGAGCCCAGGGGGCCAGGGCAGACATTCCAGTGAAATTCCCAGATCCATTTTCCTGTCAGCCCCGGCTGTGGCTGGGAGCAGCAAACGCCCTGGGTACAAAGGCTGCTCCAGCTTGTGAATATTGGTGACTCTGCCGTGTGACAAACACAGCTGTCACTGCTCAGGACCCTGGCGCTGCTGTCCTGGCTCTGCCCCTTCCACACAGCCTGGTTTTTATCAACCTTAACAATTCTGTGATCATTGTGCATCAAAGGTCTCCCCTTCTGATGCTCCCTGCAATGCAAAGGGACACCAATCTCCTCAGCCAGAAGCTGGCTCTGAATTTTGTGAAGCCTGGTAAAGGCAGCAAAGTTAAATTCATCCTCAGTGACTGGTTTTTCATCAGTAGATTATGCTGTGGATCATCACTGAAATGGTTGGGGTTGGAAAAAAACATCCAAAGACCATCAAGTCCAACAATTAACTCCGCACTGCCAGGGCCACCACTAAACCATGTCCCCAAGAGCCACATCTGCCTCTCTTGGAGATCAAACTTTCCACAGTGGCAGAGGAATGGGAGGACTTTCCCTCCTCAGACTGTCCGGAGCTCCCCCACCCCAAATTCCAGCCCTCTGCAGGGAGCCCTTTGCTTTGGCTCTCACAAATCAAGCACTGACTGTACCTTGGGCTGTCCCTGGCCACGCTACCCAGCCTCATCTCTCCCCTCTCCAGGTCATCGCCGTGGTCATGGACATGTTCACAGACGTGGACATCTTCAAGGACCTCCTGGACGCCGGCTTCAAGAGGAAAGTGGGAGTCTACATCATTTTGGATGAGACCAACGTGAAGCACTTCCTGCAGATGTGTGAGCGAGCCCACATGCACGCTGGACACCTGAAGGTAGGGATGAGCCGAGGGTCTGGAGCCGGGGAACCTCCTCCAAAGGCAGGGAGGTACTCAGGGTTACCAGCTCTGCTCCCTCCTCTCTTGGGCAATCACAACCCCCAGTGCTAGAGGAGTTTAGTCCATTTTTCCTGTAGCCAAAGCTGGAGGTGATGCCCAAATTCAGGAGCAGCAGGATGGAGGGGAAGGGGTGAGGGGCAGGGATGCGGAATTGCACCAGGCTAAGCCGGATGCAGAGAGGCACAGGAGGCTGCTGGTCCCAGCCAGTGCTGGGCTGGGACAGAGGAGTGGCTGGGGGTGGGCACAGGGCAAAGCTGCGAGCTCAGCTCCCCCTGGCAAGAGAGAGGGAGCAGCAGATGCTGTGCCAGGCCTGGATCCGTGCTGTCACCAGCTCCCTGCTGCTGCTGCTGCCCCGGGGGCAGGACCGGCAGCACCCCTGGCTCCAGGCTCTCCCGCAAGTCAGAGGCTGGAATTAAAAACTCGATTTTCCCCTTTTCCGGAGCCTCCGCCCCAGCACAGGGCCGGGAGCGGAGCAGGGAGGCTCCCACGCTGCCTGGGGCCCTGGCAGCTGCCAGGGATGCTCTCGGTGCTCTCGCTGTGCTGGGCAGTGCACGCTGGAGGGACTGAGCTGCCCACACGCCGTGTTCTCCGGCCGTGGATGCACATGGAGTCACTCCTGTGCACCTATCCCATGGAAAACCAGGGAAGGCAGAGCACAGGGGGAATGCCCATCAGTGCAGGGGTCGGTTGGATGGGGCTTGGAGCACCCTGGTCTGGTTTAAGGAGTCCCTGCCCATGGCAGGGGGTTGGAATCAGATTTAAGGTCCCTCCCAGCCCAAGTGATTCTGGGATTTCCCTTGCACATCCTTGTGTGAGCACGGGGTGCAGAGAAAACCACCTGTCACAGTGATGCAGAGGCAGAAGGAGGGACAGAGGAGAGCACTTGGGGTTATTTCAGCCTCAGGAGCAGCAGCCAGAGCAGGGACCCTCCCTCCAGCCACAGGACAGTGCCAGGCTCTGCCCTGGGCACAACACCACCAGCACCAGCTGCAAACACACCAGAGCAGCCCCACGGCCTCACGGGGGGCTTGCAGACCCCCCCAGGGCTGGGCCTCGCCTGTTGCTTGGCAGGAAGGTGATGTTGCTGCTCCTGACGTCAGCCGGCCGCTGCCAAATGCCCGCCGGCCAGGCCCGTGCCCGGGCAGGCTCCCCAGGTTTGCTGAGGGTGAGGGCAGCCCCCGGCCGAGCAGGAACACGCAGGAGCCACCCTCGCACCTGGCTGGCACTGGGGGGCTGAGCTCAGGGACCCCCAGCCTCCCCCTGCTGCCCTGCCTGGCTCCACCGCTGCTCCCGACAATTAAAGCAAACTCAGGCGAGATTTTACCTGCGCCCAAACTCCCTGGAGAGTCTGGGATCCCGCAGGCTGCTGCCGCTTCCAGACCAGAAAAGCCGGCGCTGACGCACTCCGGTGTTTTTCCTGCATTAGCAGCCCGGTGGCAGGACTGGAAAAGCAGGAGAGCATCTGCAGAGCTCGGCAAATGTCTAGAAGTCGGGATTTGCCACATGTTGCAGCCAGCTCGCTGGCACGGGATGCGGGAGGAGGTGAGGAAAGTAGGGCAGAGTCTGGGAGCCTCTTCTAGAGCCAGGAGATGTTAACGAAACGTGTCCCTCGTTATCTCAGCGCTCAGCAATCAGCTCCGGCTTGGGCGAGGCGGGCACTGCGTTGAGCAAGGGCTGCCTGGGGAGTGATTCACCCCCCGGCTCCTCGGCACGGATCAGAGAAGCAGATTTTACCCAACAGCAGTGACAGGACACGAGAAAAAGGGACCAGCACCGGGAGCGTCGCTCCCTGAGAAAAACCCAGAGCTGCTCCTTGAGTGTGGGCAGAGGATGGGCTTTGATGGGCAGAGGGTGAAGCCGTGGCTGTCACTGCTCTCTGAGCAGCCCCGTGTGTAGGGATAACACAGGGCAGGAATGGGAATTTGGGAATTTGGGAATTGCCACCCCAGCCTGCTCCCAGCCCCCTCAATGCAGCACGTTGACAGAAATGAGGATGCTCAGCACCACCACAGGCAAAAAGGAAAATGCTGTGAAAAACATGGAAATCACTAAAAAATCCCCCCGAACCTTCTCTGTTCAGTGTGTGGAACTGCCCTGGGAACACAGTCAGGAAAGCTGTTGCTTTCACATCATCTGCACTGAATTTCCCTGCCAGACGTGGGACTAGGGATGCACCTGGGCTGGTCGGGGTCTCCAGGGAGAGAGGAGAGCCCAGGGGAGCAGATGAGAAAGGCTGGAGGAGGGAAAGGCAAATATTTCTGATGCTTTTCTTTAAAAAGCGAAACAAAACACACAATAAAACAGCCATGGAGGGCATGACCCAGTGATGACACAGAGCCTTTTGCAACAGCATTACCAACATCCCAGCAGGAACAGGAGGAATGCAGGTGCTTTCTTAAGAAAATATTTTCTCCCCACCCAAAGGAGCCCATGTGCAGTGGGAGATGCTATCTGCTCTGCTGTGGAATGTGCCATGGAGACAGGAGCCAGACTGGGGATAAAAAAAAACCCCAAACATTTTCACAGAGCCAGGGCTGCCCCTGCATCACTGGGTTTCCTGGGAAGGACACTCAGTTCCACTCCAGGCACCTGCTCCCACGGCACCAGGTTTCGTTTCCCGAGGGTGAAAAGATGTTTCCCCACTGCCTGATATCCCACCAGCCCCTAAAAGCAGGGCTAGATGCCCAAATTGAGGAGCACAGCAAAGGGAGAGCACGGGGAAGGACAAACCCACTGCCAGCAGGTCCACATGGGCTGTCCTGGGGTCACCACCTCCCCCTGAAACCCCCTCAGATCTGCTGGGAGCAGGCGTGGAACCTCCTCTCCCATGTTGGCATTTGCATGGATTGCAGGAGCAGGGGAGTGCCTGGCAGCACCAGCACACAGCACTCACCCACGGACAGCAGCAGCAGCGAGCTCAGGAGATGGCAAACACAGCCTGGCACACGGGCAAAGCAGGAAACTCTCCAAGCTGAGCCCATGGCGTGGCCTTGGGAGGGTTGTTTTACCTCCCCATCGCTGTGGCCTCCTCTGAGCCGGCCGTGAAGGACGTTCCCACCCCTCAGAGGGGCTGGGGAGCATCCAGAGGGCGTTCCTGGAGGGGTGGGTGCTGCTCCCACGCCAGCTCTTCGCCCCTGCTCACCTCTCTGCCCTTGCTCTGCAGAACCTGCGCGTCCGCAGCACCGGAGGGACCGAGTTCTTCACCCGTTCGGCCACCAAGTTCAAGGGGGCTTTGGCCCAGAAGTTCATGTTCGTGGACGGGGATCGAGCCATGTGTGGCTCCTACAGGTAAAGCAGTGACATCTCCTCCTGGCCACCCCATGGAGGCGTTGGTCAAAGGGTCAGTGCAGACCCTGGGTCCAAGGCCTGAGAACCCCATGCCAGCCTTGCTCTCCTCCTCCTAAACATGGAGGTGATTTTCCAAAGAGATTTGGAGTGGGCCCAAGGGTTTCCCACTACTCCCTACACCACCAGGTCGAGGACACCCACCCTTCTTGGAGGTGGTGGGACACACCAAGTGCTGATGAGCACAAGGACCAAAGCACCGAACCACAGCCAGGCCGAGCTCTCACACCAACCTCAGCTTTTCCTACACAAAATATATTTCAGTGTTCGAAGGAAAACTTGCTTAGGTAGAAACGGACCAGCCCTGATCAGGTTTCAGGTCTAAAAGACAAATTTATAAACATGGAGCTGAAACAGTTCCTCCTTCCTGGCCATAGCAAATAACACATCCACTTATGAGTCCCTTTTCTTAGCCTACCCAGACTGAGATGGGGACAACACCAAAGTGAAAAACTGACCCACTACAAACACCTTTTATTTTTACTTCAAGTCCCACTGTGCTCAAGATTTCATCCCTTCACTCTAATTCAGGATGGGAGCTATTCCATCAATCCCATTATTATTATTATTAATGTTTACAGTGAGATCAGGTCCCTGCTGGCACCACCATCCCCCGGGAAGGCCAGGGCTGGGGAGAGGTGTTATTTACCAGTGAGTGCTCAGATTGTCTCCGATGCGTTTCTGTTCCAGCTTCACCTGGTCGGCGGCGAGGACAGACCGAAACGTCATCACGGTGCTGTCGGGGCAGGTGGTGGAGGCGTTTGACAAGCAGTTCCAGGAGCTCTACCTCATGTCCAAGGGGGTGAGCCTCAAGTCCATCTCCATGGGCGAAGAGCCCGAACCCGAGCCCGTGACGCTGCCCTCGGTGGTGCCGGTGACGCCCGCCAACGCCGTGGTGAAGAAGCTGATAAACCCCAAATATGCCCTGGTGAAGGCCAAGAGCGCCGACCAGATCAGCAAGACCTCATCCGAGAACCAGGACAAAACCCAGAAGGCTGACAACAAAGGCAAAGCACCTCCCGAGGGCCAGGGGGGCGACCGGCACGGTGACGGGCCCGACCTCTCCCTGCTCATCCACCCCGGCCTCCTGAACCTGGAGAAGGCCAACATGTTTGACTACCTGCCCACCTGGGTGGAGCCTGACCCCGAGCCCGGGAGCGAAGTCCTGGGCTACATCAACATCATCGACCCCAAGGTGAAGAACGCGAAGCTGTCGCAGATGAACCGCATCAAAGTCTGCGACGTCTCCCAGGCCAGCGCCCAGCACCGGCAGATGCTGAAGAACAGGGAGATGGAGGCCAGGAGGAACTCGGACCAGGAGCTGCCTCTGCTGTCCCCCAGCCACAGACAGACCCCACAGCCCCCCATGGAAGCTCCTGCAGCCCCCACAGCCAGCCCCACCGAAGGCGTCGGCTGGACACCGAGGCAAGTGGGGGCGTTTGCCTCTTCACCATTGGGCCACCATTCGAAGCCACAGGAGGAGGCATTGGAGGATGTCAGGCCTCCAGTTCCAAAGCCAAGGACTGTCCCCGTTGGTGGCCTCATGACCAAAGTCGTTGCAAGCGGTGACAGTGGCACTGCCCTGGAGGGGGACACACGGCCACCGCCGGCCGACCACGTGGGCGTGAGGCAGGAGGAGAAACCCAGCCGAGCTCCCGTGGACATCTGCCACGTCCAGCCAGGGGCAGCTCCACAGGAGGACAAAGGGCCTCCCTGCACCCACAACGGGCTGGCACAAGAGGAGGAGGAGGAGGAGGAGGAGTTCATCACCCTCAGTGACCAGGACAGCTACTCCAGCAGCTCTGCTGACCACAGCTACCGCCGCTCCAACGCCTCCTCCATCTCGGACGAGTACTTTGAGGTGAGGGATCGCTACGGGCCCCTCCGGAGAACCAACTCGGACGTCACCCACAACGGGGAGATCCTGCCCATGCAGAGGAAGCTCAGTGACCCTCACATCACCCGGGGCACCTTCATCAGCCCCCTGGGCAGCCTCCCCTCCCTGAAGCACCTGCGCCTGGAGGATGTGACGAGGAGGAGGAGCAACGCCATGGAGATCAGGCCCATGCTGCCCCGCATCATCCTGGATGGCAACAGCTCCTACCCCAGCAGTGCCGCCCAGGTAGGACCTTCTGCTGTGACCTTAGGTTTCTCCACCCTACAAAGGTTTGCAAACCTGGAGGTGACCCTGTCAGTTTGACCGAGGTGTGGTGTCATCCTGAGTTTTGGTGTCATCCTGACCTTTGGTGTTGCCCTAGATGCTGAGATCACACTTCCCACTCAGGACAATCACACCCTGCACGTGGTCACGGTCACCCAAGAGGTGACCAAAGACGTGGTGGCTGTGCCACAGCTCTTGGTGTCCAGCAATGGGGATGGCTGTTAAAGAGAAGGGCTTTGGTAATTAAAGATCATCCCACAGCACTGGGCTGGGGATAGCTGTACAGATGTGCTCCAGATGTGCTGGGACTCGCTGAGCTCCATCCCCAGCCCATCAGCAGTGGCCTCACAGCCAGACTGTTTGTGCAGGCGTGTCCTTCTCAGCTTGTTTTCCAGGGCAATTAGCATCAAAGGGAAAGCGCTCGGACACATAATTAGGGAGAGAAAGACAGCGGAGAAACAGGGACAGCAACCTCTGTGGGCGAGTGCCACAGTCAGCAGCTTTGTGGCCGACCCACGAGTGACGCCAGACCTTGTCACCGCACAGGGCCAGGCCCTGCTGCAGCTCCACGGGCAGCCTGCCAGAATCCCACTGAGGTCACAGCAGCATCCCAGCCAGGGCTGGTGACACTGTGACCCCCACATTTCCACCCAAGCCACATTTCCACTCCTGCACCCCTGCCAAGCATTCTGGCTTCTCGAGGCTCCCCACCCACTGTTTTTGGGGCATTCAAACCCCCAGGGCTAAAGCAGCAGCTGAAATCACTGAAACTGCCTGAGGTTACCCCAGCTGAGCATCTAATCTGTATTTACAGGGAATTAAATTTACTATCCCAGAGTCCACTTGCTTCTCCCTTCCCAGGCAGGGACAGGGAGCTCAGAGCTTTAATCCTTGCACATCAAATACCCCCAAGCCCTGCAGGGCAAGGAGCATCGAGCTCTTTGATGCTCTGTGACCCAGGTCCCAGGTGCCACCTTGCTGGGGACAGCTGGGTACGCCGGTGTTCCTGCAGTAACTTGTTCTGGCCCTTTGATGAGAGGCAGACAATTAGCACAGCGTCAGCGTTAGGAAAGCCAGCACTCAATGGAGAGGTGCAGGGAAGAGTTTCTCCCATGTGTAAAAATTGAAACAACCCTTGATTAACTCTTGAAATCTGGCAGAAATCACTATCAGTTCTCCCAAATTTTTTTTTCTGGGTACACATTTTTTAGGTGCTGACCCATTGCCCAGCATAGCCCAAAACACAGGTGGAGGCTCACTCAGGGCAAACATCCTGTTCTCCATGTCATGGAAACCAACTGCTCTCCCAATTTCTCTCTGGAAATCACCTTCCCTAAACACACAACCCCATCACACCTGGGTCCTCTCCTGTCCCTCTCCCACCTTCAGAGCCCCCAGGTCTGTGCAGAGCAGAGGTTTCCAGCCAAGCCCCCCTCAGTCACAGGGAAAATCCCCACCCCAGCAGTTCCACAGCCACATGGGGGGCCCTTACCTGGGTACAGGACCCTGCTGACCATCCCTGGTGTGATGGTGAGGAACAGGGGCAGCATCTGCAGGCAGCTGGCCGGGATGGAGCCAGCCTTGGCATGGATCAGGTTTTTAGCAGAGAGTGACCGCTGGACAATGACCTGTGGAGAGCCAGGCAGGAGAGCTGAGCAGCACCAATACCTCTTCCACATCAGCCTTTTCCTTGCCAAACTTCCATCCCAAATGCTGGAGCCACTGGGCATCAGGCCCAAATGCAGTGTAGACATCACCCAGCCCACAGAGGGGTTTCTCTCCAGACCAGTAACGGGCTGGGGTTACACCATAGCACCAAAAAATCCCAGTGCAACCACAGCAGCACATCCTCCAGCCAGGAGCAACCTTTCCCCACCACCATCCCACCCCTCTTGGCCCTTCTATCCAACCTCCTTCCCAAAGAGTGCCCACAATGACATGGAAACCGAGTCCAGCCTCCTCCTCCACAGCTGCACTCAAACCATCACACCTCAAAGCTCTGGCCAAGCCGTGTCCGTCCTCAGCACAGCCACCCCCGGGGCTTTGAGGCAATCCCTCTTAACCAGGCAACATCTGAGGAACTGCTGATTTCAAAGAGCTCAGGGTCTCTCCAAAGGCTGCCAGGGAAGTGCTCAGCACCCAGCAGGATTCAGGCTCTCCTGAGCAAGCACTGCCTCGTTCTGCTGGTGGGCAGGAGGGACAGGCTGCTGTCCCCAGCAAGGTGGCACCTGGGACCTGGGTCACAGAGCATCAAAGAGCTCGATGCTCCTTGCCCTGCAGGGCTTGGGGGTATTTGATGTGCAAGGATTAAAGCTCTGAGCTCCCTGTCCCTGCCTGGGAAGGGAGAAGCAAGTGGACTCTGGGATAGTAAATTTAATTCTCTGGTTCCTGGGGTGGGATACCTGGGAAAGCCAAGGTTTAACTTCTTCCCAAGAGCCACAGGAGCCTTCAGCCAGCTCGGGCACATGATGAGCTCAGAGGGAGAAAAGCAAAATCATCCTCAATCCTTCTCACCTGGAGCCATCTCAGACCTTAACACTGATTTTAAGCACCTAATTAAATCAATCTCGGACTACCTAAGCTAAACTGCTTTAACACAACCCTCCTGGTCAACGCAGGAGGTGTCAGCTCCAGGGCTGGGGAGGCCTTTGGGACACTGGGAGTGCCTGACACGCTGAGGGTCACAGCAGAGGCAGGGCAGGGTGGCACAGCCAGCCCTGCAGCCTGCTGGCCCCAGCTCCTCCTGCCATCAGCACCTCGGCTCAGCAGATCCCACCTGCCCTGGTGCCTGTGCACAGGTGCAGGCACACCCAAAGGGGAGATAAACATCTGGTGACCACAGCCATGTGTGAGAGCCTTACCCAGTCAGAATTCAGGTTAATGGTGCTCTGACCCAAACGTGTGTCCCAACCCAGCTCATGAGAGCCGCCCCCACAGCGGTGTTGCAGCTCCCTGCTGTCTCCTGATGCCACCTCCCCTCCCTGCCCTCCTTCCTTTCATCTGATCCTGGCAGTCACCTAATCCCCAGGCTGGCTCTGGGTGACTGAGTGCGCTCCATGAGGGCTGGGGTGATTAAAGTGGGTGTTCATGAGGGAAGGTGTTGAGATGCCTTGTCCTGGATTTCCAGGCAGGAGGGACTTGGCTCGGGACAGCCTCCAGGCTGCCAGGGCTGCTTGGGAAGTGGCTGCTGGGAGTGTTGGAGTGTTTGGTACCAGCATCAGCAACCAGACAAGCACCCATGGTCAACACTTGAGGCAGCTCTGAGATGCCACTGAATGTGGGCAAGCGACCAAAGGACAGAGGGATGTGTCCATGAGGACACCAGGCAGGTGACGAGGTGTCCTTGCAGGGAGCAGCACCCTTCCAGCAGCCACAGCTCACCCCTGTCTCTGCTCTTTCCCCAACAGGGCACGCACATCTTCCGCTACCGGCCCAGGGCCCCGGCAGGCAGAGAGCCGGGCAAGGAGCCCTCCTGCTCCCCCACGCACGAGAAGCCCCTCGGGGCCACCAAGCACAGAGGGGAGGCAGCAGAACCCAAAAAGACCATTGCAGGCAGCCAGCCCTACTGGCACAGCAAAGCCTTCAGCCCCAGCAAGCCCACGGCAGCCGGGCAGCTGCCCCCCAGCAAGCCCAGAGCGTCGGGCAAAGGCTTCAGCTCCGTGCCCGAGGGCCAGAAGCCGGCCGAGGAGATGAGGACACCGCTGGGCATCCCGCTCTCCAAACTGTCCCAGTCCAAGCACCTCAAGAACAAGGTTGTGGGGGCCCAGGGGGCTCCTGCGGACTCCAAAAAGCAGCCCCCCGAGAGCACGGGCCAGAAGGAGCAGTAGGGGCTGGTGGAGCCCGGGCTCCTCGGGGCAGGGGGTTCTTGTTTACATTTGCCTGGTCGGTGCACCAGTACCACCAGTGATGGACAGCCCAGATCATCCCTGTCCAGGGCAGATCTCCAGAGCGGCTCTCGGAAGAGGCGCGGGGCATCCGCCCTGGGCAGGGGGCAGGAGGTGTGGGGAACAATCCTGGACGGCTCAGCCTTTGAAGAGGCCTCTCCCAGGCTGGGGTAACCTCCACCCTCGTTAAAAGCTGGAAAGCATCTTTGGGGGATAGAGTGGTTAGAGTGGAGCCAAACCCAGCGGTCTGTGGGATCAGCTGGCAAATCCCAGCCAGATCCCTAACCCAGAGTGCTGCCTGGAAAGGGGGAATCGTCCCTGGTGGTGTTTTCTTCTGGTTATTTAAGAGACTCTTCTGTTACCATTTTGCACAGCAGGTCCCACTGCAGTCTGCCCTCCCTTCAGAGGGTGACCCGTGTCCTGGCACAGAGACTCCTCAAGGGACCCACCTCTTTTAACCTTGTACTGTAAAAAAGCAACCTGTTCATTAAAGCTCCCTGGTCCCACAGCAGGAGAACCTCGCCTAAGACTATTAAAATGCAAGACTGGGTAGCCTTGGACTCAATAAACTGCTGCTCAAGGTGCCTTGGCACAAATGTCCAGCCAAATATTTTCTACCCCCTCACCGAGCATTTCCCCAGCACCTCCATGTGCTCCCATCCCCAAACCTCCAGCAACCAGTAAAAGAAAAATAAGAAAAGAAGCCCCCTTTTCACTGCATTATTTCCTAGGAAATGGGACCCAGGGTCTGAGGCTGAGCCCTGACAAGGAATGTGTGCCATGAACAAGCCCTTGCAAGCGAGCCCCGAGCCCTTGGCAGCTGCCCCGTGCTCCTCCTGCAGCGCTGCCAACCAGCCCCGGGCTCTGCCCTGGCTCCCCACTGCCTCCCTGCTCCTGGGGGGCACGGGATGAACCCTCCTTGCAGCTCTCCTGGTACCTCCAGCAGGAGAATTTTGGAGCCAGAGGCATCATTTTCTGGAGGGAGGGATGGGAGGCACCCACCCCACTCCCCCCACGCTGCAGCCTGGGGAGATGAGCAGGGAGGGGCATTGGCACCCCCAAAGCCACGGCAGCTGCTGGGGCTTGGGACAGGAGAGGAGCTCCAGAGGCCCCACAGAGGGAAGAGACAAAGCAAGACCCATGAGCATCCCTTGGTGGATCCCCACAGCTGGTCCTGCTGTCCCCTTTCCATCCCATGGTCAGTCGCTCACTCTGTCCCCTCCAGGGCAGCAGGAGGAGGTGGGAATGTGCTCCTGAGCAGCCTCCCTCCCACAGGCTCTAGAACAAGTGCAAACCCCTCAGACATCAGGCACTGGGAATCACCACGAGTCCAGCTTGAGCATATCCCAGTTTCCAAGCATTCACCCTCTCCTGCCTGAGAACAGCTCTCCCTGCAGCCCTCCCATTCCCATGGCCAACCTGCAGGGCTCCCCTCATCCCAGATCACCCAGCTGGGAGCTGGCAAAGGGGCATCACCCACCACCACCCCCCTCCAGTCCATGTTTCCCAGGGAGTCAGCATTTGGGAACTCCTCCTGCTCTTGTGCAAGAAGCCCTGGCCCTGCTCCAGCGCTTGGTTTATCCGGGCGCCGGCTACTCCCAAGCTTTGCATGGGCGTTGGGCACCAACAAAGGCTCTCCAGAGGCAGAGGCCGAGTGCTGAAAGCAGAGATTTGTGCCTGGGGGTGCGGACCTGCTCCCTTCCCAAAGGTGTTCGGCAGCAAGTCACGGCAGCCACGCCTGCCGAGGAGGAAGAGCAGGGAAAGACCCTGCAGGCAGCAGGAGCTGGGCTGGCAGAAGCTGGGATGCAGCCCGTGGGCTCTGCTGGGATAAAATCCCCGTGGTGAAGGGCAGGTGGGGGGTGGGATGGCCCAGGCTGTCTCATCTGAGATGCCCGAGATGGGCAGAGGCATCACCAAGGTCTCTGTTCAGCAAAGGGATTTTAAACTGCCAGAGGGCAGGGTTAGATGGGATATTGGGAAGGAATTGTTCCCTGTGAGGGGAGGAGGCCCTGGCACAGGGTGCCCAGAGGAGCTGTGGCTGCCCCTGGATCCCTGGCAGTGTCCAAGGCCAGCTTGGACAGGGCTTGGAGCAGTCTGGGATGGTGGAAGGTGTCCCTGCCGATGGCAGGGAGTGGAACAAGATGGGATTTAAGCTCCTTTACAACCCAGTCCATTCTGGGATTCTACTGAGTGTCCTTTCTTAGCTGAGCCTGACGGGAGCTGGAGCAAACTCAGCTCCCTTGGGGCACACCCTCCCCCAGGTCCTGAGGTCTCCTGAGACCTGAGGAAAAACCTGTGCAACCAGGAGTGTCCTGTGGCTCCCCTGAATGGCTCCCTGTGCCAACCCCCCTCACCTCCCTGCAAACACCCTGCCACGTTCGCAGGCAGCAAAGCCAAAACAAACCGGGCTCTGCAGCTCCCCGAGGGGATTTTCCAGGCTGTGCCTACCTGCCCTCCTCCTCTGGCTCCCCTGCACAGCTGCACCTGGCAGAGACAGCCCTCAGAGAGCCCCACGGCCAAGGAGAGCTCCAAACAAGCCTTCCCAACATCCAGGCGCTGTCTAAGGCACAGGCTGCGGCCGCTGCTCCGTCCTGCCCCGACAGGCAAAGCCCTCCTCTGCCTGCAGCAGCTCTGTGCTGCTGCTGGGGTAGTTAAATGCCATTGTCCCTTCTCCAGAAAGTCTCTGTCCTCTCTTCTGACTTTTGTAAACACGCCTTGCTGCGTCCTGGGCTCTGCTTTGGCACAGGGGAGCAGCCACAGCACCAGGCTGGGGCTGCTCCCACTCCACTGCTCTGGGTCAGAGCCTTTCCTGCCTGCACAGCCTCCCCCGGGAGATGGTGGAAATAATCTCAGGAGAGCCTCTAGAAATCATCCTCTGTAGTTAAACACCTGCCTTTGAAGCTGGGACCTGCCTTTTTGCTTCCTGCTCCTCAGGGCCAAGAGCCCCGATGGCAGAGCCAGGCTGATGAAAGCTCCCGGCCTCCCAAGGATGCTCGGAGGCTGAAAGAGGGGAGACACAGCAGTGCTGGGGGTTCAGGAAGGGCTGGTGATGAGCCACCCTCGCTCCAACCCGGAGCAGGGCACCACATCCACATCCCACCCCTGCAACAGCGCCCTGTTCCAGCAGCGCCTTCTCCAGGCACGTCCCTGGGCTCTGGGATCCTGTGTGGAGACCCCACCAGAACTCCCGGAGCAGAACTGGGAATTCTGCCTTGCTGCCAAACCCTGGATCAGTCTCAGAGTGAGATGCAAACCTGTGGGGCAGTGGTGTCCTCAGGAATGTCACCAGGGCAGGGGACAGCCCCAGGGGGATGTTCCGTGGCATCTGCCCTGCTGGAAGGGCACACAGGGGCTGAGGGGACACAGAGGGGACACCTTTATTAAGGTGATTGCTGCAAACCGGGGTCCTGCTGGGCATCTTGGCCACCAGAATGAACATTTATTTCCGAGACCCTACTGGGGGAAGGGGGTCCCTCTGAACGGATCTGTGCTGTGCCAGCTCTTACCTTTCCCTGCCAGCACCACGGCCCCCAGGACCATGACCAGTGTCTGCAGTGTGGGTGACAGCTGCCAGCCCTCTGCATGGGCACAGTGCTGGAAGCACGGCTGGATTTGGGCTTGGAGGTCAGAAAATCCCAATAAAATTGCCAAGCTTGCAGGGCCATGCCTGTCACCAGCCTCGTCCTGCTGGTGTGGGAGCTGCAGTGGGAAGTGGAACAGCTCCTGGGTGGGTCTGCTGCCAAGGGGGGACTGCAGCCTCAGAGATGGGAGCAGCCCAGAGCCACAGGGGCTGCAGCCTCACCAGGGGCTTGGAAGGGGAGCCAAGGGATGGCTGGAAAGGAAGGATGCAGCCCCACACCATCAGGAGGACACCAGCCAGCCCCAGATCACATCCAGGACATTGATCTCACCTTCATCCCACCTCTCCCTAAATCCAGTCTCCCCTTCCCGCACCCCTCCCAGCCCTACAGTTTTATTTTTCCAGCACCTGATGCCTAGCAGGGTCCCCTTTGGCCACTCAGAGCTTGTCCCTTTCCACCCCAGACTCTCCCTCCAGACCTACTGCAAAGCCCAGCCAGAACCCATCACTCAGCACACCAACAGAAGCACTAAAAAGCAGCAGAATTTTAAAAAGTGGGTCAAAAATTGAACCAGCAGTCACTAAATCACATCCAGGGAAGTCAGGGCTGCTCCACCCCCAGCCTGGATTTGGAGGGATGTTCCCGGGATCAGGGCGAGGCAATGATCACACCTGGCTGAGCTCACACCGAGGTGCCTCACAACACAACAGGCCTTGTGGGCAGGAAAAACCCCAGATGGGATTTGCCTGAAACCAAAGCCTTGCAAAATCCACCGTGTTATGGATACATCTTGAACTGTTTCCCGTTTGGATGGCCAGGATGAGATAGGGAGGGAGGATCCACTGCTGGGTGTCTGCATGGCACTGCCAGGGGAGGGAATGTCCCAGCCAAAGCTATAACCCAAGGTTCTGTAGGACTTAACAGCACAAATTTTCTACACTTGTTTTCATCCAAGATGATTTCAATAATTCTCAAAAGTTAAAAATCCACATTGTTTTAATAGGTTTGTAAGAGAAAAATTAGTTCTGGATGGAATATAACAAGTTACTTCGCATCTACCAAGCTCAGAGCACAGAAATGGCAGTGAGAGAACAGCAAGTTACTATTTGTTGTGATTGTAACCCAAAGGGCTGGCAGGGGTGCATTGTCCCACGAGCTGAGAGTGGGGCTGGGAGCCAGGAACCCACAATTTCCAACTCCAGTTCCAAGCCCTCATCACCTCCAGATCACAGAACCACCATATGGGTTGACCCTGCACAAAAACCGATCCCACGAGAGGGAAGCGGAGCCAAGAAATATTCCTAAAACTTTGGGGAGGGCAGGCCAGCCTGGAGGGCAGGGCCAGAGGGAGGGAAAGGAGCCAGGCTCTCAGGTTGTAGATTCCACAACAATAATCCTGTAAGAGGAGAAGCCCAGATCATGGCTGGTACAAATAGGTACACACACGGGAAAGTGCTTAAGCAGTGGAGGGGGAGGAGTTATTACAAATAGAAAGGTGTCATGACAAAGGAGAGGTCGTGAGTCATCAGCTGCTCCAGAAAGCCGATCAGACCCTGGCTGGATGGGGCAGGGACACAAACTCCACTGATACAACCCCCTAAAAACCCTCCAGGAGCAAAAATAACAATAATCAAATAAAAGCAGAAGGGTGAGTAGGGGGTGTGTTTCAATGAAAGAAGAAAACTGGAGGCCAGCAGATGCTGAGCAATCCACCTGCAATGGTGCAGAGCATCAGGACAGGTAAAGGGGGCAGGGAAAGGGCCCAGCCTGGGCAGAGCTGCACAAAGAGGGCGAGCACAGATCTCTGTGTGGAAAAGGAAACACGGGAAACAGGGGACAGGTAACACCCACCACCCAAGGGCTGCTGCAGGAGTGACACAGCAGGGAAACAGCCACCTCTGTGAGGACAGTGAGGACATGGAGACCTGGAATGGTTTGGGCTGGAAAGGGCCTTCAGGACCATCTCATTCACCCCCTGCCATGGCAGGGACACCTGGCACTGTCCCAGGCTGCTCCAAGCCCCGTCCAGCCTGGCCTGGGACACTTCCAGGGATGGGGCAGGCACAGCTCCTCTGGGAATCTGTGCCAGGGCCTCCCCAACCTCACAGGGAAGGATTTTTTTCCTTGTATGCAATCTAAATCTCTCCTCTTTTATATAAAAGCATTCCTCCTTTCCCTATCATTATCTGCCCATATAAAGAGTGGGTCTCCCTCTTTTTTTAAGCCATTTAAATACTGGAAAGCTGCATTCAGGTCTCCATGGAGCTTTATCTGGAACCCTATGGCACACACCAGGACAATCCTGAGCCCCAGGGTCCCAGGGGTGGCTGTGTCACCTCCCCCAGCCCACAGGGAGCAGAGCAGGCAGCCCCAGCTGTCACTGCACCCACTTGGGGTGGTCACAGCCTTGGGGAAAGGAGATACAAAGCAGAGACTCAGAGCTGGGACATCTCCTTCAGCAAAAGCTGTGACACCATGGGAGGGCAGGACCAGGCACAGTGACAGTGACAGTGTCACCACCACATCTCCACCCACAGCTGAGCTCAGCCATCCCCAGCATCTTCACAAAAACCTTGTTTAGGGAAGGGAATGAGGCCAGAAGGGGCAGGAAGAGGCAAGAAGAGCTGACTCCACACCCTGGCCCCGAGCTGTGCCGGGTTCCCACAGCCAAGACAGCGGCTCTGATTTGACATCTCCTCACACACCTCCCAGCAACTCTCCCCCAGCAGCAGGGCTGTCTTGCCCTGTCATGTGGGAGCAGCCTCTCGGGATTAGGAAGGTGCTGGGCAGGGGTTGTTTCCCCTGTCACCCCTCCTGGCCCCAGCTCTGCCCTCCTCCTGCTCATTCCCACACGGAGCTGAGGATCAACATCAGGCAGTGCAGAGGGGCCATGCAGGATCGTGGAATGGAAGAGCAGAGGTGGGAGCTGCCCAGGAGGGCTCCACCAGCCCCAAAACCCACGAGGGGAGCACACATCCAGCTTCAGCACAACACAAAAGCCGTTCCCCAGCAGCTGAGCCCACAGAATCAGACACAACCTCAGCTAAATCCAACCAAACCAGCCAGAAGAGCACTTACACCATGAGGATCCTAATTCAGGGCCTCTTCCATGGCATCTGGACCAGGCTTGACACCACAGCCATGCCTGGCATTCCCAAGGGAGGTACTGCGTGTCCTCAGCTGCACTTGGGATTGGCCCTGTGTCTGGGAGAGCCCTTGGTGACACCAGGAAGGAATTCAGCCCTGGAATGACCTCCTGAAGAGGAACCAACTCATGGACAACCACGCCATGACCTCCAGCAGTGGCTCCTCAAATATTTTCCCACTACAAATGCACCCCAACCACAGCTCGATACCCCTGAGCAGCCCTACAGGAGGACAACTGGAGCCCTCACCCAGCACAAGGTTCAGGGACAAGGCAGAAAAGCCCCAGCCAAGGCCCTCAGCCACCTCCTCCCAACACTGCCTGAAGTGGGAACCCAAAACAGTCTAAGCCTTCCCAGCACAGTGCCAGCCAAGCATCCTTGGTGTCTTCCAGAGCCCTCAGAGGGATCCATCACTTGTCACATCAGCACCGCCCACCCAGGATGTTTTCTCCCCCCTGATTTTCTCCCCCTTCCCCACAGCCCAGCTGGAAGATTTAGCCCCGGACAAGATGTTTCATCATTGCTTCTCCTGCCTTTCTCAATGCTTCATCATTTTTGCAGTCGTCTGCAAATGAGTCGAAGCCTTTGCTATGAGGAAGCAGAGGTATCTCCACCTCCCTTCCTGCTAATTCTGCAAGGGTGGGAGAAAATAAAAGCACATGTGACTGAGGCATTAATAAGACATCCCGAATACAAAAACAAGCTAATTAAAACCAGGCATGACCTATTCATAAAATAAGTCCTTTCAACCTCAAGAGGAGAGGAGAAGCCTTTGAAGTCAGGCTTCATAATCCAGAGAGATCCCTGCCTCCACCAGTGACCTCACCTGGAAACTTGTTCTTACCCAACTGTCGCTAAAGCCTTCCCAATAAAAGCTGGCATAGGAGACAGCTTGGGATTGACAATTGGTGAAGCCAGAAGCTCGGCAGAACGAGTTCCCCAGGGTGCAGAGGAGTCTGCAGGGGCTCTTTACCAATGCTAGGACACCTGTGTGACACCCCACATGTCCCTAGCTGGGTGGGAAACCATCTCCAGCAGGATTTTGGGCTGCCCTGCTGCACCCTGCCACAAAATGTGGAGGGTTGGGGTCCACCAAGAGGAGATTTCCACAAGAGGAGGGTCTGTCGTCCCCACTGCCAAAAGGAAGAGCTGAGGGAGCAGCACTGATGCAGTGTCTCCGTTTGGGAGAACAAAAATCCATCTGTAAACACAACGTCTGCAGGGAGAGGAGGCAGGAAAAGCCCAGATAATCCCGGGCTTTGAGGCGGCCCCCAGCAAGGACCAAAGAAACCCCTGGGGACACAGCCCTGCCTAATTGCTCCGAGTTTCACACTTCCCTCCCTCCCTCCCCACTGCGGCCACCACGGGGACGGGGACACCGGGGCCAGTTTGGCAACGCCCCGCGTGTCTGCAGACACTCATCCCAACCCCTGCTGGAAACAGGCATTGTCTGCAGGATTCACTGGGAATGCAGCCAGATGCCAAGATAATCCCCTTATTAGCCCAATTCCTCTTCTCTTGCATCCTGCCTGACTCAGAGATCAGAGAAAGCTCAGCAGACCAAAGAAAGGACAGCGCTGGCTGAGGGAAGGCTCAGGAAGAGGAGTTTGGGAGTGTCCACAGAGCTCCAAACACAAAGCTGAGGGGAGGAGGGCCTGGAGAACCGCAGAGGTTCCCACTGGAGCAGGCACAGCACAGGGGTCATCTGCAGGTTCATCTGGTGTTAGGCAAGAGGTGACACCACAACCACCTCCCAAGCTGAGAAGGAGCTTGTAGAACATCCATCCCTTCTGGGCAAAGCCATGGTGAGGCTGGAAAACAGAGGGACCAAGCATGTCCCCATGGCTTAGAATGACATCATTTGGTGAGGAAAGATGGAGGAATGCCTGGGAAGAGACTCAAAGACAGCCTCAAGCTAGCAGTGATCTCTTTCTTCAAATTCAGAACAGCAAGAACAAATTATCCCAGCGCAAATCCTACCCCAGCTTCCTTTCCTTTTAAACACCAGGAGGGATCTGTGAGAACCCCACAGGTCACAGAACCAGGGACCACAGACACACACGTGCTCTAGCACGTCCCTTGAACTGCTCCTGGATCTTTGCTGGGAGCAGGAAAGATTTGTGACACGAGAGGGGAGTGAGTTTCAACAGTTTACTGCACAATAAGAGATTAGTCTGAGTGTCACTGTCCAAACATGCAAACTGAACTGGTGCTCCAAAAGCTACTAAGGTGATTTCAGGAATAGAGCTGTCGGATTTTTCAACACCATAAATGACTGGGATACAAGGAGTATTAGTTATCTGGAAGAATAGAATGTCCCTCCAGCAGGGCATGGTTTTGGGGGGGGAAATACAGAGCAGAACTGCAGCAACAGAGTCACCAGTGCCACCTCTGCCCCTCTGGAAGCCTGTGGAGAGGGCTGCCAAGTCCCTGCACCTCCACATCCCTCGGGGGGACAGGCAGAGGATCCCCCCACAGCTCAGCCCAGCCTGGGGCTCCAGAAACGCTGTGCAGGGAGCCAGGGCACTTCCAGAGACTCCAGAGCTGGTGAGCACAAGGGACAGACGCTGAGTGCCTCAGTGTGGGTGCCAGCAGTGCTCCTCCTGCCTCAGCTCGTGCAAAAGCACTTTTCTTGCAGCCAGCCACCTGCACATTTCTTTTAGCCCCAGCAGAGCCCAGGTCAGACCCACCTGCTCCATGAGAGCAGGGCTGCTCCCTGCGGCAGCTTTTCTCTGCAGCTTTTCTGAGCTCTTTGCTCTTGATCTCTGTCTCGCTGTCTCCAGCCCCCCAGGGCTGTCTGTGCCAGGCTCTCTCCTGCTTGCCCTAGACCTGGTATCACAGGCTCGGGAGCTCTTTTACCTCGGATAAACTCTTCCCCTGAGCAGAGACTGCACACAGCGAGTTGTGAATGAGGTTAAAACGAGGGGAAAACATCCCTGTGGAGAAGTGCCTGATTTCCAGGCACTGTACAAGCTTGAATATCTTGTAGCTACAGCAAGGCTTCCTTTCCTCAGAAAACCCATGAGCCCCAAAGGAATGAACACATTCCCAGTTCAGTCCCTGCCTGCCCCAGGTCCTTTGGGAATGCTGGAAAGCATCGCTGCCAGAGATTGGAGACAAACCCAGGCAATGCAGCCCAACCTCTGAGCACATTTCACCCCCAACTTCTGCTACAAGGCAAGTTTGGGAATGCTGACACAGCCACACATCCACTGGGGCCCCCTGGAAAGGACCATCACTGCTGGATCTGTCTTTGAACTCATGGGATGTCACAGACAGCATCTGCCCAGATTCCCACTTTTTGTCCTGCCTCATCCTGGAGTATCCTGCAGTAGAAGTTCCCTCAGTTTGGCATACGAGGTCTGAACACAGAGATAACCTTCTGATAGCTGGAAATAAGTCCTGGATTGGGCACAGAGTTGAAGGAGAGGCTACTCACCGAGATTTTGGTGAAGATGAAGAGCAGGAGGGACAGGCTGCAGAGGTAAATCTGGATCCTCTCCCCTCCAAACCTCTGCTGGAGATACTCAGGAATTGTGACAGGAGAGCCATCACTGCCCTGTGCAGGCCCCATCCTCCTGGGATGATCCTGGGAGGACAAGGGAACAGCATTATTCCCAGAGCAGAACTCGGGAATCCCACAGGATTCCTGGGAGTGGGGGACCTGTCCAAGGCCACGCTCCCCACCACAGGCTCAGGGCAGCTGTACATACCCCAGATGAGATGCAGACAGGCACACACACCCAGGCCAGTGCCAGGAGAGCATGCATTGCCTGTCAGGAGGGAGGAAAGACAGAAAAAACCATGGATACTGCTGCAGCTCAACACTGACTGCAGTCCTGGACCCTGTCTCTGCTCCTGATCCAGCCCTGGTTCACCCTCAAGGGCACATTTACACCCACAAGTGGCTTCAGATACCCTGATACCCTTTTGGGCTTGGGGACATGGTGGAGAGCCCCTGGCACCCCTGCCAGCAGGGACCTGCTTCCCTCAGCCCTTCAGCTCCTGACTGGACATCTCCCACCAACTCCTTGAGCACCACAAAACCCAAATACCTTTTTTTCTGGTGGTTTTTTTGGTTTTGTTTTGTTTTGTTTTTAGGACCCGAGGACTTTGGATACAAGGTGTGGGGAAGCAGGGAATGGGTGCCCTATCAGTCGTGTCCCTGTCAGGACCTGCAGGGGCTGGAATAGGAGCTCGGCTCCACAGCGTCCTTCTCCCGGAGCAGTGGGGCTGGGCTGGCTGCAGCCTCACCGCAGGGCGCTGGGGAGGCTGAATTAGCAGGGCTGTGTTAATTACCCCCCGCGCGGCTCCTCCCGAACCTTTCGAGACTGCGAAATGGCCCATGTGCTGCGACAGAGCTCATTGCCTTAATCACACGACACATTTCTTACATTCCACGCGAGGCCGGCGACAGCGAGCCCGAGGAAGAGCCCGGAGCCTTCGCCTTCGGCCAGGAGCACGGCAGGAGCTTGGCACGGCCAGCTGGACCAGCTCTGGTGCTTCCTCAGGGGATAACGCAGGAAAAGGAGGTGGATAAAGTAAGGTCTGAACTGGAGCAACAGCGCACAGACGCCCCCGTGGCTTCTGAAAGTAAAGTGTGGCCAAAGAGCCGCCCCTGGGATGAGTGATGTCCGTGTATTTAGCAAGAAAATCCCTTAACATATAAAATTCAGGTAGCTGAAGGTGATGCTCCCACGACCCAGCTCCTCTGGACATCCCTGCTGGGTTTGGGGTTGACTTTCCTGGCTCCAGGAGGATGAGGAGTCACACGTTGCTGTGTTTGCCACAGTGGCCCTGTGCAAGGAGCCTGTCTGGAGGCCTGTCTGAAGGACCGACAGTCAGTCTGTCAAGATCAGACAGAAATAAGAGGGGGGGAAAGGAAACTTTTTTCCTTTGGGACAGCCACAGTTTGCTGGAGTCAGCAGGAGCATGCAGGGATGGTGGAGATGGATGCTCGGCTCCACGGGTCCCTCCCCAAGCTCAGAGCAGCCTGTGGGAAGACACAACCAACTCCTGCATCCTTTGTGCAATGAGAAGGGAAACACAGCTCCAAGGACATAAATTCTGGCAGGAGCAGGTGGGCAGGGTGGGGGAAAGCAGGAGGGAATTCAGTGTGGCAGTGGTGCTGATGGCCCTGGTGTCACAAGAGGGACAGAGTCTGTACTTACTGGCCACCAGGCCATGTCTCTCCCAGCAAGGAATTACACTGACAATGCTCCTGTTCACCCTGCAGGAAGACTGGGAGGAGGAAAGATCAGCACAGAGCTGATCTAAAAACCCAGACAAGTCTCTAGCACCCAAGTCTCCCAGACAAGAAGCCAAGAGACAGGAGACTCCATAATTAATGGGAGCTCTGCAATTCGAGCTTAATTACACGAAAGAGTGGCTGCACCCCAGGTACCTGGAGCCACGAATAGCAAAGAAGGCACCTGGAGAGGGGGAAGCAGGGAGGATGCTCCTGTCCCAGTGCCATCCCCAGCAGACAGGCTGGGGACACAGCTTTGGCCAGGATTTTTCTGCAAGGCAGAAGAAGTGCAATTGGAGAGTCTTTATCTGTAGCTGATCGTTGTTTCTGTTATCAGGGCTGTTATCAGGGCATTTGGCTCAACACCCTGTAATAGGCAAGGGGCTGAGCTGCTCACACCTAGCAGACAGAGATGGTTAATTGGTTAATTCTGTGGTTAATTCCACCTTGCTCCCAGGCTACAGGAGCCTTTCCATAGGGGGTGAAAGGGGCAGAGGATTTCTACAAAACAGAGCAAGTCACAGAATCCCAGAATGGTTTGGACTGGAAGGGATCTTGAAGCTCATCTTGTTCCAAACCCCTTCTACTATCCCAGGGTGCTCCAAGCCCTGTCCAGCCTGGCCTTGGACACTCCCTGGGATCCAGGGGCAGCCACAGCTTCTCTGGGCACCCTGTGCCAGGGCCTCACCACCCTCACAGGGAGGAATTCCTTCCCAATGTCCCATCGAACTCTGCCCTCTGGCAGTGAGAAGCCATCCCCCCTTTTCCTATCACTCCAGGCTGTTGTCCAAAGTTCCTCTACAGCTCTCCTGGAGCCCCTTTAGGCACTGGAAGGGGCCTGGCTCCACACGGCACAACACACAAAATACAGAGTGAAAACAACAAGAAAATAACAGAAGCTTTCAAATAATCCACGCAGAAAAGCCAGGCCTGAAAAGAAAACCTATTCAAACAAGAAAGGAACAAAAAGACTCTTACCCATATTCCCACACCAGTGTTTAAGGAAAAATAAACCACAACAACAACAAGGTCAGCAACGCTGAACTGCTGTGAGGGGGTGACAGATCCAGCAGTGGAATTGATAACAGAATCATGGAATTGTTTGGCCTGGAAAAGTCCTCTAAGATCATGGAGTCCATCCATTAATCCACACTAAACCACATCTACACTGCTTTTAAATCCCTGGCGATTCCACCCCTGCTCTGGGCAGCCTGTGCCAATGCCTGCCAACCCTTTCCATCAGATTTTTTCCTAATATCCAACCTAACCCCTCCTGGTGCAATTTGAGTTTGTTTCCTCTTGCTCTGTCATTTGTTAACTGAAAAGACCAAGCCCCACCTGGCCGCATCCTCCTGTCAGGGAGCTGTGGAGAGAGGCAGACACAGCAATTCCTCTGAAGGCAAACAGGCACAGGAAAACACCTCAGAATTCCTCATTCTGGGGTATTTAGCCATCAGCTCGCTGCCCTGGACGCTTGTCTGGCTCATTCCCAAGTGACAGCACACGAGATCTCACTAATAAAATAAACAGGGTGCAGTTAATATGCCCATCACTGAATCAGGTCAGCGTTTGTCCTCCCTTTGAAGGAGCCGCGGCAGCACCGGGAGCAGCTCTGCACACCCTGAGAGGAAGCAAGCTTCCCCCTCAGTGCTCTGCTGGAATCTGACCTGCATTAACACATCCAAAGTACCCGCACGTGTCAATAAATCAGTCTGCTGTATCCATTAGCATCAAGGAAAGCACCTGGTTTTAGCCTTTAAAGGCAATGAACCCTCCAAAGTCTTTGGAAGTTTGTCTCCAACATAGAGATGGTGTCAACAAAGGTTAATTTTCACTTCTGAACACGCCAAAAGCTTTACACTCATTTGTAGGACACGATGGAAAGATTAAACCAAGCAACCTCTAAATGCTCATCAGTTCCCCCGCTGTTTTCTCTGCAGTGAGGAACTCGGAGGCTCCAGGACTGGGAGCTGCCGGGCACCCAGCCGGCTGTTCCACCTCACCTGCCCGAGGAGGGCTGGGAAACAAAGCTGGACAAGTTCAGCTCTGCACCGTGGCGTGTTTTTGAGCTCATCCACACATTCAGGACAGGCAAGAAATCTCAAAAAAAAAACCCCAAACAAACAAACAAACAAAAACCCCCTGAGTTTACCTGTGATGAGCTGATCAGGATTTTACCAGCTGGAACCTACACACCCCACAGTATTCCCATGTCAAAGATTCACAGAGTGGTTTGGCTTGGGAGGGATCGTGTCATTCCAAAACCTTGCCACGGGCAGGGACACCTTCCACTATCCCAGGTGGCTCCAAGCCTTGTCCAAGCTGGCCTTGGACACTTCCAGGGATGAGGCAGCCACAGCTTCTCTGGGAATCTGCCATTGTCTGAGCCCTGCTGCTCCCTGACATCCCCTGCCATATTTAAGGACACACAGCTTAGAAGACAAAGGACAAGCACATGAACATATTTAGAAAGCTCACACAAAACAAGTCTTTATTCTTTGTTGCTGAAAATAAATACAGGTGCATATTCCATATGCTTTTCTATAAAAGCACTCCTACAAAATCACTGAACTGCATACAACAGTACAACCTTTTTGGCTTTTAAAATGCAAATATTATACAGTCACTTCATTTTGTTATCATTTAAAGCACTTGTAGCAAGCAGCTTTGGAAAAGGAATGCTTAATTTAGAAGCCAAATTCTTGCCTCAAGTGTTTTGTGGGATTTTTCCATCCTGTATAGTGCAACTAACCTAAAAGCAACTAGAACAGTTTTTTTGTAAAATGTTTATTCCCATCAACCCCCCTCCCCCCCCAAAAAAAAAACAACCCTGCAAAGGGGAAAAAAAAAAGTCCTGAAAACTGTTCTATGTTGATACTTAAACCAAGAGAAAACAAGAAGTGGCTCAATGGAAATATTAAGATAAGCACGATGCTTCACAGCTCGTTCTCCGTTCATTCCAGTTTGGCCCGGGGTGTTTCTTTAGAGGAAGAAGCTTTAATCATCCACTCCTATATTCCTGAAAAGGTATGACATGGACTCCCCATTATGGATCCTGCGAATGGCTTCTGACAGGATCATGCTGATATCCACAGTCTTGATTTTAGGGCACTGCAGTTTTTGTATTTCGTGTGGAATTGTGTTTGTAACAACCACCTACAGGAAGAAGAAATGGTCAGGAAGATGTAGCTCTGTTACGTTTCCCACCTTTTATACTGGAAGTGTGAAAGGCAGTTTTACAGATGCCACAAAACCACCCTGGCTGACAAAATAACATTTTACATTACTGTCAGGGTCACAATCTTAGCAAGAGCCACGTGTTGCCATAGGTTTCATGTATCCATGGATACTAATGGCACTGTCCCTCCTTCATTCATTCATTCATTCTGCCACACAGATCCCGAGGAGATACAGAAATATCCCACCCACCCAAGGGAAAGGCGTGCTGATAGTCCAGCATCTCACCACTTCCCACATTTCCCACTGCTGCAGTTTACAGACATGTGGATGCTAATATTCCAGCACACAATTCCATAGCAAGAAAGCCAGAATAAGGAACCTCCTGTCTAAATCCTTAATGCCAGCATATGTCAATAATCAAATCAGGAGGAAATTGCTTAGAAAAGCTCCCAATCACTTGATCAGAGCTCAGACTGCACCCTTACCTCATCGATGGCAGACTCCTCGATCAGCCGGGGAGCGTCTGAGGACAGCAGGCCGTGGGTGGCCATGACAAAGATCTTGTAGGCCCCTCTCTCCTTGAGGGTCTCAGCTGCAGCCAGGAAGCTGTCAACGTCATCTATGATGTCATCCTGCCAAAATCCCACAGTCACCGAGGGTTCCCCACACCACACAGACCAACACAGCACATCTGACTGACAGCACAGCTCTACCAAGGGTAACAAACCCCAAACTGTCAGAAAATCACCCTTGTGCTTGACAAACCCAGAGTTACACTCTGCTTTAGAGGAATCATGAGTGCATCATGGAGTCATGGAATGGGCTGGCTTGGAGGGGACCTTAAAGATCATCTCATGGGCAGGGACATCTTCCATCAGATGTGGATCCTCAGAGTTCCACACAGCCTGGCCTTGAATGCTTCCAGGAACGGGGCAGCCACATTTGCCCTCACAGGGAAAAATTTCTTCCTTACATCCAGTCTAACCCTACTGTCCTGTAAGTCTGAAGCCATTCCCCCTTGTCCTGTAGTCTCTCTCCATCTCTCTTGCAGACTCTCCACAGTACAGGAAAGCCACAGTTAGGTCACCCCAGCCCCTTCTCTTTTCCAGGCTGAACAATCCCAGTTCTCCCAGCCTTTGCTCACAGCAGAGCTGCTCCATCCCTCTGATCATCTTGGCCTCCTCCAGACTTGTTCCAACAGGTCCATGTCCATCAGCCCAGCTTCCCTGGCGTTTCTGAACTCACAGTAGGGACAGGCTGATTGTCCCTCCTGTGTGTGCACACAGCACCTGAACCCCTCCAGGTAAGCACAGAACACAATTCCAGTGCTCTGCTCATGGAAATAAAAGTCCCAGTGCTGCTTTCAGAGTGGATCCCCTCAGAGCTCTGTGAGTGTGCCCAGTGCTGCCCCATCCTACCAGAAAGTTCAGTGGCTGATACAGAAGAGCTGCTTCATTTCTGCACCTTTAACAGGTTTAATTTGATTTATGAGAACTGATGGCATCTCACTTACCACAATGATTGCTATTCTTCCTCCTACATCTCCGACAACTGTGATGGGTGGTTTTTCCTTGGGAATCAGCACTGATTAATGGCAAATGTTTTTAGAGGGGTAGAAAGGAGAAAGAGAAAGTTTATATAATTTATTTGAACTATGGAAATGCCTGATGGGTAACCACTATTAGAGACATGATGCAACAACTATTTCAACATCACTATTGAAAAAACCAGCAAGATTCTAATACATAAATAATTTTAAAGCTTAATTAAAATATTAACTATACTTATTTATACTTAAATTCTTTACCAATTCAATTAACTCTTAATTTCAGCCCAGAAACAGAGTGGTTTGCAGACACAACCAGTTCAGCCACCCCTTGACACCCACGCTGGGTTTATGCCCTGCAGTTTTGGTGGTGCACCTGTGGGTCACATTCACATTCATGCAAGAAGAAATTGCCTTCTCCCCACTAAGAAATATTTTTTTCCTCTGTGAAGAACCTCTCCTTTTAGACAGTCCATGCGTGCCAAACCCAATCCCTAAACCCACGGAACCAGCAGGTAACACTTTCCCACACACACTTACTTACTGGGGATCTCCAGGCTGGGGTGGATAGCAGCGACGTATTTGGCTGTGGGAGGGGAGTGCCGCCCATCCACCATGTCGGACTCGGCATCCTGAGCCTCCCCGTGGATCACGGCGATCCCCAGCCGCAGGCGCTCCGCAAACGACTGCGCCCTGCAGGGGAAGGGTTAAAAGAACCCGGGGAAAGGTTAAATCTAAAATAATTCACGGATGTGCAATCCTATTTTCATTTTATTTCTAATGTTTCAGTTCTTTCCTAAAATTTTAGGAGAATTCATAGAAGAAATGGGTTGCCCCCTCAGTATTTTGTTTTTCGCAGGTTTGTTAAAGTCAGAATAACCTTCAAAGTGCCCATATGGGCCTTGAAGTGACAGGATAAATGCTGCAAGGCATAAAATGCTGACTACTCCCTTCTGCTTTGCCCAACAGCCTAAATAACACTTCCCAGCCTTCGGCATCCTCGGGATCCAATGCTTTAGCAGGACACATCTCACAGTAACCAAGAACAGCCTTGATGTCTGGACTGTCTACATTTAACGTGAAATAAAAATACTCAAACAGAAAGAGAAAACAAATGTTCACCTATTCATTCAGTACTAAATAAAGACAATATCCCTGACCTGCTGACACATAACCTGAGATAGCCTGCAGAAAAGGGGATCCAGATGATAATTCTGCCTGACAAATCACACTTGGAGTTGAACAGCTTGGATTTTTTAATTAGCTGGCATGAAATTCCTTCACACTTGCAGTATTTCTTCAACTAAAATTAGAAATTTCTGTAAAGAAGTGTAAGGTTAGTTGGGGGAGTGGGAAAAGCAGAGAGTCAGGAAAATAGGAATTTGCATCCCAGATACTGGAAGTAGCAAATACAAATTAGCACATCCCTCCCACCCTACCTTGCACACCCAAAGGTTTGGGATCCTGCCTGAGCCACCCATGCAGGTCTCCTCTGGTGCAAGCAAGCCCAGCACATCCAGAGTGATTCACTCTGCTCTAACATCAGCACCTCAGACCTGTGCCTGAATCACCTCCTCTGTCCTTAAGCCTTATTTCACTATCCAAACAATCCAAAGTCCAGAGAATAATTTGCCCATTGTGATACTCAGTTAATTAAAAATGAAGAATCTTCCACCCTGTGGTTATCATACAGTTATAATATTTCTGCAAGTAGCTAATTACAGGTAATTATTATTACAAACAATAAGAGTTATGACTTAGCAGGAATAATCCTATCAATAAAACCACATTAATTACCTTAAAATGCGGTATTTAACTGAGTAAAATTTAAAGTAACAGCTAAATGATTTATTAATTTCCCAGTGAGCTCAGAATTACAGAGACATTCTGAATGTCACGCAGGGTTTCTTTTACACAAGCAGGCATTCATCAAAAGCATTTTCCTAGACTATTTTCAGTCTGGATTAGCTGAAACATCCAATTATCCCTCTCCCAGTACAATGTAACTCTTCAAACACTGTCCTTAAATACTCATAGGAATATTTGAAGAAGCTAAACAATAAAGTTCTGGGATCTTCTCCTCCACAAACCACTGCATGATGTGCAACTCATCTATTTGCTGGCATTGACAATTACTGGATAAGCATTAAAATGCTGCAACAAACACTTGCCTCCACCCAAGAGGCAATACTGACACCACGGAAAAGAAATAAATGTAAGATTACCTGGCCAAAACAAAAGAAATCACTAAAAGTACTGTTGGAGAAAAAGATGACAAAAGGGGATTTGTTACAGAAAATAAGGAAAACACAGAGTATCACAATTTGTTGGCATGGAAATATAAATATGTTTTCCACAAACTCGTGGTTTGTCATCACAGCAAACACAGCATCTCTTAAACCATCATCCAGCTCTTACAGCACCTGCTGACAGCACTGGAATTCCACAGTTTAGGAACAATCAACTAAAAAGCTTTATGGATTAAAAACAGTCATTCAACCACCAAAGACTTCACAATCACAAACAGCAAACCCACCATGTGTATTTAGGATCTGATCAGCCATGCCCAAACTCATCTGGATCCATGGCATTACACTTCCAGCCACTTTTCCTCATTTACAGCAGGAGATTTATCATGTAAATGCACACAAATATAACATGATTTAAAACCTTCTAAACCATAAGCACTGCACTGATCCACCACATCTTTTTGTATTTTTTTTTATTCTCCTTAGAATTATTGTGATTACAGCAATGATGCAAAAACTACACAGCTGACAGAGGAGAACTGGGAGGGATGTGAAGGCTGCAGCTTCTAATTATTGGGTGTTTGTCCTTCACTTGATCCTAAGAACAAAATCCCGACAGAGATTTCCTGCTCTAAGGCAAGAGAGCAGATCTTACCCACCTCTTGGCAGACGCAGGAGATTTGGCCACAATTACAGCATTCCTGTAGTCTGGTATCTGTAGTGAATAACAGATAGCAATGTCCACTTCATATCTTTAGACAAATTTAAACTCAGTAAGAATCAGAGAACTTTATTTTGCCAGAAGAATTTTAAGCATCGAACATTTTACCTAAGAAAGCGACCTCAAGAATCCATGGTGCATGATCAGGGTTGACAGCCCAGTAAAAACATGTATTTAGGAAATCCAGATATTAACTGCAAAATTTTTATAAACCGCATTTTATAGCACAGATAACAGAAAATTAATTGCTTTAGGACATCAGGGTTACACCCACAAGTGTCAAAAGAAACAGGAAACCATCAAAATGAAAGTTTCCTGTTCAACCTAAATTGTCTTTAATCACTAAAAACCAGCAGTTATAAGACAACTTGCTATTGTCTTATAGAGTACCCCAAGAAAACCCCATCCCATCATCCTGACTCTTTCTATGGACCATCAGAAGGGACACAGAATGTCCACTGTCACTGGAGGCAGTGTCTCACAGTGCTGCAAACCCTCCCACACTGGTCAGCACGAGGAGATGCTGCTGCAAATGCTGACAGCACCAAGGGATGAGGCCAGGAGGTCCGGGATTCCCTCTGTGTCTGACAGGTGCCTCAGTCAGGCCTCACAAGCACAGTCTGCTGCTGAGTTTGCTGCCCCTGCCCCATTCTCACACTGCTTTTTCACTCCAGACTCTTGATCCCCATTTAAGCAGCACTTTAGTCCTCATTTCTCAGAAGTTTCTTATTCTCATCTCAATTTTCCCTGCTAACAGTGAGTCCACATCAGATTCATCTGGCTTGTAACTTCCCAAGCATTCCACCATTCACACTTCAGTTCTTTCCAACAGCAACTACAACTGCTCTCCCTCTGGTATCTCATCTCACCCCACTCCTTGCAGACCCAGCCCTCTCCTTCCCTGTGCTGCCCTGGGATGATCCATCCCCATGGAGAGCAGCTCAAAGAGAACCTGTCTGTCCTTCAAAAGCCACAAAAGTCCCAGCCAAGCCAAGTCCTACAGAGCAGCTCCAGTGCTCAGAGTCCCAGTGTTAAGGGATGGAGGACTCTTCATTAAATACCTGCAAATTGAATTCCCAGATTTTGGGGTTGACACCCTGCTGTGCAGCTCATCACCTTGTCAGATGTCAAATACCCATTCCAGAACACAGAAATATTTGGGGTTTCTGCAAACACAGGCAAGGTGAGTTCTTCCACAATCTTATCCACTATATACAAACTGCACTGGCTGACTATTTCCAAAAGATCTACCTGAAATGGGCATGGGAAAAAAAAAGGTAAGTTCTGAATTTGGGCAAGGGCTCAACCACCAGAAAATGAGAAATTTTCTGAGGACGTCAGCAACATTAATAATCCACAATGTTAGCAACTCCACCTATAAACTGGGAATTCAGTATGTGCTGTCCTTTACAAACACTGAGTTATACAAGAGGCTACAAAGATTAACATGACGGAAGGCACGGACAAGGCAGGGCCTGTCACTCGGCATAATAAAGGCTTTGATCTAGTTCAGACACCATTGCCTCATTTTTCCCCTGCCAAATTACCAAATTTGTTCTCAGCTCTTCAAAAATGAAGTCAGAAAGCCAGAAATGTCAACCCAAAGACACTGAGGTGTCAACAAATCCGTGTAACAAAGGGTTATGTCACTCTGGGATTAACACCTGAGCAAAGGAAAGAGGAGCCACAAAGTATCCAACATCTGCCAAGCACACTGAGGAAAACACCAAACTATTTTAATATCACAGGAATTTCCCTGATTGGACTGTCTCCATCCCAGAACATTAGGCATAACTTTCCAACAGGGAACAACTACAAGCCCTCATCCTCCTAACGTTCAGTGAAATGTTTTTTAAGTGACTTTCATTCTTATGAAGCTGGACTCCATTTCATGCTCCTCAGTACATCCCATCGTGATTCCCACAGCTCTGACAGCTCTGGCATTCCCAGCCCAGGATATCCAGCAAGTTGTGACCACCAGGAATTTGAGGTGAATACTGAATTCCCCCTGAGCAGCAATGGATCAAAGTTTTAAGCACAGATACTACAAATGATCTGGCTGGTGAAGGAACTTGCCAGTACAGATCCATTCAGTTAACTCTGGTTTTAGAAAGTCCCATCATGGATGAAGAATTGAAAGTATCTTTTAAAACTTCTCTCCACATGCCTCAGATCTCTACA
Organism: Prinia subflava; assembly: GCF_021018805.1. Lineage (NCBI taxonomy): Eukaryota > Metazoa > Chordata > Aves > Passeriformes > Cisticolidae > Prinia > Prinia subflava. Next base: position 14,323,136 of record NC_086263.1, on the reverse strand, counting down.
AATGGTCATTTGTGAGACTGCACAGCAGTGTCAGACCCAAAGCTGCAACAATTCTGTGTGAATCATTAAAAGCTCAGGAATCAAAATGTGCTTCAAGACCAAAACAGGAGCATGATCTTGTTATTGACCATAAACCACACTTTCAAGCAACACATAAAGGCAAAACTTGTCTTGTTTCTGTGTATTTGGTTTTCCACTTTGTTCTTTTTTGAAGTTAAGTGCTTACAATGTGCAACATTTTTCTCCTGGAACACGAGACTGTGGCAAAGACAGAGCCTGGAGTTTTGCTCTGCCATCCTCTTTGACTCTATTACTAAAGAAAATGATAATGAGGAATTTAAATGGTAACTAATTCCCCAAACTGATTTTAATACTGTCATAATAAAATCATATTGGTTTGGGTTTCTTTAAGGGGGTGGGGTGTGTTTTATTTTTTAAATTGAGGCATTCCTAGCTCTATAAAAAGAAATAGCTTGGATTCAAAAGCAAGAGTGAGCTAAGCCTTTTCTCTAAACCAGGAAGAAAGCACTTGCTTTATCCCAAATTACCATTAGTCAGAGGCTTAACGTGCATCTTATACCTACAATTATCATTTATGCATTTTGTACAGGCCAATCTACCAGCAGCACTTCTCAAACCCTTATAAAAATAAGATGGAGAAATGGAGGCACAGAACATCCCAAGTTAAGCTCCTCAAGTCAAGACATGCAGTCTGAACAAACAGTGGGTGAGATTTCCACCCACCAGTTGCATTTTCAGAGCACAATCAATAGGCTCTCTCATAGTTTACAACTTCCAAGGTGTTTATTATGTGATTTAAATTTATACCCACACAAGCAGCCCATCCTATAAATGTCAAGGAAACTGGAAATAGGAAAGGAAGAGGACATCAAGAGCAAGAAAATCCAATTTTTTTTTTAGTGTTAGGGGAATACATCTAAGAAAAAAACAGCATTGCTGTATGGGTAAGAAAACAGCAGCTCTTCAGGAAAGCAAAAGTTAAATGTGGGGAACAGAAGAAACAACAGCTTCCAACACCAATCCGTGCCCCAACATGACCATTCCCCCCTCACAATTCAGTTTGAAGAGTTAATCTTTTCAGAGGGATTTGTTTCCAATGCCCTGAGACATGACAAAAAAAAAATTAAAAAAACACAACTGTAATAACAGGCCTTCCTCACCTCCTCTTGGATGTACTGGAGTAAAAATGGGGATGCTCTCAAGTTATCCACTGGAATATTGAAGAAACCCTGAATTTCCTTCTGATGTAGATCCATGGTAATAAGATGAGTTAGTCCTTTAAAATAAAATAATAAGACATACAGAGAAGTAAGAGAGAACAGGCACTTTATTTTTCTACATTTCACTGCAGTTTGTCCAGAAAATCTCTAAGCTGCATGGGAACATTAACTGAAAGTACATAATAAATTAATTTTAGTCCCTCTTAAGCACACTGGCATTGTGTTTTGAGGCTCCTAGAGTGACTTTTTTAAAAGCACCTCGGAACACTGCACATAACTGACTCTGCAGTGCCACACTGAGGCAGGCAAGAGCTTTCTCCACTGGGCACGGGACAAAATGGAAGCACTGATTTGTCCCCTGTCACACAGAACACCCTGGCACACTCATTAGTCCTGAACTCCTGAAAAACGGGCCAAGCTCCTCATCAAAAACCACTTCTTTCAAAATAACAACCCAGATCACACAGTTTGGTACAACTGCCTGCTTTTTCCCAGGCATGGGAATGAAAGGAAAGAAGTAGAAAATGTGTTGAAGGCTGTGAAAATGAATAATCTCATTCTCCCACGTGGTCTCAAATGTAAAGGACAAAGTGCATTCATCCAACAAGTAAAAAACAAGACAGAAATGACAAGGCACAACTGTTCCAGACTGTAAGAAAGGCAAAGGATGCTATTATGAGAGGTGGATACCACAGCAGAAAGCAGCTCAGCCCAGCAGACTCGTTTTGCCAGCTCAGTACAACTCAATGTAAAATGCTTGTATCAAATTTGGGTTTTTTATGAACTCAACATTTGGAAACATTTCTAATTACATTCTCCTTTTTACGTAGGTTTTAAACACATGAAAAGCTTGGCAGTTATTTTTAAACAGAGTCCAAATGTGTGTACACATCTCTCCAAACCTGGAAGCTGAGAGCAGGAGCCCCCCTTGCTCTCATTATTTGACAATTCTTACCAGCTTTGCACATCATGGAGGCCAGCAGCTTGGAGACAATGGAGCCTCTTTTCCTCATCTTGCACTGTTTGCTGTAGGGGAAGTAAGGAACCACCCCAATGATGCTTTTGGCACAGGAGGTTTTACACGCATACACCATGATCAGGAGCTCCATGATCGTGGTATTCACATCCCTGCAAGGAGAAATTCTGCTTCTGTAGCTGCTGCATAAAAATCCTGGAGTCACCACAGTATTTACACCCAGCAAAGATGGAGAGGGCTCAGTTTTTTGAGAACTGGTCACCAACTAAGACCTATGTTTCTCCTGCCATTAAAAAAGAGTCTCAGCATTTGTAGAGTTCTTTTCACAGAAAATTAAAAGAATTTCTGAATCATAGGACACATTGCCCAGGAAACATTCCTCCTACATCTTAACTTTGTGATGGTGCTAGAGACAGGGAGCTGAGAAGAATTTAAAGAGAATGACATAAGAAAAGAATATTTAGGTTATTTAGGTTAAATAATTTAGATTATTTAGAACTTAGGGAAGGAATGCAGAGACTAAGGGGAAGGTTTCATTGATATAGTCACTAAAAATTAAAATTATAGAAGCTACCTTATGCCAAAGCTGTCTTTGTGTACACATAAATAACCCAACAAAACCAGTAACAAAAACCCTCCACAAAGAAAAGCCTCTAACCAGTTAATCTAAGCTTATTACACTGCATCACAAACATAAAAGGTGATTAAAAAGGAAACCCAGAAGCACTCCTATGGACAGCCCACATGAAATGCCAGCAGAGGGTCTTTAAACAGTTACTCACTTTGAAACTGTCTGGATGATAAACACATCCTTTCCTCTCACAGACTCCTGGATCTGCACTCGTGTTTCTGCCAAGAAAAGAAATATGTATTATTAGCAAGAGCAAATCTCCTTTTAGGCTCTAAGAGAAGGGGAACCAATACATTCAAATCAGTGTCAGGTACATTTCCAGTTTTGCTCATTAAATGCTCACCTCTGTTTGGCTCTTGATAAACCTGGACCTTCCCCATCTCAACTCCCAAACGCCTGCAGGAACAGAAAAAAGGCAGAAGTCATTAAGGAGAGAGGAAGGGCAAATCAAATGTGAATCCCTTATAATGCAACAGTTACTGAAAAGGCTACATTCCGTTAATTATCCCATATATTTTGTATAAAATGCTGCAGCAAACCACAACCTGCCACAGAACAATTCACCCACAGGTTACTCTCCCTGTTACTGAGCTGTTGAAATACACTCTCCAATAGAGCACACTCCATATTCTTCCAAATCATGGCAGTTTTCCCATGTAACTTTCCTTAAATTGGGAAATCAAGCATCCAATAAAGCAAATCCCACCAGAATAACCCAAAGATGGCAGGATTCCCTGCAGACTTTACTTACTCAGCAATCCTCTTGGACAGCTCCATGCAGGAGGAATTGGAATTAGCTGAGAACAGCACCAGCCCACCCTTGGTGATATTCATGATGGCCCCAAATTCAGCTGATGGCACACAAAACATCAACCCTAAGTTGTTTTGCCGCTCCTAAAAGACTGCAAGAGATCAAAGGTCATTTAAATCCATGTTAAAAAATAAAATAAAACAAGACACACATTTTCTCTGTTTACAAAGTGTAGTCTCCCAGAACCCTGGATAGTCCAGCATCCTTAAAATCTGTTATTCCCACTTTAATAGCTTCCCTACAGCTCTCCAAAGATCCCCAAAGACAACCTCCTAGCACCAAGATTTTTTCCTTTTCAACTGTTTTCCTCAGGCTATCATGCAGTAACACTGATACTTTTTTCCATCAGCTTGTCCAGTTCATTTTCCAGAACTGAGCAATTTTTATTTCCAAAATCACAACGACAGTAAGGAGTAGAATTGAGCTAAAAAGAGCTCCTGGGCCCTGGCTAGAAGAGTCTATTTCCATTGCTGAGTCTCTTTTCAATACTTTGCAGTAACTTATAAACTTACAAATAAGGATGAAATGTAAGAAGGATTCAATAAAGCTGGCAGCTGTAAATAATGACCTCTTGCACAGCAATTCCACCTGCTGAAGCAGCTGTTGTCATTCTTTGAAAGCAATATTTCTCCTGTGAAAACAGGAGAAAAATATCAGGAGGAAATCAGTATAATTTGGTTTTTGTTTCAAATAAAGGCAAAACCCACTAATCTCACCAAGGATTTGATGGAATTCCATCTTTTTATTATTCTGTGTAAATCACATTTTCATGGTTACTTCTACTATAAAATTTTAGTCAAATAAAAGGAAAATAAAGATCCAATGACCAGCAGCCCTGGATAGACTGAAGGAGCATTCAACTCAAAATCCTGCAGCATAAATAACCCAATCCTTCATCATCCATTCCAGCATCATGTAGGAGACTGGAAATATGAAATACAAGTGGCATAATTTAAACCAAAGTAAACAGAAGTTACAGCTACATCAGTGACTTCTTTCCTGGTAAACATCTCCCTGCTGAGAAACAGAATTATCTAACAGTCACACGTAATTGGTTAGAAAAAGCAGATGATGTATCAGCTGGTATGTAGTGCAAAACAAGTAAAAGAAAGTGTTTTGTATTTACAGGAACAGCTGGCTAGGTCCGTAATGAAACTCCTTCACACCTCCTTTACAACCAGACAGTCTGTCTCAGTTTAACTCTGTCAGAGGAACCCGAGTCACTCTTGTGAAGAGCCAAAGTCAAGTCAGGAACTTCCTAACAACAAATCTGTCGGTGCCAAGGCTGAGCTCTGCTCGAGTGCCGTGAATGAAAACCTGCCTGCCACCAGAACTTCCAAACTGTGCACAGACAGTGACAGCTTCAGCCCCCAGAATGTCTGAATGTTTCACTGCACTAAAAGCACAGGGCTTCCCCGATATCCCCGAAGCAATACCTGTATCCCTCTCAAATTAAACACCTAAAAAAACCCCATTTCTGAGCTGGTGTTTCTCTGCTCTGCTCTCTGCAACTCCCAGCTGTCAACTAATGGCCATCACTCATCAAATATTCATGATGGTGTTCAAGATCCACCTCAGCTCCACCAGGGCGAGCACAGCCCTGAAATGCTTTTAGGTCTCAGAACAGCACCTGACAGCTCCCTGCTTGTGTGCCTGGATGGGAACAGTGTGGAGGCAACTTTCCATGTTACTAGAAGAATTCAGAGTGTTCAGAAAGCATATTTTTATCCAAATGTGTGTTGTCTTTGTTCCATAGATTAGGGAAATGAGGAGCCTTAAGAGATCTTAGAAAATGAGTTGTTGGCTTCCAAGTATTGCTGAGGCTGCACTTTACACCCCAATGCACTGATGTATTTACAAGCAACAGTGAATATTGCTCTCCACATAACTATAGGTCAAGGACTTTCTTGTGGATGTACTTCAGCAGCTACAAGTGGGTTATGGTGTGTGTGGGCAGGGAAGTTGTATTTCGAGAGTAAAATGGATATATCACCCTTCAAACAGGTGTTGGGATGAAAGCAAGCTCACAAAACTTTATTGGATGTGCAAAGACATGACTCCACAGGGTACCACCTTCCAGGGTTGAACACAAGCACCACAGAACAGGCTGCAGCACAAACTCCTGCCTCTCCTTTCGGGCTGCACACAATTACACAGACACATCATGATGAGCACAACAATTACTGGGCACACATGGCTTTATGCCTCCATGAACTGAGCATGTCCACGCAGAAAGCGACAGAGGCAGGAATAACTGGATGGGATAACCATGGTACTAAGGAATGGACTCCATGGGATGGAGGGAATCTGCACCCTCTCACCAATCTGCCCACAGGGATTATTTCCGTCCCTCCACACTCACCGATCCCCCTGGGCTAACAGACCCTTGCAGCCACAGCTCCCCACCAGTCCTTCGGATGCTCCAGGTGGGTCACACAGGCCCTGTGGTCCCCGTGGGTCCCATCCCTCCGCCCCGACAGCGGCCCGGGCACGCCGCAGCCCCACGCCGCTGCCCCTCACCTGTGGGGCTTGCGGGGAGCCCGAGCATCCCCGCAAAGGGGCCGCCCACGAGAGGGTCTCCATGCCCTGAGGGGAGGGCGACGTAGCCCATTCCTCAGGCGTCGGAACCCCGCGTGGGGAAGGGGGATGTCTTGCCCTCACACAGCCGGCTGAACTGGGCTGAGCGGGCGGGAGTGCCCCTCGCTGAAGGCCTTACCTGCCGGCTCCGGCCCCCCGGCCCCGGGAGAAGGCGGCCCGGCCGGAGGGGAAGGAGGGGGAGAGGCAGAGGCGGCGGCGGAGCTCAGCCCCTCCGGTGCTCCGCGGGCAAGATGGCGGCGGGGCGTGCGGGAGGGAGCGCGGGCGGGCGGGGCGGGCCCGAGGCGGCGCCCCCCCCCCTTCCCCCGCCGCGCTGAGGGGAGCGGGCGCCATCTTCCCCCGTAACCCGCCGGGATCGTGCGGACCGGGACGGGGTCTGGGAGTCCCAGAGTGTTACAATTTCAGACTCGTCAGTGTTGGAAGAGAGCTTCGGGATCATCCAGTCCCACCGTCCACCCAGCGGTCCCACGAAGGCGCATCTCGCACCGCCAGATGCGGATGCCTCTTCCAACACCTCCGGGGATGGTGACTCCAGCACCTCCCTGGGTACCTGTTCCAAGGCCTGACCACACGGACAATGAAAAGAATTTTTCTGAAATCTAATCTGAATCTGCTATGTCTCAGCGCAAGGCCATTTCCAAAACCAGCCCCCCTCCTCATTACAACATCCTTTCAGGGAGCTGGAGAGAATAAGGGCATCCTCCAGAGCAAACAAACCCAGCTCAGCCGATCCTTGTTATCCTTTGCTGAAAAAGAGAAGTACAGATTGGAGTCCCCAACTGGGATGATGGGGGGACCCCAACACCCCAATTCAGCTGCCCATCCACCAAAAATTGCCCCTGGTGCAAAATCCTTGTGGAATAACGTAGTGATGTCCACAGGGTGTCATTATTTTGGAGCTCCCGCATCTGCATCTCCACCAGAGAGGGATGGAAGTGCGGCTGCCACGCTGCTCTGGGCATTCCATCCCCGCTGGACACCGGGCTACCATCTGGCCTTTGCCATCAGTGAAGTGTTTATAGAAAAAGAAGCATTTCTGCAAAGTAAATTAAGAACAGAAACTTATCAGTGGCCTCTCAGTTCCTTGTCAAAAGCACACGCGATTTATCCAGAGTCCGGTCAGGATTCTTCTTGCCACATACATCGGTTGAACTGCACAAAGATTCTTTTGTCATCTGAAATGAGGTTCTTATTTCAGTCACCCTGTTTAAAAAGAAGAAGAAAAAAAAGCTTTATACCAAGACACCCATGACAAAACTGCTTTGAGGAAGTTGCAGTCATCCCACACAGACACACATCCCTCCTTTAAATACAAAACCCAAACACCATGTTTTTTCCCAGACTGTGCAGTTAGAACCTGTTTTAAATTACACTCCTCAGTACACCCAAGTTGAACAGCACTTAATGGATCAGAATTTTAGCATTTAGCATAAAGCTACAAATCAGGTACTTTCTGCTGCAGCTTTTCTCACAAAAAGCAATTAAATTTGATTATTCCTGGACTACACGGTGTAGTGGAGCAAGGCTGATCATCCCAGCAGATATTTCTGTCCACACTGGCCTTAACATAAAAGAGGAGGAAAAGCCACAGGCCAGCTCACCAAACATGCCTGTGAAGGGACAACACCAAATTCATAGCTTGAAACCGTATTTCTGCCACTACAAGCTGCATTTTCCACTTTAGATATTCAAAGGCCAGTGTTTTCCCCAGATTTCACATTTGCTTCTTGCTTCACGCATTCCAAGTCGTGGTCATTTCCTTTTTTGATTTTTTTCAGCAGACTCAGAGCTGGGGAAGGAGAAGCCGTTTAACGTGGAGCCGTGGAGCAGATGTTGAACACTCCACTTGCAGGCTCCCAAAGCCAGGACATCTGTTACAAATATGTGAGCAGAGAGGCCATCAGCCTCTTAGGTGCTGCAGTGATCCTCTGCCTTTCCTACATCCTCTTCCAAATCACGCTGAGGTGGAAGGGAATAGCCCCATCCCTCACCACCCCCACCATTCCCAGTCCATGTTTTTCTGCTTCCAGCCTGCTGCTTCCATACAGTTGATTCAGGACCATTGACCCAAGCAAGTTCTTTTTTTGTTTCAGGGCTCTCAGGACAAAAAGGAAGGGGGCTGAGCTTTTTGTTGGCCTCTTCACAGGGCAGCAGAGATTTCTCTTAGCATTGGTCTCCCTCGCAGGATTCTGCTACAGGCTGGTGTGGCAGAGCAGTTTAATGCAGAACAACCAGAAACAACACATGGTGAAGCACTGACCCATAATGCAATCAGCAGCCTTCCCCAGAAGCATTTTTCAATACCCCAGGGCACTCAGAATTTGCTGACTGTTTGATTTGTGCTGCCCCAAATTCCTGACATTGCTTAAGCAAACCACAGGATCAGGAACTAAGTGATCCTGTATTCCAATCCTTTTTTATAAGGCTACTGTCTTTGTTTTCTTAGAGGAAAAAAAAAATTTCTTTCCCTGTCTTCCTGATCTAAGGAACATCAGTTTAAATCTCAGCTCCCAAAGGAGAGGGAATTGTTAATTTGACAATACTCTATCCAAACGCTAAGAGTTCAACTAACAGTTGCTCCAAGATGAGCACATGGATTTTATTTCATTTACAATGATTCAATTAGCAGCCATCTAAGGAATTCTGAAAATTTACTGGGTGTGAACACACTGGCTCACAAAGGTTTGTTGTTCTTAATCCAGATGCGACCCTGGCAAGCAGAGATGTGCAAAAAACTCCCCCACACCACACCTAGTCCAGCCAAGGTGAAGGGCACTGCTCATCCAGCACTGGGATGGATGACAGCCTTTATCCATCACCTGAGAGAAGATAAATGCTCCTGTCACCCCAGCTCCTGAGCTCCATCCATCACTGCTCAGCCAGGTTGGCTTTTGTTTGTTTAGCGTTGTTTCTGTTAAAAAACCCAACCAAAACCAGATATTAAAGCTCACCTACCAAACCAGCTGACAGTGAGAACTATCAGACACCGTGCACCAAAGAAACACTCTGATTTCATCCTGACAGAGGTTTGGTCTCTCCCAAGAAATAAAGGCATCCCAAAAACATCCTCTGAGTCCCTCTGAGCCCACAGGGAGGTTCTGCAGCACACAGGCACCTCCACACTGAGCACACACCAGAAGCCATCACCTCCCTGCTCCTCTGCCTCCAGCTTTATTGCCTGGGGGACAACTGTGTCAAATTTCCAGAAGATTCTGCCTTGGACACTACCCAGCTAGGGAGGCAGAACTCAAAGCAACTATAAATGCATTTTGGATTTGATGGAAGGAGGTGTAATTTTATCATATCTTGGGAGCGACCTGGAAATAGGATTCTCCATGTGTGGGAAGCAAAGTGCTTTAATAAAGGTCCTGGAGCAGGGAACACATCTTCTCTGTGTGAAGGGCTGTGGCAGCAGACAGCACTCATTGCTTCATCAAATAGGAATATCAAATATTACTGCCTGGCTGTCTGTGGGAAACAGGCACAGACTCATTTGTCACGTTCCCCCTGAGTCCTGTTCCCCCTGAGTCACGGAGCTCTGGCTGAAGGAGTCCCCAGGTTCAGGGTATTTTATTTCCCTGTTTCCAACTGCACTCCCAGTTCCGGGTCAGTCTGTAATGTTTAACAGATCAGCTGCAGCACAGACACGGGGTTATCTCCAGCCAGCCTCCCAACAGGGAGATGAGAGGTGTGTGGGAATACCTGGAGCATGACAGGTCCTGCACAGACAGACGGCTTGAGCTGGATATTAGAGCGAGGATTTGAACAAACACTGCCCTGAAACAAAAGCCAGTGGTGGTGCCTGTGGTTCACAGATTCCCTCTGCGTTGTGGTGCAAGGGCAGCTCTGTCCTGCAGAGTCTGTCTAACATCCTGTTCACGTCCATCACCTGATGTTTACGGGTGTGGTTTGCCCTTTGATTGGCCTTTAGGCAGAAGTGGTTGGACTGCACAGTGAAAATAATGTCCTTTCAGGAATTTGAACAGCAACACAGTCCGTGACAAACATTAATTAGTGCCCTATTCCTCCTTGTCCTACCGACTGGGTCCCAGCATGATTTGCCATTTGCCTCACTAAGCTGCAGCTCCTCTTCAAAGAGCACAGAGGCTCCATGCCCTGTGCAGGCATTTAGTGAGCACAGCAAGGGCTTGACATGGTCACTGCAGAGCAACTTTGCAGATTAAAGCAGAATTCAGTGTATGAGGGCGGGTCCTGTGCTTTGCATGCACAACTGGGAGATGTAAAGAAAGATTTGGCACCAGCCTTGGCCGATACAATAAAAAGGAGCTGGAAGAGGTGTAGGGAAGCAGCAAAGAGTATCCTGTGTCCTCCCCAGTTTGATTCTGACCAGGAGCAGCCCTGGATCAGCAAGAGCAAATTAATGCCCATGCTGGGAGTGGAACCCTCACCCATCTGCTACACCAAGAAAAAGCTGAGCCTTACCCAGTTTTCTTCATCTGACCCCACATACTGACGCTATTACCAACACCTCCTTCACAGAGAAGCTTTCTACCAGAACTTCTCCTCTAACTCCCTGTATTTTTTCCTGCCTGATTTCAGCAAGCTCTGGAAGAGGTTCTGCTCTCAGACCACTGCACTGTCTTTAACCTTATCAAACAAGTCAATTCCCCAAGGTCAAGAGCGGGACACTTGAAAATTTTACTTACCAGGAAAGTCCCACCAGAAGAGAGGTGTGGGGTCTGTGAGGCTTCCCAGAAGCTTTTATTGTCTCATTAAGCTCTCCTCAATGAGAATTTCCCCACCTGTTGCAGTATCTCTCCCATTCATTTGCATTCACTATCCTCCTGCTGGTACTTTCAAGGCTGTCTTAGCTCCTGTTCCTTCCTCTTTCCTTGTAACTATTCTGAGCCGTTTTTATTTCCCTGCTGTCATCCAGGTCCCAGGGGGAAAATACTTTGTCTCCTTTTGTTACCACTTGCCACATCCTCCTTGGCCTCCTTGGCTGTTTTCTCCCTGACATCTCTGCAGCTTCTCCCAGCTCCAGAGTCACCTGCAATAATCTCTCCTCCAAAGCAAGGCAGCAACAGCTGCTCCTGGGGAGATCTCTGACTTAAACTCTTGCTACAAACTCGCTTGTTCTCTCAGCTGAGGCTCCCCATGCACAGCCCGGACCACACACACCTCAGTGCCTGGAGCCCGAGCACCCCGGCGGCTCTGCCCACCCCAGCCCGCTGTTTGTAAGAGCGGGGCTGTCGGATCGGCCCCTCTGCAGGACCAATGAGGCCTCACCCCAGCAGGGCAGCAGGTTCAGCACCTTTCTCAATGACTGCAAATACTGGGGGGGTTCAGGCTGTTCCACTCCTCCCGTGGCATTTGAAAGAGCCTTGACAGCAAAGCTGCGTCAGAGGGGAACACAGCTGCCAAAGCAGCCATTCAGCCTCCTTGGATTGCCTGTTGGGAAAGTATTTGCCCCTTTTTTTCATTCAAGCTTTTCTAGATAAGCATATGGCAAATGGAAATATCAGAGAGAATGAACTGCCTCCTAGCTGGGAATGGAGGACTGACAATTATCCTGGTGATAATGAGGTAGCCTGAACAGCACGGAACTCGATACAATGGGAGATTTATCTTGGAAGCAGTCCCGTGGCAGCCTGGCTTGTCTTGCTGTCAGCACGGTTTCCCATTGCACAAAGGGCAGGGATCAGACCCAGGATGACAAATCCATCTCTATCTCAAGCTCATCCTGCTCTGTTACCCATAGTTTTTCTAGTGGTAATTCCTTAGATCATCCAGATGCTCTGCTTCACTTAAATCACGTTGTCCCATGGGAATCTGTACCTGCCTTGGATCTCCAAATGACCCGGAAGATTGCTTTCTTCCCTACCACAAACCAGGTCAACACTTCAAATCCTGACCTTCAAGGCTGCCAGGGTTGAGGAGAGAGGCAAGACGGGAGTCCAAGGCCTTGGTCCCACACTCACAGAGACTCTTGTCACAAGGAATTATGTGGACTCTGCAAACAGATAAGGAAAAGCAGAAAGAGCAAACGTGGTTCTGCACAACCTTGACATGGCAATCGATACTTCAGTTTACCTCCAGGAGCAAGTAAACAGCCCCAGAGTTACGTGCTGCACAGCAAACATTGCAGTTTTATCTCCATGACAGGCAGCAATTTGTGGCAAAGGTTAAATCTCTCTGTTCACTCAAGCTTGACATATGATGGTCATGTTATATTCCCTGTTCTCAGTGGGTTTGTGCATGAATGTGAGGTTAAGTGCATGTGTGCCTTTAGGATCATGACCTTCATTCAATACTTCATGGCCCAGCAGGCCCATAATTAATCCCCAACATGTCCAAGTGACAGCTCTCACTCGTAACATCATCCATGCAGAACAGTGAGGTACGTGTAAATTCCTACGTTCCGCCTGGGAGTCAGAGATTTTCCAGCCACCGGAGCAGGGAGGCTCCAAGGCAGGTTTCTGACAGGATGATCAGGACAATTGGTAGGCTGGACTAATTTACAGGTAAATTGAGTAGGTCAGGAAAGGGAGGTGTGATAAAGTCACTGCTCACTCAGCTGCCAAGGATGGGCTGGAAATTACAACACCTCAGAGCTGTCATTCCCTGTTATGTGACCAACATTTTCTACTTACAAAAATGTAAGAGTTCCAGAGGCTTATGAAGCCTGTAATAAAGTTCCCACCTTCTTCATCCTGGGCAGTTTGCAAACATGAATCTTGGCCAGACTCAGCTCAGCCACTTGTTCTTCGTTCTCCTCCCAATCACTGGTTTTCAAAGGTACCCAAAAGTCTGAAACCCAACAATAAACCATAACCACATTCTGGCAATCAGACACCCCAGGCAAGTCCTCACACCCAGGTCATGTCCTGTCTGCCTCACTCATAGAGCTGCTGCTAATACCAGAGGTTTGTTTCCAAATTCTAGATATTTAATCTTTTTATCTACTTGTTCTGTTACCAAAGATGAACCTGCTCAGTCAGGTTGGATCAAGTATTTTATCCCACAGGCAACACAACAGGCTGGGTATGTTTTACACAAGTTTATTGGGGGTTAATATTCATTGACCAACAGCACAAAGTATCAGGTCTCCACTATTTAAGGGCTGGAAACACGTCAAACACAAAGACAAGCATTGCTCAGAAATAGTTATGCTGTACATCAAATCTGAGTAACAGCAGCACAACCACTGATTTGTCCTCCCTGAGGAGAGTCTCACTATTCCATTCCCTACAAAAACACACACTGCCATTGCATTTAACCCTCTTTCTATAAAGGCTCCATAAACAAGAGTCAAAAGGCACAAGGAATAAAATGCTGCTACTTTGACCCACCCTGCTGCAGCTCCAGAGAGTTCTTCCATTCCCATTGTGTGTTAAATCATAGCATATTTGAGACACCTCCAAAACACGAAAACACACCTCCTTAGCAACCCTTCACAGTCCCCTCAAAGCCCTTCACAGTCCCCAGTCCCATGATTTGAGCTCTGAAATGGGGGAAATTGCAGAGAAAAGAAGGGCCCCTTCCACTCCAGTACCTGCTCAGACCCTCGGGACCTCAACTTCTGAGGCAGACCTGGACTTGCGCCGGCCGGTCAGGCTGCCCAGGACAGACTCCTCGCTGAAGGCCCCTTCAAAAGTCGACAGGATGGACTGGCGAAACTTCTCCTTGAAATCTGGCCCCACAAAAACGTACAGGATGGGGTTGATGCAGCTGTTGAAGAAAGCAAGGCTGGAAACCAAGGGAATCCCTATGTAAAGGGCCAGTTTCATCTCACGGCTGGAAGAGTTTTTGGATATTTCCAGCAAGGAGAAGACGTGATAGGGGAAATAACAGAGGAAAAACGAGACTGTGACAGCAATGATGATTCTGTAGGGCTTTGCAGAGTTGGCCAACTGCCTTCTTTTCAGCTTGACAGCCACGACGCTGTAGCAGATGAGAATCACCATGAAGGGGATGAGGAACCCGCACAAGAACCGCGTGATGATCATGGCTTTGTGCCGCATCCTCCACAGCCTGCGCGTCGCCTCGGACGTGTAATCATCGGACAGCGCAAAATTATTGTAACAGCTGGTGACGTTCCTGGAGCTGACCACAGTGTCCCGGAAGATGAGGTACGGGGAGCTGAGCAGGACAGCCAGGACCCAGGTCCCCAGCGCGATCCTGGCCGCCAGCTCGGGGCTCCTGCGGTTGTGAGACCAGACGGGAAAGGCCACAGAAACGCAGCGGTCGATGCTGATGACCGCCAGGAGGAAGACGCTGGCAAACATGTTGAGGAAGGCGATGGTGCTGTTCAGCTTGCACAGCAGCTTCCCAAACGGCCAGTGGAAGCCCAGGGCCGTGTAGGCGATGCTGAGGGGCAGGAAAAAGGTAAAGATGAAGTCAGCTATGGCCAGGTTGAGGAACCAGATGGAATTCACCGTCTTCTTCATCTTGAAGCCTGCAATCCAAATGACGAGGCCATTGCCTGTCACCCCCAGCAAACAGGCGATGCTGTACACCACCATGGAGAGGATGTGCATGGTCTTCTGCAGGCTGGAGTAGTAGTCATGGTCAGTGGCGTTCTCAGGCTGCTCCGTGGGGCAGCTGGCAGAGAAGGGGGACGGGGAAGAAGAGGTGCTGTCCATCACTAGCAAGCCAAGACCTGAAATCACAACAGTGGTTATCTGCAGCTCAAGAGAGTTGAAAATCTTTGCCAGTAACTGTGCACAAAATGTATATGAATAGCCAAATTAGTTAAATGAATTTGTAATTAATATGAAGTTCTTCTCTATACCATGGGCAGCGCCTCACAGAAACCACCTCAACCAGAGAAACCAACCCTGGTTTTGCTGCTGGTGTCAGTGTGTCAGAACATCTTCATCAACAGCCCACAGCAGCAATCCAGCATGGGCCAGCAGCAAAACCATGGAAACCCAGATCCCCTCACTGTGAGGGGTCCTCTTTGGATGACCAGTACCAAATTAAGATACCAAAAACTATCTACACTGGTAACAATGATGTTACCAGATTATTTCTTCACCTTCCAGGGAGGTGCAGAACAACACCTGAGCTGTATCCAAGTGTAACCATAGCCCCTTTACCCACCCACTTTACCCTCTGGTGAGCCCACCCTTCTCCTCATCTCTCCCCTGCTCATCCTGGCACTTGCCTTGGCAGATCCTGGCAGGACTCACCGAGCTGTTCCTTTGCTGCTGTGCCCACAGTGGGTGGTCTCACCCTCCTGACTGACTCCCCTTCTGCTGCTCCTCTCCAGAGTGACTCACACTGCCTCGCCCCATTTTCCCATGGCTTGGGATCACGGGGAATTTAGTAGGATCACTTATTCCCTAACCTTCTTCCTCAATTTGTGGTGTGTTGATTTAACCCCTGAAGCCCCAGAGGGTGCACATTCTCTGGGGCCGGTTGGCCAAGCCCACCCTCTAATTCGGTTTTGAAGAATAAAGAAAACACGGCCCCTCTCCTGCGTGTGCCACTCATCCCCCTGGCATCTCTCCCTCCTGAGCACCCAGAAATCCCTCCAGGCACCTGGCTGCCCTGCCGCGAGGGACGACAGGGCCGGCTGTGCTCCCCACAACTGCGGCAACGTGCCCACCCTGTGCCAGGGCCAGGCACACCAGCTGTCCTCGAGACACGGGCTTGGCTGGGGGGGGTTGGGGGTGCCTGGAAATGCTCCCTGCCCGGTGCAGGGTGTTGAGGTGTCCCTTCCTTTGGCTCACGGGGGAAGTCGCAGGGCTGGGGGAGAAGCAGCTGGGGGTGCATGGTGGGCAGGACTGGAGCTGTGGGTGACGGCAGAGGAGGGGTGACAGCAGAGGAGGGGTGACAGCGGCGGGGTGACAGCAGCGGGGTGACAGCAGCGCCCCCCGCCCCTGCCGGCCCGGCCAAGGTCACCCGCGCCCCGGGCGCCACGTGCGGGCCGCGCCGCCAGCCCCGCCCCGGCGCGGGCCAATGGGAGGCGGGGAGGGGGCAGAGCGCGGCGCTGATTGGCCCAGACGCTTCCCGGGCGTATTCCCCGCCGCCCGTCCCGGGGCGGAGCGCGGCGCTGATTGGTCGCGGCGCGGAGGGGCGGGGCCCGGCTGGACTATGGTAGCGCGCGGGCTCCCGCGCGCTGGCGGAATCAGGATCGGGTAAGGATCGGGACCGAACGGCACCGGCACCGGCACCGGCACCGGCACCGGCACCGGGACCAGGGCCAGGATCGGGGCCGGGGCCCGATCGGGGCGTGTGGCGTGGGGACAGCAGGGCTGGGGTACGACAGCGGCCAGGCAGCGCCGGTCCCCGCCACCCGGGGCAGGGCAGAGGGGCGCGACAGCCGGCTCTCGGGATGTGGGAGGTGATGGAGAGGTGCAGAACTCGGTGGAGATAGAGCTTCGGGGATGAGGTTCCCCAGGTGAGGTGCCAGGTGTCCACCATCAGAGGGGACATGGTGGAGGGGGTGTCTCATCCTGACTGGGAATGGCAGCTCTGTCCCCCCTGAGCCAGAGGAGTGTGAGTGCTGCAGCAGCCTGTGCTGCAGGGATATACAGGACCCAGGCATCTTGCCCAGAGCCAGAGCACTTCCCCTCGCAGCCCTTTGCCCAGTCCAGCCTCTCTGGCAGTGAGGATTCCCACCCTGCCAGTGAGGCCTGGGCTTGGGCCAGAGCATGGCTGAGCATCCCTGCCCAGCAAGGGCGGCGTGAATGGACTTCGGCAGCTGGGTACAAGGAAACCATCTGGGATTGCTTAATAACCTGCTCACGGCCCTTCACCCGTCCTTGCAGAGTTAATGAGTAAAAGGATGCATTGTTTTCTGCCAAGGCAGCAGCTGGGCTGTTACTCCTTCCCCAAGAGCAGCAGTGGCATCAACTGGGGCAGAGGGCTCCTGCCAGGCCTGGGCATCACCCGTGCCATGGAACCAAGCAGAGGCAGAGCTGCTGCCTCTCAGGGCCTCTCAGCTCCACAAGATGCTTCAGTCAGGGTTCAGGGCAGGACTCTGACCTACTGGGTTTTGCCCAAGAGAAAGCAGCCAAGAGGTTTAAGCACGCTGGGCATTGCAGCGTGTGTTAAAATTGAGATCTGTGGGTATGAGCATTTCACTGCCCTTGAAATTAAATATCAGGCATTGCTGAGCTGGGCAGGAGGAGCTCAGGGAGGGGTGGTGATGGGAGAGTATCAGAGATTATCAAAGCACTGTAATGAACAAACTGATCTTAAATCAGCCGGGGAAGCCTGAGGGTTGTGTGTGTATTCCTCACCTGTCAGTCCGTGGCTGTTCTCAGGGAATAGGTGGGATGGCAGCAGGCAGCACACAGGGGGATGTGGAGGCACGCAGCCCTGCTGCCCTCCCACAGACTCCCTGCTCCCCTGGCAGGTGACTCAGACCCAGCAGCAGCACCATGGCAAGCTCAGCACAGGGCCTCCCCAGCGCCGAGCTCTGGGCCTCCCACAACAAGATGGTGATGGAGCCGCTGGACACCAACGACCCGGAGGTGAGAGCCCCTTCCTGGCTCCTGCCCGGCTGCTTTGTTCATCCCCCAGCCTGGGGATGCTGACCTCATCGAGCCAGGGACATGGCAGGGTCCAAGGCTGAGCTGCTGGAACCCATCCATCCTCTGTGCCCTCTCTGTGACTGGTTGGGATCAGCTGCACCAAGAAGGGATCGCATCTGTTCTCCAGCAGCTTTCCATGCCCCTTTCCAAGCCCTGTCCCTGCGGTGGAGCATCCACATCTTCGTGCAGAGCCAGCATGGGTGAAGCCATTTCTCTCTTCTCCCAAAGGTGCACAGCATCATCAAGAAGGAGAAGCAGCGGCAGAGGTTGGGGCTGGAGTTAATTGCATCAGAGAACTTTGCAAGCCGAGCAGTCCTGGAGGCCCTGGGATCCTGCATGAACAACAAATACTCCGAGGGTTACCCAGGACAGAGGTAGGGGGCTGGGGCCAAGGCCCACCAACCCAAACCCTCGCAGGGTGGGAGAGGAACCCCCCATCCTGCCAGGCCTTACCTCAGGGAAGGAAGCGATGTCCTTATGCTGGCAGGCAGGCTGTTCCAGGGCAGGCTCTGACCTCCACCTCTGTCCTTGGCCACACATGGGGCAGTCTCAGCAGGGTCACGTCTGCTGTGGCTGCACAAACGGGGCATCACCCCAGTTTGGTCACAGGCACCGTTCTGAGTTTTACCCCCTGCCCTGTCCTTTACTGCAGGTACTACGGCGGGACGGAGTTTGTGGATGAGCTGGAAAGGCTGTGCCAGAAGCGAGCCCTGCAGGCCTACAGGCTCGACCCCCAGAAGTGGGGAGTCAATGTCCAGCCCTACTCAGGTATTGGGGTGCTCAGGAGAGCCAGGACAGCTGCCCAGGCCTCTGTGTGCCCCAGCAATCGTAACCAGCCCAGCGCGCTCTCGCTGCAGGGTCGCCCGCAAACTTTGCGGTGTACACGGCCCTGGTGGAGCCCCACGGCAGGATCATGGGGCTGGACCTGCCCGATGGTGGCCACCTCACCCACGGGTTCATGACAGACAAGAAGAAGATCTCTGCCACCTCTGTCTTCTTCGAGTCCATGCCCTACAAGGTACAGAGAGCTGCTGCAGCCAGAGCCAGGGTGCAGTTATAAGTGTTGGTGTCTCTTAAAGTTAAAAGTCCCAGCAATCAGGCTGCCTGTGCAGGACAGCACTGCAGCTGATCTTCACCACAATGAGGTGGCTGAACCCTCCTCTTCCTCTCCCAGGTCAACCCCAAGACGGGTTACATCGACTATGACCGGCTAGAGGAGAACGCCCGGCTCTTCCACCCCAAGCTGATCATAGCAGGCAAGGATCACACCTGTACCCACCTCCCTGGTGGCACAGCCTGGCTGGGGCTGGCTCCCTGAAGCCAGCAGCACTCCCATAAGCCTATGGATGCTGCAGTGCCAAGAGGAAACCTCCAAACACAACCACCCTGGAAGGGTCCCGGGGGTGTCCCAGGGTCCTGCACGTTCTGCTCCTGTCCCCTCCTCATGGCCTGTCCCTGCAGGTGTCAGCTGCTACTCGCGGAACCTGGACTACGCCCGCATGCGGAAGATCGCCGACGACAACGGCGCCTACCTGATGGCCGACATGGCCCACATCAGCGGGCTGGTGGCCGCCGGCGTGGTGCCCTCGCCCTTCGAGCACTGCGACATCGTCTCCACCACCACCCACAAGACCCTGCGGGGCTGCAGGGCCGGCATGATCTTCTACCGCAAAGGTGCCTGGGGTGCCGGGGGAAACGCCGCGAGTTAACGCTCCTTCCTGCTCTGACTGGGAGGGAGGGAGGGCAGAAAGATCCTGGGAGTGTCTGGGGAGCTTCCCTGGGCTAACCCCAGCTCAGATTTGAAGAGGAACAACCACTATGCCTGCTCTGAGTGGCCAGGGGGTGAAAGCAGCTTGTGGGAGAAGGGTGGCTGTGCTGCCTTGTGACCGTGTCCTCTCTGTCTCACAGGCACCCGCAGCGTGGACCCCAAGACGGGCAAGGAGACCCTCTACAACCTGGAGAGCCTCATCAACCAGGCGGTGTTCCCGGGGCTGCAGGGAGGCCCACACAACCATGCCATTGCAGGTATGCAGCCAGGCTGGCTGCCAGCTCCAGCATGGCAGAGGTGTCCTGGCAGGGCTCTGACCCCCAGCAGCAGCTCCAGCTGCCCTACAGGGCTCAGAGCCTGGGGATGCTGCAGCAAAAGGCAGTTGGTTGATCCAGCATTGCCCAAGGAGTGACCAAGCCTGTCCTACCCTGTGTTTTGGCTCCTGGCGATGCCACCAGCCTGGTTAGGGGAAAGGAAGGATCAGTCCATTAGTTTTTTCAGCTCCAGTAAGGCTTCTGCTGGCAGCACCATTGGTGGTGGAAGCCCCCCAAAACTGACCCTGGCCTGCCTCTCTCTGCAGGGATCGCCGTGGCGCTGCATCAGGCCATGACACCCGAGTTCAAGGCTTACCAGCAGCAGGTGGTGGCCAACTGCAAGGCCCTCTCATCAGCACTGATGGAGATGGGCTACGACATCGTCACAGGTGAGGACAAGTCTTGGCAGTGGGATGGGGCTGACCCTGGGGTCTGATCAGGGCAGCACTTCACGGACACCATGGGCAGGGCTCTGTTGGCCCAATTCCTCACCCCTTGTTAAACCTCAAGTCTTCCTTTGCTGAAGTTTCCTTGCGGGAGCAGCATTTCCTCAAGGCCACATGGCCACCAATCCCCTCTCTCTTTGCAGGGGGCTCTGACAACCACCTGATCCTCGTGGACCTGCGCAGCAAAGGCACAGACGGCGGCCGGGCCGAGCGGGTGCTGGAGCTCTGCTCCATCGCCTGCAACAAGAACACGTGCCCGGGTGAGGGATCGGAGCTCTGCCAGCCCTGCCCCGCTCCGGGAGCCAGGCTGCCACCCACGGGTGGTGGTGTGGGTGCAGGTTTGGTGACGTGTCCCTCGTTGTGGTGCAGGTGATGTCAGCGCCCTGCGCCCCAGCGGGCTGCGCTTCGGGACGCCGGCTCTCACCTCGCGCGGCTTCCGGCAGGACGATTTCCGCAAGGTGGCCCAGTACATCCACAAAGGTGAGCTGGGGCTCAGCTCCAGTGCCATCCTGGGTCAGGGCAGATCCCCTGGGTGAGCCACGCTGGAGCCATCCCCACACCTGGCAAGGGAGCACACCCACAACAAGAAATAACCACATGTGGATGTGGTGGAGGACATCTGGCCACAGCTGGGACCAGGCAAACTCTCCCCTCTGCACAGGCAGTGGGCTGAAAGCCTGTCCCTCTCACATATACATCCTCAGGAGTTCCAACTTGTTTCCCAGGGCAGCAAGTACCTCAGATGGGAATGAGGGAGGGAGCAGGGCTGTGTCCCAGGGAGCAGCAGGGCTGGGAGAGCCGTGGGATGCAGCAGCAGCGAGGGCTGACCAAGACATCTCCCATCCTGGCAGGGATCGAGCTGGCTCTGCGCGTGCAGAAGGACATGAGCCCCAAGGCCACGCTGAAGGAATTCAAGGACAAACTGGAGGAGCCAAAATACCGTGGGGAGCTGAAGGCACTGAAGGAAGAGGTAGAAGCCTTCGCAGCCACGTTCCCGCTCCCGGGGCTGCCTGTCCTGTAAGGGGACACTGCCATGCCCGCTCCTGGAGCCACGGGAGTACCCAGGATCATGGCACACTCACAATCCCCAGCCTGAGACCAACACCCCAGTGCCTTCTCCCAACACTTCCTGTGGAACTGCAGCAGCAGCTCCTCCTTTAGCTCTTACTCCCTTTTCTCCTCCCATGTGAGGCACAGGGACCCCATGAGTACAACCCCTGTGGGGACACCAGCCCTTCACCACTGTGTCACCACTGGGACCCAGCACCAGGTCACCCTCACCTCACGGCCAGGTGCCATCCAGCTCCTGCTGGCTGTGGAGCAGCAGATGAGATTTCGGCTGGTCTGTCCACATTCCCTGGACACCCTGCCCATGGCAGTGCGAGGGACGGGGCTCCAGCTGCACAAAAAACCCCACAGCCACTAGAAGTCCCCCTGGTTTCAGCCTCAAGGACTCCCCTTCATCCAATGTGCCTTGCCAGCTCCACAGGGTATGACAAGGCAAAGCCTTGTCCTGAACATCCCTCCTGGGATCACCATCCCATCCTAACCAGATCCTCCAGTATTTTCTCAGACCCCTTGGCACAAATCTTAGGTTGAACCATTTTTTAATAAGCACAGTAAAATTATGAATTTAACCACGACGTATGACAAGAATTATAAGCTCTTAAAAAATACGACCAATTTTTTTTTTTTTTTTGTATTTCAAAAATATCTGAACCCAAATAAATATTTTTTTTTTAAAAGTACATTTCTCAGACTAGTCATTTGGTGTTAACATCTGTTAAACTCTTGTGCAGTAACACTTACAGCACGACACTAAGACATGCTTCTTGGATTTCTCCCGGTCACACTCGCCCTAACTACTGACGCAAGCATTCGGCACACACAGGCACACACACGGAACTCAACATGCAGGAATAGGATACAGTGCTTTTAAAATAAGATGAGAATTCATCACAGCCTCCTGGCAGCCCTCAGAGGCAGCTCTGAGCCCAGCCCCATCCCCGTGCCAGCAGCCGTGCCGCCGGCAGGACCGGGTACCCTGCTTCTGCCTTCCAGTTAAATCCGTCCCGGGGAGCAGTGGGTGGGGGATTGTGACCCCTCCAGCATCGGGGTGCAGTTTGGTGCTCTCTCTTTGTGCTCTGGGGCAGGTGTTCTCCTGCAGCCTGGGCAGCTCCCTGAATTCCCTCAGACCCTGTTACGGGAGCCTTCTCACTGTGCTCCTACAAGCTTTGGGTCCTGCTCAACTCCCGGAATCTGCAGCGTGGGCTGGCCCCCACCACCAGACCAGGGGGCTCAGGACCCTCAGGCTCAATAAAACCCAAAGAACTGGCCTGGAGGCACAGAACCATCAGCTCCCACCCCTGGAGTGCCTCTCCCAACCTCCCACCATGGTGAATATTGCTAGAGTATAGGCAGCTCCTCCCTGCCGAGGCAAGGCAGCTGTGGAGCCGCTCAGAAGTGATTGCTATCAGATGAAAGGAAATCTGAGCACTGTTCTCTGAGAAATGAAACCTTTGTAGGGTTAAGATCACCTACAGCTATGGCTGACCCTCCTGGGGTGGGAGCTGGAAGCGGTGGGTTAGTGGGGAGCAGAGCAGGGGCTGGGAGGAGCAGGAGGGGGATAAGGGAGCCCTCCCTCCTGGCCGGGGCAGGCTCTGCCCTGATGAATTCTCGGGCAGGTCCAGCTCCTCCTGTCCCCAGCAGCGGGGAGGGAGCCAGCACAGCCGTGCGGGAGCGGGGACA
Source organism: Prinia subflava (assembly GCF_021018805.1). Lineage (NCBI taxonomy): Eukaryota > Metazoa > Chordata > Aves > Passeriformes > Cisticolidae > Prinia > Prinia subflava. The sequence goes on along the minus strand of NC_086263.1, from coordinate 14,300,099 downwards.
TGCTGGGCTGGCAGCACTCACTGGAAGCAGGGGACAGCCATGCAGGGCACCGCTGGCTCTGGCAGCTGAAAGGCTGGTGAGGATGGCACTGCCACTGCCAGGAACCCGCCCTGCTCCTCCTGCAAGGATGGCTCAGGCAAGACACACGCGCCAGAAGTCATGGCGGGAGCTATCAGTGCAAAGGTTGTGGCTTGTTGTTGGTCTGTGAATATCAGAAATTGGTGAGGTACCACACCAGAGATGGGAAAAGTCCTAAAGTGCCAATACAGGGATCTGTACTGTACAGGAGCAGGACAGAGACAGAGAAATTACAGAGGAAAGAGGAATTCAGCTCCCAAACACCAGCTGTGCTCGGAATCCCCCCACTCCGGCCGCCACAAGAGAGGGATCCAAATGCACTGAGGTGCCACAGCCCGGTGTTAACTCCTCCTTTCCAGTCCCAGTTCAGAGGTTACACTGCTGAGAGGAGGACAAGCACCCCAGGGTGTGTTTCTCCACAGCTCCCAGTTGCAGATAATCCCAGAGCTCCCGCAGGAATCGAGTGATGTTCCAGCCAAGCCCCCGGGGCATCCTCCCCAGCCAGAGCTGCTTTGTGGCAGAGAGGTGAAGCAGGTCAGACAGGTGGTAGTGCAAGTATTGCTCAACACAGCCTCGAATATGAGATACTACAGGTCAGACAGAGGGAGCAAGAAGTGAGTTATTTATCAATTTATGAGCACAGCTGAACACCGCAGGTCGAGACCACTGTGACTAAGATGAGCCACCACCAATCATCTCTCCCACTCCACGCTGGAGGAAGACGTGAGTGAGTCAGCAGGAAAAAAGTCTGTCCCTCCCTCCCTCCCTCCTTAAACCCAAACAGCACTAGGTAGTTTTCAGCAGGAAACAAGCTCCTGTTTTGAGCACTGCTCCAGAGCAGGATGCTGGGAGCTTTCATCTGCCTGGTGTCACCTGCATTACTCATCCACCCAGACGCCTCTTCCCCCAGGGAATCTCACACCTCAGCTTTAATCTCACACCTCAGCTTTAGTGTGGAAGTTTGGGTGTGCATGAATCCATCGGGGGCACCTTCAGTCACTTCAGGAAGCAGCCAATTTGATGGACATGGAGGCCTTTCACCAGCAGACTCGGCTGACATGAGACAGGAGGGCACAGGTAGGACAGGAAAAGGCTTTGAACGTGCTGGAAAGGTGAGCAGCCCCAGAGAGACACTGCTCACCTTCAGCAAAGGCCACACCACACTGCTTCCAACCACGACCTCAAAACACCATCACAAGCAACCCTGACCCAGGAAATCCCTCTGGAGCGTACCACAAGGCCAACTTGGCTGAGCCACCACAAACAGCAATAACCTTAAAAACAGCCTTTGTGCCTTGTTGGTTTATACCCCAGAGAGCCCTTTCCAGGGGAGAGGAGGAGGTGGCACGATCCTGAGGCACAGATGCTGGTGCAAAATGACAGCCTGCCCAAGGAGCCTCCCTGCCTCCAGGACATGATTTTGGAGGAGTGCAGATCTCACAGCAAGTCTCAGTGGGGTCTAAGCCACGCTGGGGAACCCCAGGCTATAGACAGAAACTTCCCAGGCTCAGAAGGAAGATTGCATTCATCTCCAAAGCTGCCTCACATTATCACCATAAACAGAAGTTTTAAAAAAACCAACAAACCAAAGTACAGATCAGCTCTTGTATGACCTCAGCTCTTCTCACCCCATAATCAGCATTAAAAAGAATTAAAACCAAGATTAGCTTTCCTAGCGAGACTTTTCTTACTTAGAATTACCTTGGGAGCTGCTACTGCCACATGGCACCGGGCAGAGCAGCCTGGGCCCAGCATCACCTACCAGACTCCAGAGGGAAGTGCTGCACCTGGGCACAAAGCTTTCAGCACTAACAACGATCTGGGAGTGTCACCACGTTGGTGGTGGTACACCCTTTATGGCACAGAAGCTTTAAAAGGAAAAGTTCTCATTACCCAGGCTCAGAGAGCAGCAGTTCTGCCCCATCCAGAGCCACCCAGGAGAGGTAGTCAGGATGTGACAACGGCTCAGCCAGGAGCAGCACGCAGTGATGCCAGCCCTGTTTTACCATAAACGCCAACTCCTCAACAAAAAAATAAAATAAAATAAAATAAAATATTATGGATAGAACATAGAATCCAGTACATTCATCCCCGATCTCTCCTGAGCACCTGTATCTCACCAGCTAGGTCGCCTGTGGTAACAGCCTGCTGTCTCACAACGTGGCTCCAGCTCAATCACATGATTTCCCCATCACAAAGAGCACTGAAAAAGAGGGCCCTCACCCTCCTTCAGTTGCCTTCTGCCTTTAAAAAGTCAACCCTGACCTCACATGCTCCGAGGATTCCCGGTCTCCCTCCAGCCTGCTTGGACTGACAAATGAACAAGGCACAGTGCTCTACATTCACAGCGGCCGGCGCCTCGGGGCTCGCAGCTTAGGGAGTGCTCCCACCTTCCCGACTGTAACAAAGCTGGAAAAACTGGGAAACCCTTTCTGGAGAGAAGCACGTGTGCCTCTGCTGTGCTGCCACTCACCCATCCTGGGAAGGGCCCAGAAACTCAGAAAGTGCAGGAAGGGACCCACCATCCTCTGTGGCTGTGCACAGACCTGTGAGCTGCTGCTCTGCCGGGGGGCTCTGAGCCACAATCACATGACAGACACGTCAGTGGATACAAAACTTCACATGGCCTTTACACCTCTGGTCACAGCCCTGGCTCCGTGGAAGGGACTGACAGTGCTCAGGGTTGTGGCAGAAGCATGCAGGACGCTGTGCTGTGTGGGAGGCTGCACACTAGTCAGTATTGATCCCCGAGATAGCCCACCTCCCCTCATGCCATAACCCCCCTGGGATGCTGCCGTGATCCACTTTACCAGTGCCCCTTCTAACATCTACAGAGTGCCCGATGGTTTATGTGATGGAACATCTACGCTTTTGGCTACAAGGAACACCCAGAAATCCTAATGACCTGGATTTCTGTGGAGCAGAGACACCAACACCTCAGGCCCTTCCCGATGTGTGAGAGCTACTGCAGGCAGCGGCAACGTCAAGCACGGATGAGCTCTGTCAGACCCCGAGCACGCGGGCACACGGGCTGTGCAAGGCTAGATTTTGTACAAAAAGCTGGGAACATAGTCAAATCTGAGCAGGGGGTTCCCCCCCTGCCCCGGTTCCTGAATGTAGTGCAGCTTCAGCAGCTCGGCCAAGTACTGCACGATTTTGACATCTTCATTGGCAAGGCCCAGCTGAAGCTTTAGGAAGTTCATCCTGCGGTTAACAACGGATTCCTCCGGCTCCCTTTCGCTGATGGGGAGGTGCAAATGATGGCAGAAGGCGAAGAGGAAGGCCTTGGAGCACAGCTGGGTGAGGATGCTTTGGACGTGCATGTAGTAGGTGCTGCCGCGCTTGATCTGCGTGCGGTGGTCGGCCAGCCGCGCCACCACGGCGCCCTTGTACAGGGGGCAGCGCAGGGTCTTGCTGTCGGCGTCCAGGATGCTCAGGTAGCGGCTGTAGCGGCTCAGGGCGTGCAGCGCGTTCACCCCGGCAGGGGACACCGCCCTGCAACAGCAACACACAGGTCACGGCTGCAGGGCAGCCAGAATGGAGCAGCGGGGTGTCCTGAATTGAGCTGTCGGTGCCCTGAATCTGGTGGTGTTTCCCTCTAGTTGGTGAGCTGTAGCTCTGTGGGGGAATAAAGCTTAGGAGGGGACAAATAGGTTCTCCGGCCTGCCAGATCCCAAAGGAACCTCGATTCCCTGGATCCCCACACACCCTGATCTGTACTGTGCATAAACCACCACACTTCAGGCCAGCTTCCTCCCTCAGTGACATGGAGAGGGAGTGACAGGACATCTCTGGTGAACAGACACATCTTACAGCAGCTGGAAGCCTCTCCAAGTGACCCAGAAACCCAAAGCAGTCGCCCTTTTCCAAGAGCTCCACATTCCCCCCAGATCGCTTTGGGAGGGAGCTGCTCTGGGGTGGCCAAAGCCCTGAGTGGAGCAGAACCTTCTGAATTTCCTAAAAGAGACAGCCATCCTTAACCCACAACACCCCGTGGCTGAGCCTGGCTATTTGTGGAGCAGAACCTTCTGAATTTCCTAAAAGAGACAACCATCCTTAACCCACAACACCCCGTGGCTGAGCCTGGCTATTTGTGGAGCAGAACCTTCTGAATTTCCTAAAAGAGACAACCATCCTTAACCCACAACACCCCGTGGCTGAGCCTGGCTATTTGTCACTCAGGTGCTCACAAATACAATTACCCGCCAAGCTTAACCTAATGTTATTGAAATGCAAATTCCAAGCCTACACAAACCCTTCAGCTCCTCCATTCTCTGTGGTGACAGTCGCTGGGCTGAGATACAGCTCCCAGCTTCAAACTGGGAGCCCCAACTGGTGCTGAGATACAGCTCCCAGCCTCAAACTGGGAGCCCCAACTGGTGCTGAGATACAGCTTCCAGCCTCAAACTGGGAGCCCCAACTGGTGCAGGGGCTGCCCCTGTGCCCAAGCAGCACCTGGCCTTAGGAGACACTGGATCCTTCCTGGAATAAATAGTTCAGCCTCTAAATTCCTTCCCAGAGCCCTCCTACAAATGGTTTGTGGAGTGCACCCACATTAAACTGAACACTTAATTAACATTCCACGGAGGAGAGCTGAAATGACTGACACATGTTAGAGGCAGTTCTTAAATAAAGATTTCTGTTTATAAAAATTGCATCTAACCACAAACATTGAGCAACGAGTAAACACTTGGGGTTTTTAAAAACCTCCCTGACAGACACAGAGCTTGTAGCAGCTGTTGGCAGAGCTGTCATCCTGCCTTACAAGCACAGAAATGAAAGCAAACTCGCAGTTTTGGATAATTTCACCATCCACATCCCCCAGCAATATAATACTCTGCAGCTCACAAAGCAGGTTTCTGTGTTTTAATTTTCCTGCTGTTTACAAACACTCCTGCAGGAGCTGTTCCAGCTGAGCACTGGCTGCCACTCTGACTCATGTTTTCCACACTGGGGACAGCAAGGGCCATTCCCTGCCATACCTGCACCCAAAGCACAGAACACATCCTGGAACACACAAAAAATCCTTTCCATAACATCAACAAGGGCAGGGCCCTTGAGCTGAGCAAACACTCTGTGCTAATATGAGCTGTGAAGCCACAGTTCAGGAATGGGGGCTGGGAAGGGGCACTTGTTTTTCGGACAGTGCTCACCCTAAGGAGAGGTTTCCTACAATCCCAACGCTGCTCCTGCACAGCTCCAGGGCCTTTCTTCCTCACCAGCACAGACCGAGGTGCTGCACTCCAATTCTGACCTACAGATCTCATCACCTCTTCAACAGGCTCCACAAGAAAAATCCCTCCCCTCCAGCACAGCACCCTTTACCCTACAACTCCAGCTAGAAATGTGAGAAGAGTTGCAGTAGGAGATGGCAAAGCAGAGCACACAAGGCTCTCCAGGAAGACTTGTATCATCATCCAGGAACCCAGCAGGACCCAGGTGTTTGTTCTCACCTTTGCCAGGCAAAAACCTCCTGGCCAAGTAACTCAGCTGAGGCAGGCAGCAAGTGCCCAGCAGAGGTTTTAAACATTAACTCTCAAGAGAGGCTGGATACCAAGAGAGAGTCTACTCCTTTTCCAAAATAAATCCACCAGCAGAAATTCGTGGCAGCTATGTTGGTAATTAAGAGACCTCCCTTGCACACCCAATGCCCTGTGAGATGAAAGTCCTTACCACACACCTCAACCCTATTAAAGCAAACAGATCCTTGCATTTACCTCTGCAGTCCAATCAACTTCCACTTCTGGAAATCCACCAAGTGCAGAGCGGAGGTGACCCAGTGCTTCACGGGCTTGGCGTACACGCCGCAGCTGGGCACGAAGATGGAGAGCGCCGTCACCAGCTTCTTGACCATGGCCTCGTCCTCCCCCAGCACCACCAGGGTCCTGCCGCTGAGCAGGGAGTAGATGGCGGGGTGGGCGAAGGGGTACTGGCGGATGAAGCGCAGAGCGTTCTGCCCCGCCCTCTTCCTGTGCCTTTCCCCGGCCGCGCTGCCCAGGTGGGCGGGAGAGGGGGTCCTGTCGGAGCACGTGGAGGCGGCGCTGCTGATGTAGCTGGTGGAGTCCGAGCACTCGTCCAGGCTGCTCTTGCTCACCTCCCTGCTGCCCGACAGGTAGCGCGAGTCGAGCTCGTAGGGCAGCAGCCCCGCCGAGAGGCCCTCGTGGGAGGGGAAGCCCCCGCGCAGCCCCTGCTCGGCCGCCCGGTAGGGCTGCGGCGGGATCCGCACCACGCCGTCCTCCTCGCACGCCTTCTGCCCCAGCTCGGGCAGCGGCTCCAGGAAGTTGGGGCTCTCCTTGCCGATACAACAGGCAGCATCCACCTGCACTAAGCTTTCCTGCTTCGAGACGTCGTCCTGCCCATCATCAGCCAGGTTAGCTCTGGGGGTGAAGCGAAGGCCTCCCTCGTCGTCATCCGCGTAGGGCTCCTCGTTAATGGCACTTGGGTAGCTCGCTTTGAAATCCTCAGGGATGAGGGCCTCGGAGGGACACGTGCTGAGCACCTCGATGCTGTCCTCGCTGACCGTGCGCCGGCTGCCCACCTTGCTGCGGCCCGCCTGGGGGCTGGCCATGACCGGCAGGCTGGCCTGGCTCTCCGACTTGCTCAGCCCAGAGCCCGACTTCTCCGTTCCCAGCACCTCAATGCTCTCCCCGCTGCTGATGCTGCCCTTGATGTCTGCGTCCAGGTAGTCCAGGTTCTCCTGGTGCTCGGACAGCACGGACTCAGCCATTTTGGGCTCTTCAGAGTCCTCCATTTCCTGCTCCATCTTGATGGGCACGCACTCCACACTGGACTTGTAGGAGCCCAGGCTGATGACCACTTTAGGAGCAAGGGATTCTTCCAAACACTTTTCATCTATGGCACCTTGGCCGAGCCCCTGGCAGCCTCTGTACTGTTTTTCAGGAGGTTTTTCATCCAGGAATGACACATCCTCAAAGAGGAAGTTGGTGACACTCTGCTGCTTTAGGAGAGCCCGGCTGATCTGCTCTGTCAGGAGGTAGCACACATCACCTCGAAAAGTCCTCTCAATATGGTGCAACTGGTCAAGGGTCTGGGTGAAGAAATAAACATCACAGAGTTCCTCCAGTGTCTTCAGCTTCTTGTCAAAGCACTTGGCAGACTTGGCTTTGATGAGTTTGGGGGTGTAGGATGGCACGTGGGTGTAAAGGTGGGTTTCACCGGGCTCAGTGGGGTCAGAGGCAGCCGGGTCCTGCTCCCTGCCCACGTCAGCCCGCTCCAGGGCACACTCTGGCTCATAGGGGTGGAACTCAGAGTCCTTCAGCTTCCTGTAGGGATACGACCGGATTTGCCTCAGCAGGTCTTGGTGCTCAATGATCGACTTTTCCACACTGGCCAGCTCGTTGGCCTTCTCAATGGCCTGCGTTGTGTAATACCCCTTGTCGTTGGCTTTCTTCTGTTGCTCAGTCTCGTTGTGCAGGACGGTCCTGGTGTAGTCAAGATCTTTCAGTTTCTTTTCCAGTTCGTTGGCAAAAGCTTTCCGGTTCCCCGTCTTCAGGCATTCGGAGGCTTTGGAGAACTCGGTGGAGAGTTCCTGAAACTGCTGCATGATTTTGTGCTCGTCAGCAGAAATATAGGCCATGCAGAAGGGCCTCACAAAGCCCCTGGCTTCCAGGTCGTACAGGGTCAAGTGGTGCACGTAGGCAAAGGCCCCTTCCTTGGAGTCCCCCAGCACCACCTTGGAATCCTCCACAAAGTTCAGCTTCGGGTAGGCAGAGCCGGGAGGGTGCCCCACGAAGGACGCCTGGTAATCCACAGACATGATCCGCAGGGAAAAATAATTGAGATCGAAGGTGCCCGACACTTTGGCATCATCGGGGATCGTCAGAAGGGGCTGAGGCCCCACTTGCTCCGAGAACTCGGAGATGAGGATGAAGTCCCGGGTGAACTTGGAGCCGGCGACCTTGGCCCAGGGGTTGGCGCCCTGGCCGGCGAAGGGGAACAGCGGCACCGAGTACTCCTCGGGCAGGGGCGGCTCGCGGTACAGATCATCCTCCAGCTCCTCCTCCCTGGTGAAGGCCACCACGTCAGGGGCGCTGATCATATTTCCCGCAGGACGGGACCGACATGGAGCAGCGACGCGCCCCCGGTCCCCCCGCCACCGCCGGGCGCCGCGGGAGGCACCGGCGCAGCCCCGGCCCGGCCCCGCCGCAGCCGCAGCCCCGTGTCCCCCTCACGCCGCCGCCATGGCCGGAGCCACCGCCTCCTCACGGCCCCGCAGCCATCTTGGGGTCACATGACGCGCGGCCTCCGACCCCGCCGGCAGGAAGCGACGCCGCCGCCTCCTCCTCTTCCTCAGCAAGAATTATTTTTACCGTCGCCGCCCTTTATCGTTACCGACCCCGCGACGGACCCAGCGGCGGCGGGAAAGGGGGAAAACCGAGGTGGAGCGGCGGCGGCAAGGGACACTTCGGCGCGTCGCGGGGCATCTCGGGAGATGTAGTTCCGTGCCGCCGCCGCCGCGCTTTACGGCAGGACGTGACGGAGAGGGCGAGCGACAGCGGAGCGCGGGAGATCGGGGAGGTGAGGGGGGAACGGGGCAAAAGGGCGAAAGGAAAGGGAAAGGTCTGCCCCAGGTGAGGGACAGCCCGAGGGGGGATCGGGGGTGGTGAGGGGGCTGCGCTGCCCCGGGTAAGGCAGAGCCCGAGGGGGATCAGGGGTGGCGAAGGGGCTGCGCTGCCCCAGGTGAGGGACAGCCCGAGGGGGATCAGGGCTGGCGAGGGGGCTGCGCTGTCCCGGGTAAAGGACAGCCCGAGGGTGATCAGGGGTGGCGAGGGGGCTGCGCTGTCCCGGGTAAAGGACAGCCCGAGGGGGATCAGGGGTGGCGAGGGGGCTGTGCTGTCCCAGCGGTGGGGGAGAGGGCAGCCCCAGCAGGACAGGAGAGGGCGGAGGGACAGGCTGCGGGAGCCCCAAGAGCTGTGTGATGCCTTCTCCATCCCCGTGCGGCGCCGAGAGGCTGCCCCGAGCCCGCCGGGGTGGCCGAGCGGTGACAGCAGCCATCCATCCCTCCATCCCGACAGGATCCGGCCCGGGGGCGCGGAGCAGCAGCATGCCCTGGGCTCACCTCCTGGGATGAACCTCTACGTGCGGCTGTTGAGCAGGGGCAGGATGCTGCTCCAGCCCTGGCGCTGCTTCTCGCGGGCGGCGGAGGACGCGGCGCTGCAGAGGATCCGCAAGGTGCTGTGCGTGGCCGAGAAGAACGATGCAGCCCGAGGGATCGCCGAGCTGCTCTCCAACAGCAGGATGCGCCGGGTAGGAACACCCCACATCCTGCTGCTCCTCCCTGGTGCACGGGGACATGGGTGGCTTCGCTGGCTGGGGAGGATCCGTGTCGTGTGTGGCAGCCCCAGCACTCTCAGCAGAGCCTGGCATGGACACTTCGTGTCAGCACGTGGCACACTTGGCACTGTTTTTGTCCCTGAACACACGAGGGTGTAAGAATGGCTTTGTTCTGTGGATAAACAGCACTTGCCCAAATGTATTTGGGAGTCTCATGTCGCTGTGGTTTGAGGGAACTGATCTCCCTCTGCACAGGCTGCCTTCCCCAGGCACTGAGCTCCATGGTGAGGGTTCCATGGGTCATCCCCGGGTTAGCAGTGTGTGACAAGGGCTTCAGAAACTGACGCCTCCATTGGCATGCATTTCCTGTCTAAAAGCACCACTTCTGCAGCATCAGCAAGAGTCAGGGGTTTACTGGAGGTCACCAAATAAAGCAAAAACAGGCTGTGGTTTGGAGAAGAAAAATCCAAAGATTTCTACTCTCTGCTGCTCTGGTAACAGTTTGCATAATCACTGAGTGGCACATCCAATTGTTCCTTGAACACCTCCAGGGATGATGACTCCATTACCTCCCTGGGCACTTCCAATGCTTGATAATCCTTTCCATGAAAAAATTGTTCCTGATGTCCAATCTAAACCTTCCCTGGGACAGCCTGAGGCTGTTTCCTCTCATCACCTGGGAAAAGAGGCTGACCCCCATGTGGCTCCAGCCTCCTGTATTTGAATAAAAAGTATTACTGAGAACCTGGGCACTGACAGTTCCCAATCAAGGGAACTGTAAAAAAAGCAGTAAATACACAATCTAGAAACTTCCATGAGTCCCAGTTAGGTGGGAGGTAGCCTTGGGGACACTACTTGTCACTTGGAACAAGACAGGAGTTTGTCAGGAGTTTCTGAACACTGGCCAGCCCCATTAAGTAAATCTGTTCTTCATTATTCATGGGGAGATAAGTCTGGAACCGCTTCAGGAATGGTTTAAAACTCTCTTACCTTGCAAGTTACCATTTCAGTGTCTCCATAAATGATACAGGAGATTTCCATCCCCTTGCTGCAATTCCCATTACCTGGTTTTCCTTTGCCAGGTGCCTCTTGTGCTCCATCCCAGTGTGGACAAAGTGAGGTGGGATGGATTTGTTTCCTGTTAAAAAAATTAAGTAAAAAAAAATAATTAGGAATTTGTGTCCTGTTAAAAGCCAGAAACTCAGGAATTCTCCTTTTCCTTCCAGCGAGAAGGGTTTTCCAAGTTCAACAAGATCTATGAATATGACTACCAGATGTTTGGCCAGGTAAGAGTTTTCTCTCAATCTGCTGCTGGATTAATGATGTACAAACACTAATTAATAAAAGCCATTGGTCAGGAGTTACAAAACACAGCTCCAGCCATGGGGATATTCTGCCCAAAGATGAGGAAAAGTCAGATGTTGTTTTCTTGGCTCAACCCCCTGTTTTGTTGCTCTAAATCTTTTAACTTTTGGGTTTAATGTCAGTCAAAAATATGTTGCTCTTTAGAACTGAGAGCTTTCTACAAAAATTGAGGATAAGGCCACGGATAGAGCTTGTTATGATGTATTAGTTTTGATTGCCCCAGCCCTGGAGGTGTCCCAGGCCAGGCTGGATGGGGCTTGGAGCAGCCTGGGACAGTGGAAGGTGTCCCTGTCCTTGCCAGGGGGTGGCACTGGAGGGGTTTTAAGGACCCTCCCAACCCAAACCATTCTGGGATTAGCAGGAGAAAGGTGCCACAATCATGTAAATTGAGAACTAAAGGCAGAATTTGGGGCTGTGGGTAGTTTTTGGTGAATGATGGGCACTAATGTCCTTGCTCTGTCTCTTGCAGAACGTCACCATGGTGATGACATCCGTGTCAGGACATTTACTGGCTCATGATTTTATCATGCCCTTTCGCAAATGGTTGGTACCTCGTGCCCCTGGCAGGAAGGGCTCTGTCACCTCCTGTCCCTCAAAGGAGGGCTCTGTCCCCTCCTGCCCCTCACAGGAGGGCTCTGTCACCTCCTGCCCCTCACAGGAGGGCTCTGTCACCTCCTGCCCCTCACAGGAAGGGCTCTGTCACCTCCTGCCCCTCACAGGAGGGTCCTGTCACCTCCTGCTCTCATCCTTGACACTGCAAGCACCTCCTTGACACATCCTTGGGACACTGCAAGCTCAAAGACAAAGTGGCAGGGAGGGACTCGGACTCAGAGCAGGGTGATGAGTTCCAAATTCTATAAAAAATAGCCAAAATTTTATTTCAAATTCCTGTCTTCAAAGGACTAAAACACCCAATGACATAATACTGGTTAAAATACACCAAGGCAGACAGAGGGAATTAAACTGGTTTCAAAATGGGATGTGTTCCAAATTGGGTTTGTGTTCTTTGTTCAGCTAGGAGCTGTTCTGGGAAGCAAGGCGCTTTCTCTTACCTCCTTTTGTACTCAGGGCTTCAAATAGGACATGCTGCTTGTTGCCTTCCAGATTTGCTGTTTTCTCTGCCTGTTTTATTCATTTTGTTGCTTTTAAATGTTACTCAGCATTTCATGTGAACTCTCTGTTGTCTGAAAGAAGGCCTGTAATAAAACACATTAATTCCAGTACTTAGCACCAGTTAGTGTCGCACAAAAGGTGTTTTAGTTTATGTGATGCACACACACGTTTCTCCTCTGTTTTCCAGGCATAGCTGCAACCCTTTAGCTCTTTTTGATGCTGAAATTGAGAAGTACTGCCCTGAAAATTACCTGGATATCAAGGTATATCATGGTTAAGACTTCGAAACTGATTCAACAAATTTGGTTCAAAAAATTTGGTTCAACAAATATTGTCCCAGACAGAAGGATGATCTTACCTTTGTCCTTAACATCCATATTTGTGCAGTTTAGCAGAATCCTCCTACATTTTCTTTTCTATATATGCTGTTTATTTGTTACACTGAAACTCTTGTTCATGTACAAGTAACACAGTGAAGGAACAGCTAAAAATAGAAATGTTTTTTTCCAACAAGGTGGAATTGATGATTGTGTCTCAGTTTTACAAAAGAAGACATTTTTAGAAAACAGATTGTGGTACAATGTGCTCCAAGCCGAACTTTTTAACAGAATTAGATGTAAATAAATGACTCAATTCTTTTGAAAGCTGCCTGATCTCCCGAGACACACAATTACAAAATGTTATTGCAACAACCCATCTCCATGGATACGCCTTGCATTTGGTGTTCAGTGAGTCATTCTGCAATGAAGTGACAGAGCGAGTGGCCTGGAATGTTCTCCGTGTGCTGTTTTTCTCCTCTCAGAGAACCCTTGAACGAGAAATCCAGCAGTGCCAAGCCCTGGTGATCTGGACTGACTGTGATCGGGAAGGAGAGAACATCGGCTTTGAGATCATCCACGTGTGCAAAGCTGGTGTGTAGAGCATCCTCATCAGCCTCACTTCCAGTAATGCTTTAACAACTCCTTTAGCAGAGGCAGATTCTCAATTTCATTGTGTCCACATTAAATGCTGGCTAATTCTAATAAATATGTGGCTGTGATGGACCAGAAATGCATCCAGCTGTTGGGAAGCTGTAGAATCAGTTGACAGCATGCCCTCTAATAGCTGTTTATTAATTGCTCCTTTCCACAGCATGTTCTCTCAATAGCTGTTTATTAATTGCTCCTTTCCACTGCTCCATCAGTGTTTGGGTCACTCTGATTTCTCCTGTGTGTGTCTGTGGCAGTAAAGCCAAACCTGCAGGTTTTCCGAGCCCGTTTCTCCGAGATCACACTCCACGCTGTCAGATCCGCCTGTGAGAACCTCACACAGCCCGACCAAAAAACCAGTGACGCCGTCGACGTCAGGCAGGAGCTGGACCTCAGGATAGGCACGTGAACATCTGTTACTGTAACCCCCACACAAGGCAGAAATGCCCTCTGTACTCTCATAAACCTGATTTTTAGGTCAGATACGACTAAATGACCTCTTACATTTTACTGGAAATGTGCTCTTTGAATCAGAGGATCAACTCCAAGATAGAGTCCAACCTGTGACTGATCCTCACCTTGTAAACCAGACCAGAGCACTGAATACCACATCCAGATGTTTCTTGAACATCTCCAGGCTTGGTGACTCCACCATCTCCCTGGGCAGTCCATTCCAATGTTTACAAGGCTCTTCTGTGAAGAAATTCCTCTTGTAAAGAGGAAATTTCTCCTTGAAGCAAATATTAAGTTTATAGCTCATGCAGCACTGACAAGCTTCTTCAACAGAGTATTAAACCGAGTAAAATTAATTCTCAGAATATTAAAAAGATCTGCAGTGCTGTGATTATCATTCAGCACTGTTGTATTCAGTTGTGGTGCCCATTTTGTTTCCTCAGGTGCTGCCTTCACCAGATTCCAGACTCTGAGGCTGCGGAAGATCTTCCCTGATATTTTAGCAGATCAGCTGATCAGCTATGGCAGCTGCCAGTTCCCAACACTGGGATTTGTAGTTGAACGCTTTAAAGCCATCCAGGCCTTTGTTCCTGAAGCTTTCTACAAAATAAAAGGTATGTTTGGGGAAACACAGTCCTGGGCTCCATCTTCAAGGGTTTGATGTGGATAGAAAGGGAAAACATTGAAACAACTAACACAAAACCCTGCAGAGGTGGTTTCCTCTTCCTCTGCCACCAGCACTGAGCAGAGCTGGAAGGTTTCCAAGTTCCTTTGTGGTGTTTCCATTTTGTGGCTCCTCTGTCAGCCAGCTCTGTTGTCCATCACAGTGACCCACGACCATGAGGACGGCAGCGTGGTCTTCAACTGGAAGAGGAACCGACTCTTCAATCACACGGCGTGCCTGGTCCTCTACCAGATGTGTATGGAGGTAGGAAAGCTTGTGGTTAGTTACATCATCCAGATTCAGCCTAACATTCCCTGTATCTGTCTTGTTCAAGACTGAATTTTAAAGATCAGTTTGTGTAAACTCCTAAAGGAGATGTGGGTTTTGCTTACTCTGTTTAGGATCCGGTAGCGACTGTTGTTGATGTTGTGAGCAAGCCAAAGAGCAAATGGAGGCCCCTGCCCCTGGACACTGTGGTATGTTTGAACTCTGGGAAGGGTTTCTCTGAAAAGAGCTTTGAACAGATGTTTTACTCACTGCTCTGAATCATCCACTAATAATTTTGGGTTTTCTGGCTCTTCCCAACGCAGGAACTGGAAAAATTGGCTTCCCGCAAACTGAAAATAAATGCAAAGGAAACAATGACAATAGCAGAAAAACTCTATACTAAAGGGTAAGAAAGCAAGGCTTGGCTTGGTAAACTGAATTTTTAAAAACTAAATGGCCTTTTGTTCGAAATGGGAAACATCTTGGAGCAACTCTCAAATTGCTCTCCTGTCATTCTTCCTAAGGTTCATTAGTTACCCTCGAACTGAGACCAACATTTTCCCCAAGGAGCTGAACCTCTCTGCTTTGGTACAACAGCAGACACAGGACCCAAACTGGGGAGAGTTTGCACAGAGGATTTTGGATCAGGGTGGGCCAACCCCTCGGAGTGGAACCAAATCTGATCAGGCTCACCCTCCCATTCACCCCACAAAATACACCAGCAACCTGCAGGTGGGTGTAACCAGAGGGAGCCGGATGGCTTGTGTTGCTGATAAATAAAGATAAAAGCCTTAACGTGGTCACAAAATCACCCGAGATCCAGCTGGTTTTGTGATGTCTGGTTCACCTGGGAGGACACTCACCCTTCTCACTGTTTGACCTCAGGGCAATGAGCAGAGACTCTACGAATTCATCGTGCGCCACTTCTTGGCTTGCTGCTCTCAAGATGCCAAAGGACAAGAAACAACTGTGGAGATTGACATTGCCAACGAGCAGTTCATTGCTCAAGGACTCATGATCCTGGCCAGAAATTACCTGGAAGTGTATCCTTACGACAAATGGAGCGATAAGGTAATCCCTCTGAGAAACATAAGCGGGAGAGGCTGAAGTAGCCAACTTCAGACCTCTCTGCAAAACATCTTTTGATCATTTCTGGCTGTTTGCCTTTGTCCTGAGTGCATGGACAAGGAAGCAGTTTCAAAGAGATTCTCCTTCCCCTCAGGTTATCCCGCTGTATCAGAAAGGGTCTCGCTTTCAGCCCAGCACGGTGGAGATGGTGGATGGGGAAACCAGTCCTCCCTTGCTCCTCACAGAAGCAGATCTCATTGCTCTCATGGAGAAGCACGGCATTGGTCAGTACTGGGCAGAGGGAATTCCCCCCAGGGAATTCTCCAAACGTTGCTGCAGATAAGAAATCATTTAAGTGTGCAGAATAAAGGGATAGTGAGGGCAAAGTCAAACATCCTCAGGAGCCTGCAGGGTGCCTTCAATACCCAGGGGGATGGGCAGTTCTACATCCAGGGTGGGCTAGTGGGGCACGAGGGCAGGGCTGCTCCTCACCATAAGTTGTGTCCTTGTCCCTGGGCACAGCAGAAATCCCTTCTTGGCTCCTGATTTGAGTGAATCTCTCTGTTGCAGGGACTGATGCCACGCACGCCGAGCACATCGAGACGATCAAGACGCGGATGTACGTGGGGCTCACGGCAGACCAGCGCTTCCTGCCCGGCCAGCTGGGCATGGGGCTGGTGGAAGGTGAGGGCAGAGCCCTACAAAGATGGCACAGCCCTTACTTGCTCCTTCCTTTTGCTTACCATTCCATGTGTTCCTCAGGCTACGATTCCATGGGCTACGAGATGTCCAAGCCTGACCTTCGAGCTGAGCTGGAGGCTGATCTAAAACTGATCTGTGAGGGGAAGAAAGACAAATCTGTAGTGTTGCAGCAGCAGGTCCAAAAGTACAAGCAAGTCTTCATTGAAGCTGTGGCCAGAGCCAACCAGTGAGTGCTGTCTTTGCTCTCTTCCTTTTGCTTTGCTCTGCTGGGAGGTGCTGGCTGCTCATCTGGGGCCCAGCCTGCAGTGGGGGATCCTGTCACACTGTTTCCTTGGAATGAGGAATCCTGTCATACTGTTTCCCTGGAGCTCTGCCCCCTGTGTGTAGGCATTAGCATGGGAAAGGATGTCTCACAGCCTGGCACACTGTCAGGAGTTCCTCCCAGCTAAGGGTTTAAACCAGGATTAGCAGTTAAGATGAAATTTGGGGATGGCAACATGCACTGACCTCTGATGTACCCACACCTTTCCTGTTCCAGAAATGTGGTGCTGAGTCAATGGCTCGTGGAGAAGCTCAGGGGCTGTGTGGGGGGCAGCAGGCTCTGAGTCACTGCAGCACCTGGTTGCTCCTTGCAGAGACACTCAGGATGCTCTGCTCGTTTCTTTACAGGTTGGACCAGGCTCTGGCTCAGTATCTGGGAGAAGCTGCAGAAATTCCAGAGCAGGATGAGGTGTACCCAGCAATGCCCGTTTCTGTTCGGAAATGTCCCCAGTGCAACAGTGACATGGTCCTGAAGACCAGGAAGAATGGCGGGTTGGTGACCTTCCCTCTTGTAGCCTCCTCTGTTGGTTTGTGCTTCTCCAAGCATTCATTTACCTCCTTTGGTAAAAGCTTGGAAACCTTGGGCTGCAGCTCACTGACTCCACCAGCTACATGAGCTGTGTGGACTCAGCTCAGTCTCTTCTCAGGCAGGTATTTCCCCTGTAAAACTGCAATTTTGACAATTTCTGATGGCTGAGAAAACACGAGAATAGATCCCCAACTGTCTTGAGTTTGCCTCTTCCTCATGCAGTGCCTTTGTCCCACGGCAGGTTCTACCTCAGCTGCATGGGCTATCCAGCCTGTAAAACTGCAGTCTGGTTCCCTGATTTTGTGCTGGATGTGACCAGGGACGAGAGCATCTGTGATGTGTGTAAACCCCATCCGGTTCATAGGTAGGTCATGCCAGTTATCCCTTGTTGGACACAGGGGCAGAGACTCCATGGGCTAGGCTGGGCAACCATTTTCCATTCCAGTCTTGGAAAGCTGGAGTAGCACTTGGCCTGGGAATGGAAAGAAGAGGGGTTGAGGAAACTGGCCTCCATATAGCAGAATCAAAACAATAAATAAAAGTTCAAGTATAAATTGAGGTCTGTTGATGAGAAATTGGGAGATTTTGACTCCTCCTTTCCTTGCAGACTGAAGTTTAAATTCAAGAAAGGCAGCGTTCCCCCTGTGATGCCCCTGGAGTTCGTTGGCTGCATTGGAGGCTGTGATGAGATGCTGAAAGAGCTGTTGGACCTCAAGTACTTGCACAGATCATCCCAACCTGCATCGTCCACCCAGCCAGGGCATCACCTGCAGGCCAACCACTCACTGAACAGAGCCAGCAGTGACACCAGGCAAGCCAGGGGTGCCTCCAACCTGTCACGGGGACATCTGCTCTCCATCAACCCCTCCAGGACCCCCAGGGCTGCTCCTGCAGCTCCTCCAGACGACGGGAACGCCGTGGTGTGCAACTGCGGCAGCGAGGCGCTGCTGCTGACCGTGCGCAAGGACGGCCCCAACAAGGGCCGCCAGTTCTACAAGTGCAGCTCCAGCTCCTGCAACTTCTTCCTGTGGGCAGACGAGCAGCCGCAGGACGGAGGCGGCTCCGCGCTGCCCCAGCCCGCTGCTGGGAGAGCCCCGGCGGGATTCCAGCGCCCCGGAGGAGGGGGAGAGGCTCGGGGAGGCGGCGGCGCGGAGGCCGGGGCGCTGTGCCGGTGTGAGCAGCCCGCCGTGACCCGCACCGTGCACAAGGACGGGCCCAACAAGGGGAGGCAGTTCCACACCTGCCCCAAGCCCCGCGAGCAGCAGTGCGGCTTCTTCCAGTGGGCGGACGAGAACGTGGCGCCAGGTAGGGCATGCAGCAGGGTGAGAGGCTGCTCGTGAGCTGGACAAAGCTGTTTTGTTCAGCAGCTGAGGTCACAGAGGTGGGGAGGGGTCTGAAGTGTCTCTCTGGTGAGGAAGGACTGAGGCAGCTGGGCCTGTTTAGTGTAGAGAAAACACAGAGAGGATCTCATTAGTGCACGTGAATATCTCAAAGGTGGGTGCCAGAAGGATGGTGCCAGGCTTTTTTTGACGGTGCTCAGCAACAGGATGAAGAGCAATGGCCAGAAACTAAAACACAACAAGTTTGACCTCAGCATGAGGAAGAACTTTACATTAAAGGTGGCAGAGCTCTGGAGCAGCTGCCCAGACAGGCAGAGTGGTAAAGTGTCCCTCTCTGGAGACAGTCAAACCCAACTGGCAGGCCAGGGAAACTGTGCTGCTCCCTCTGCCCTAGTTTAGTACAGGGGAAGGGCAAGTCATTCTGGAGCTTTGATCAGAGATCTGTGTGGAAAGACGCTGAAAACAAAAATAATGACAAAATAAGGATGCAAAAGAGAGAACTGACAAAAAGGGACATAACCAGGTACCAGAGGGGATGTGGTCTGTGATAGACCCTCCTTCTCCTCAGACATTTGGGCCTAAAGGGGTAAAATGGAGTTTTCAGAACTACTTAAGCCCCAAGTTCTTCTCTGCCATGTTTTGCTTCTCTTCAGCTGCAGACCAGAGCATGCAAGCAGGCAGATCAGCTTCCCCTGTGCTCCCACAGGTCTCTAATGCTGCTAGACAAATGGGTAACATTTCACTATTCAGACAAGTCTGAAGCAAATGCAGGTTCAGGAATCATTTGAGAATCCTCAATCTGCTATTTTGAGCTTACCTTGTATTTCTCACCTATTTATGTTTTCAAAGATCCTTAAATTCAAGTTGTTTATCTCTAGGCCCTTCTGGAGATGACTCTTCGAACCACTTTGGCAGCAGTGGATTCTCCAGAGGGTTGGGAAGCAAGGCCAAGAGACCAGGCAGTCTCTCCTCAGGATCTGCTGCCAAGAAACCACGGACCTGCAGCATTTGCCACCAGCCTGGGCACACAAGGAAAAACTGCCCTCAGAACCACTGAGCTGGGATGGACTCTGAGAGCCTGCAAGGACCAGGGTTGGGAACTGCAGGAGCCACCTCTGCCACAAGGAACTGGACTCTGAAAAAGTCCCTTGAGTGTTTTTTGGAGGGTTGCAGGCTGCTCCTGCCAAGAGATGCCATTTGCTACAGCAAGGGTTCAACCTTGGGAAAGTGGTTCCACTACCAGCTTTTGTTTCCAGCTGCTCTTCTGCTGAGCAGATTGGGAAAGTCTGAACATTTCAAGGAAGCACTTGGAAGCTGAGTCTGTGGAGAAAACTGCACTGGATCGTCCCCCTGCACCATCCTGGTGGTTGTTCCTGGCCTTTCCCTGCAGGGAAGAGCTGGATCAGGGCCACCAGGACACACCAGGGCTGCCGAGCTCTGCTCAGCCCCTGCCTTTCCACAGTGTGGAATTTAAGTTCCCTTCTAAGTTAATGTTACCTGAGCAACGTTCCCCCTTTTTGTCACCCTTACCTACCTGCCAGTGAAGGAGGGTCAGGAGCAGAGGAGCTGGATCTGGTGCTTGCCTTGGGAGGAGCTCAGCTGCAGGGCTCAGGAAATGCCCTCATTTTAGATGGTTCCTGAATTTGAAGGCGAGTTCTTGCTCAATCTTTGAGACATGCCTTTGTGATGCTGCTAGCTGATGAAAGTTATTTTTGTCAAACCAATGAGTTTCTTATTAAAATATTATTTAAATTTTAAATTTGATGCAGTGACACCTTAACTCTGCCTAATTATTTCTTCCTACGTAAAATAGTAACGCTTTTACTGTGAAAGCATCCAGCCAAATCATGCTCTTTCCTATCACTGGAACAATACAGGAGCTTTCTTGGCAGAAACTCCCCACAGTAATTTAGAAGCGAGCTACAAAGAGATGGGAAAAGTGGTTTTTATCTCACCAGCTGCATCTGCTGACCTGGGACAGACAGACAGAGCTTGCTGAGCTGAAGAGAAGCTCTGTTGTCCTGTTCAGAGTTCAGGCTGAACTCCCTGGGAAGCCAGGCTGCCTCTTCCCTCGCTGTTGGGGCTTCCTGAGTTCATCAGAGGAGGGAGATCTGCAGGATTCCTGTGTGCTCTGCTGCCAGGACCTCCAGTGCTGCTCAGGACCTGCTCCTGGGCACAGAGCAGTTCCTGGGTCAGCACAGAGGGGACAGGCAGGAGGCTGCAGCACTTGGAGGGCAGCTGGAAGCAGCACAGGTCTGAAAGAGAGCCTGGAAGCCTCTCTCAGTCCACTGCTATCAGGCCTAAATCCATGCAGAAAGTCAGGAGAATTTGGGTTGCATTTCCCTGTTGCCTTCACTCCCACCATTGACAGCCGTGGCCTAAAAATACTCACCCTGGGCTAAAATAACAGGATTGTGAGGCTTGGAATGCAGTCACTGAGCCAAGGCAGGGCAGCAGCCTGGCCAGCCACCTTGGAATGGCAACAGCAGCGGGAAGCAGCTGTGCAGGACACGGGGAGCAGCTTAAACCTTGCTGGTGGATCAGCCAGGCCCAGCTTTAGGAGTCTCACCCTGGCCAGTGCTCAGCTGAGCCCTCTAAGGGGTACAAGCTCAGTGTCCACACAGCTCCCACACTGCAGCCTGTGGGTCCAGGGCGTTGGAAGAGGAGGAAGGCTTTGCAGGATGGGATCTGACAATCACCAAGCTCTCCAGGCAGCAGGGACAACACGCCAGGAAGGCCACCACAGCTGGGGAGGTCACTTCAGCCCTTACCCGGGAAAAGGAGACAACAGAGAGCTGACACCAGAGAACCAGTGTGCACAGGGAAGGTTTATTCTCATCAGTAACACCTGGGAAGTGGTTTGGAGGAACAACAGAGTTGTCAGACTGGGAGGAAAAGCAGTTTTTTTCCTCCTATAAACAAGATGATAGCTGTAAAGAAAACTGAACCACAACAGCTGCTCACAGTGAAGGTCACAGGATTCCTCCAGCTCCACCCGCATGCAAAACCAGCTCTTCCCATTAAATGTAAGAATAAATTCCTTTTCCCTGGGACTAGAGCCAGACCAAGCCCTACTAGCAGCCACTCAAAGGAAAAGAAAAAAACAACAAAATACCCAAACAAAATGTATCTTCTCAATAAAAGGCATAAATCACTTCAGTCCTTGCAAGCACTCTGCTCACAACATCATTCTTGCCCTCCTTCCCCACCCCATACCGTGGGGCTCCAGGGAAAAAGGACCTCAAGACAGCAGCAATACATGTGTGAAAAGGTGACCAGACAGACTGGGAGGGGACACGGGACAGACAGACACTGGGAGCCACCCACCCTCCAGGGAGGGGAAACAGCCCTGCTGCAGCCTCCAGCTGAAACCAGGAGCTTCCCCAGAGCCAGCAGCTCTTTTTCAGGACATCTTCCAGCAAAACACTGCACGGCACGAGGGCCCCTTCCTCGGGGCAGCATCAACACTGTCAGAACAAAGAGGTCGGGCTGAGCTCACCCCTTCTGGCAGCTGGGTGGGTTTCCAAGGAATAACCCCCCAGCCCCCATTTGCTATGGCTGTACCATCCAGCACCCAGACAACCACCCAGATCATCCACAGGGATTATTTTGGATTGGCAAAATCCTGCAGGTGGGTGAGGCTGCCCCCCTGTCCCGAGTGCTGGCACAGTGAGACCACGTGGGGTGCTGGTGACAGGACCAGCCCGGGATGCAGCACCTGAGGCATCTGCAGGACACAGCAGCAGGAAGGGGCTGCTCCCCTCCAGCTCCAGCTGCTCTCAGAGCGTGAGGGGAACCTGACAGCTGGGACAGGCAGAGCTTACTGGGAGCCAGACATGCTTCACTGGGCTCCCAGCAGACACAGCTCACGTGTGTGGCGTGGGCTGCCCTCACCCCGGGTTCAGCAGAGCCTCTGAGCCAAAGGCTCCTTCTGCCAGCACCCACCTCTGCTCAGGCACGTTTTATTCACACAGGAAACTTTTCTTTTTTTTTCTCATAAAGTGCAAGAACCTTGCCTCTTACTGACTAGTCAACTAGAAGCATCGCAGCCCTCACAGCAGGGAGCAGCAGGCAGGGGAGCAACACCCCACGTTCAGGAGCTGCTGACACACGGGTCACTTCAGCAGCAGCTCAGGCTCAGATATGGCCCTGTAGAGCACAAAGCCCATCTCATCAATCTCCTCTTCCGACAGCCCGGAGAACAGGTTGATTTTGGGGTTGAAATAGGAAAGCAGGACTCCTTTCTCCAGGGAGGCCACCAGCTCCTCGAGCACCTGCTGGAACCTGTCAGCAAGGCGCTCCTCTGCCCAGTCCACAGCGGTGTCACTGAGGTGCAGGATGACCTGGGTCACGGGGCTGCCACCCAGTCTGTGCAGGCTGGGCTGGCTCCTGCACACGCCGTTCAGGATGCGGAGGCACAGCTGCCGAGCCCCGGAGTCGCCGGCATCCAGCTCCTTCACCCTCGAGACCTCCGCCCTGTCAAAGCTCTCCAGCCAGAGGTTTTCCACCAGTCCTTCAGGAGGGACAGCCAGCAGAACCTTGTCCTCCATTTCCACCACCGGGAAGAGGGTGATGCTCAGCTCGACCTGATCGTGTTTGACTTCCAGCTTCAGCTCCCGGGAGGCCACCATGGGGTGGATGGCACAGCCCAGCAGGCTGCCGATGGCGGGCCAGTTGATGGAGGCCACCAGCAGCTTGTGCAGGGTCTCGATGAGCACACTGGAAGAGAGGTACCGGCCCACGATGAACCTGTCCCAAGGGCTGCACCCACGAGGGAAATACCCCAGATCGATCCTCTTGATCATCCAGTACTGGGGGTTCCTCACCACGGTGTCCTCCCCCGAGATGAGGCCCCAGAGCCCGGCGTCAAGGACCACGGGGAGCATGAGGTGGATGTGGTCAGCTGCCAGGACCTCGAGGCCATCGAGGAGGGCTCCGCTGAGGAAGAGGCGGCCGAAGGGCAGCTCGGGGCACTTGCTCCGCAGGAAGTTCTGCAGCTGGGTGCTGATGCTCCTGGCCAGCTGCGGGACGAGGGATGCTTGGATCTCGGGCACGGCCAGCCGGCTGCTGTGAGACAGGAGCTTCTCCTGCAGCGTGAGGCAGTGCAGGGGGCTGGACTTGACCTGAGGAGCCCCCAGAGGGGCAGAGCAGCTCCTGGGATCTGTGAGAAGGGAAAGGAGAAGTCACAGCTCTGAGCACATCATCTGAAACCCTCAGCAGCAGAGGGGAAAGGCGTGAGTTGGGTGCCCAGCTCTCAGCCCACCCCTCTTGAGGTGACACTGACCTCAGCAAGGGCCCCCATCGAGCCCACTGATGTTAACAGCACTTCCCAGCCATGCAGAGCCCAAACCAACCCCAAAACCCGACTGCTCCCAGCCTCACTCCTCAGCCAGAGATGGGAACCAGGCAAGGGACTTGCTGCCAGGGTCAGAGAATCACAGAATATGCTGAGTTGGAAAGGACTCAACGAAAATCATCCAGTCCAACTCCTGGCCCTGCACAGACACCCCAGCAATCCCACCCTGTCCCCGAGAGTGTTGTCCAAATGGTCCTGGAGCTCTGGCAGCCTTGGGGCCGTGCCTGTTCCCTGGGGAGCCTGGGCAGTGCCCCAGCACCCTCTGGGGGAAGAACCTTTTTCCTAATATCCAACCTAACCCTCCCTGACACAGCTCCTGCTGTTCCCTCATGTCACTGGTCATCAGAGAGATCAGCCTGCCCCTCCACCTCCTCACACGAGGATCCTACAAACAATCCTGCTCTGGGTCCAGTGTCTCAGAACATGCCCTGGACCGAGCTGGGCCAGTTTCCCACTTGGAAAAACGCCATCTCCATGGGCAGCCGGACAAGGCAGCCTTTGTCTGCAGCAGCTCCTGAGTGCACCTTCCACAGGCAGAGCTGACCCAGAAAACGAGAGCAGCCAACGCTGCTCCAGAGGAAACAAACCCCGGCAGCCCCCGCCCCGCAGCGCTGGCCGGGACACCCCGGGTGTCACCAGAGCTCCTGTTTCCACAGGCATTGCCTAAAAAGGGGCCGTGGCTCGGGAGCCTCCCAGGAGGGCAGGCTCAGTCCGGACACCGAGCTAAAAATACCACAGAGCTCCCAGCCTGCCGGGGCAGCAGCCACCAAGGTGATCCTCTGGACACCAGGAGCCTCACCTGGCACCACAGGCTGAGCTGGAGAGAGCAGAGGCTCGCTGAGGTCTTCCCTTCTCTGCTTTTTGGGGGGTTTTGGTGTTGTCTTGATCAGTGCCAAGTCCTGCCAGCTCTCCTCCAGGGACTTCTGCTCAGCTTTGGGATCGCCCTCATCCCGAGGGCTGGTGGCTCGGTCGATCAGCTGGAGGGAAGGAAAACCCAAGAGGACAAGCTGTGATCTTTGTTTTCCATGAATTATGGGTGACAACAGCCCCTTTGGAGCACACACATAAGGGGACAGCCCCACTCAAGGCTTCTGCTCAGAAAAACACTCAGTTTAGGGGCCATAAATGTGCACATCATCTTCCTGTAGGTTTTACATGGAAAACAGATACCCAAGTACAACTTAAGTCCCAGGTGCGTTTTGGGATGGGATACCATATCCCAAATGCTCCAGGCAAACTGTAACATGGATACATGGTCCCACAGGGTGGGAGCAGGCAGCTCCTATGGCACTTGGCATTTGTGCCATATGCAAGGAACCAGCTCAGGAGCAGACACGGAGCTTTTGGGCACATCTTGCCCCACCACACCGGGCCCAACCCAGCTCTCCTGAGCATCTTCCCGTGCTCTGACCCCCGCCCCAGCCTTACCCTCTTGACGGCCAGCGTGGCGATGGCCAGCACGGCGGCGCCGCTGACGCCCAGCACCAGCCTGGCGTTGGCCAGCAGCACATCGAACACGCTGCCCAGCCCGTCGATGACACTGCCCAGCCCGCCGTTCTCCTGCCGCCTGCCCCGCTGCTGCCAAAACGCCGCCATGGTCGCCCTGCGGAGAACAGGAGTGTCAGCCCGGGCTGCGGGACCTGTCACCCCGGGATAGGCGCAGCCGCAGGGCGGGTTTGGGGAACGAGGGGTTCCGCTGGCCCGCTTTGCTCCGGGATAAAAGCTCCCGCCGCCGCCGCCGGGACGCGTGGGTGCGGCGAGGGAGCAAGGGTCACCCGGGGAAGCGACACCCCAGGGAAGAGAGGGACACCCCAGGGAAGGAAGAGGATTTGGAGGGAAGGAAGGGACACCCCAGCGAACGGGCACCCCCGGGAAGGAAGGGGCATCCCGGAGAAGGAAGGGGCACGCCGGGGAAGGGTCACCCGCTCCTTAGCCGGCCCTACCGCAAAGCCTCGCGGGGCACCGGCGGCGCTGGGGCGGTACCGCGGCCCGCGGGAAGGGAGCGCCCCCGACCCCACTGACCGAGCGGAGGCGGCCCCGGAGGCGGCACCAGAACCGGGACCGAACCGGGACCGGCCCGGGCCCGGCGCTGCCCCCGCGCGCCCCCGCCCCGCACGCACCGCGCGCGCCCCCGCCGCGGCCCCAGCCAATGGGGGCGCGGCGCTGCGTGGCCCCGCCCACGCTCGCGCGGAAGTATCACCCGGCCCCGCCCAATCCCCGCGCGCGTCACGGCCGGGGCGTGTCTGAAGGGGCGGGGCCTGCAGGGGGCGGGGCCTGCAGGGGCGCGGCGCGGCCGCAGGGTCCCCCCGCCCTTCCGCCATGGCGGCCACCGGCGTCCTGCCCTTCGTCCGCGGCGTCGATCTCAGCGGCAATGACTTCAAGGTGCGGGGGAGCGGGAGCGGGAGACAGCCCGGACCACAGGGCCCCACCGGGCTGGGGCCCCGCGGGGTTGTCAGGCCTCCCCCGGGGCGGGGGAATGCCGGCCCCGCCCGGGGTGGGTGATCCGGGGCAGTTTCGGTCCCGACCCCGCCCGGGGCTGGGCGATCCCTGAGCCCCATCGAGCCGCTATGGTTGAGCAGCCCAGCCCACTGGGTTCCAGAGAGACAGGCGATCCCCGAGCCCCCAGCTCCCGCTCCCGTAGGACTGGGCGATCCCAGCTCCAATCCCACAGGACTGGGTCTCCATGGCTCCCAGCTCCAATCCCCTAGGAATGATCGATCCCCTCTGCCAGCTCCCAGTCCCATAGGAGTGGGTGATCCCAGCCCTCTAGTTCCCAGTTTTATGGGACTGGTTGATCCCAATCCCCAGAGTTCCCAGTCCCTTAGGACTTCTCGATCCCAAACCTCCCATGACTACGGAGCATCAATCAGACTGAGGTCCCCAGATCCTCGTCCCATGGCACAGGTGCTTTCCTCACCCTCCTCCTCCTCTGCAGGGCGGATACTTCCCCGAGCATGTGAAGGCGATGACGAGCCTGCGCTGGCTGAAGCTGAACCGCACGGGGCTCTGTTACCTGCCCGAGGAGCTTGCTGCCCTCCAGAAGCTGGTGAGCCCCGTGTTTTGGGATGGAATGGGGCTCCCCTGTCCTGCTGGGGCTGTGGGATCCGAGGGGAGCCTGTTCCCTGCCAGCCTCGTGGCTCAGCAGCAGACTCTCTGGTATCTAATAATAGCACTGAGCTACAATGTGTGGTTGAAATGGGATGCAGGAGCTGCCAGGAGTGGGGCTGGGATGGACTTGCACTCAATTTCACCTTGTTTCCCTAGAAACCCAGATTAAAAACCATGCTTAGATCCTCTGCCCTATAGCAGAAGGGAAGGGTGATGGTCACAATGGAGAGGATCAAGGTTTTGGGGGCTTTTTTTCCTTCTTCTTTGCTAAAGTATATAAAGAGCAGGAGCTGGCAGCTGCCTGGCTTTGTTTTTTGGGTGAGTTGTAGCTCAGTTTGACTTCAGTGGTGTCTGCAGCACATGAGGGACCTCATCCTGTCAGTGTCAGACAAACTCAGTGCTTTAATAGCTGCCACAAGTCCCTGTCCCTGTGCCAGGTGCAGGGAATCCCTCGGAGCCGCGCTCCCGCCAGCCCTGCCAGGTGCTCGGGGGCCACAGCAAGACTGAAATCCTGGCATCCCTCCCACAGCCTGCCAGTGCCTTGTGTTCCTGAGCAGGCAGCAGCCGGGGCTGGTGATGCTCAGAGGAAAACATTTCCCCAGGGAAATTCCTCCTACCCTGCAGTGCCCACGCCTGCCCGTTTCCAGATCACCCAGTGGGAGGCGTTTCCAAGGACTGGGATCTGTTTGCACAGGGACTGTGTGGGCCAGCTCGGTGGCATCCCAGAGCACCCCAAACCTACAGCAGGGCTGAGGTGTCCAGCCAGGGCTACCCCAGGGAATGAGGGATGTGGAGGCAGCGCTGGGCCAGTTTGGGACTGGGAGTGTGCCAGCAGCCCTGTGTGTCCCCACACAAAGTCCCCAGCTCTCCTGGGGTGGAGGAGCCTCCACATCAATGTGGGGGCCCAGCCCTTGCTCTGCACAGCCCCAGCTCCTCTCTCTGCTCACTGGGGCTTGTCTGGGGCTTCCCTGCAGGAACACCTCTCCGTGAGTCACAACAGCCTCACCACGCTCCATGGAGAGCTCTCCGGCCTGCCCTGCCTCCGGGTGAGTGTCCCCTCCTGCCTCGGGGTCCCCAGGCACCTCTGGGGTCTGAGGGCACTCGAGGATCATACCTGGGGGCTCAGCAGGCAGCTGCATTCCTGCCTCTCTCCTCTGTGCAGGCGATTGTGGCTCGTGCAAACAGCCTGAAGAACTCAGGAGTCCCTGATGACATCTTCCAGCTGGATGATCTCTCGGTGCTGGTGGGTGCAGAGTCTCCTCAGCTGATGCAGGAGCCAGCTCAGACTCCTGGATCCCATTCCTGCCCCTTGGTGGCTTCTTGGGAGCACCAGTCCCAAGCCCCTGGGGAAGAGAAGCTGGCTGTTGGCAGGATGACCTCTGGCAATGCCTCCTTTAGAGGCTGATGCCATGGATGGGTTCCCTGGGTTCCCTGTGTGCTGGCCCAGCTCCTGCTGTGCCCCTGGAGATATCCCCAGTCCTCAGGTTTGGGTGGTGGTGGCTGGGTGTGGGGCAGAGAGTGACAGCTCCTTTGTGCTCCCGTTTTCCCAGGACTTGAGCTACAACCAGCTCACAGAGTGTCCCAGGGAGCTGGAGAATGCCAAGAACATGCTGGTCCTTAACCTTGGCCACAACAGGTAGGTCTAGGCTAGGGTGACCACCTGGCTCTCCTGGCCATGGCCACCTCCACTGGTCACACTTTGCTCTGGGTCTTGCTCTCTGCCCCTCCTCGAGGGAGACCCAGGGCTGGTGCAGGTCCTGGGCAATCCTGAATTTCCCCGTATCCCTGCAGCATCGACACCATCCCCAACCAGCTCTTCATCAACCTGACGGACCTGCTCTACCTGGACCTGAGCGACAACAAGCTGGAGAGTCTCCCCCCACAGATGAGGCGCCTGGTGCACCTGCAGACCCTCATCCTCAACAACAACCCCCTCATGCACGCCCAGCTCCGGTAGGGCCCCGCTCCCCAGGCTGGCTCCCGCTCTGGCAGGGCTGGGGATGAGGTTCCTGCTCCATCCTGATGCTCTCTCTGCCCTGTGGCTCTCCTGGCCTGCAGGCAGCTCCCGGCCATGACGGCCCTGCAGACCCTGCACCTCCGCAACACCCAGCGCACGCAGAGCAACCTGCCCACCAGCCTGGAGGGCCTGGTGAACCTGGCAGGTAGGGCAGGAGGGAAGGGTGATGGTCACAACAGAGAGGATCAAGGTTTTGGGGGTCTTTTTCCTTCTCATTTGCTAAAGTGTATAAAGAGCAGGAGCCTGGCTTTGTTTTTCGGGCGACTGAGCCAGGCCTTTGGTGGAGTCGTGGCTCAGCTGGGCTTTGGTGGTGTCCACAGCACATCAGGGACCTCACGCTGTCAGTGTCAGGATCAGGCCAGGGCATGCAGCCCCACAGAGCCCTCCAGGGGCTCTCCCAGCCCCAGGCTGGTGGTGTCACCCCGTTGTCTCTTTCCCCAGACGTGGACCTGTCCTGCAATGACCTCAGCCGTGTCCCCGAGTGTCTCTACACCCTGGGCAGCCTGCGGCGCCTCAACCTCAGCAGCAACCAGATCACAGAGCTGTCCCTCTGCATCGACCAGTGGACCCAGCTGGAGACCCTCAACCTGTCCCGCAACCAGCTCACCTCCTTACCTGTATGTCCCTGCCCTTACCCATCCCTGCTCGTGTCTCCAGGGCTCTCCCTCACCCCATCATCTCCCCCTTCCCCAGTCGGCCATCTGTAAGCTAACCAAGCTGAAGAAGATGTACCTGAACTCCAACAAGCTGGACTTTGACGGGATCCCCTCGGGCATTGGCAAGCTCACCAACCTTGAGGAGTTCATGGCAGCCAACAACAACCTGGAGCTCATCCCTGAGAGCCTGTGCAGGTAAGGAACACACAGCTGGATCTGCAGGAGGGAGCGCAGAGGTTGGGTGGTCACAGGTCCCCCTGGGCTGTCCTGTCACTGTCATCACTGTCCCACAGGTGCTCCAAGCTGAGGAAGTTGGTGCTGAACAAGAACCGCCTGGTGACGCTGCCGGAGGCCATCCACTTCCTGACGGATGTGGAGGTGGGCACCAGTACCCCTCTGCCTCGGGCTGGCTCCACCACAGCCCCAGCACCTCCCTGGGATCCCAGGGCTGTCGGGTGGGCTGCATGAGGTGAGGGCAGGGCAGCTCAGGGCCAACACCTGCAATCTGCCACACGGTTCATCCCAGGCTGGCCGTGGATTTGAGGCTCCTTGCACATCCCCTCACCTCACTGAAGCCTGGGGTGCTCCGGAGGTCTCCATCCCATGCCACACTCAAATGTCCCCATCAGCATGTTCTTTGCTGAGGTCTCTGTGCCCTCCTGGCAGATCCTGGACGTGCGAGAGAACCCCAACCTGGTGATGCCCCCGAAGCCGGCGGATCGCTCCTCGGAGTGGTACAACATCGACTTCTCCCTGCAGAACCAGCTCCGCCTGGCCGGGGCCTCCCCCGCCACCGTGGCGGCCGCCGCCGCCGGTGCGTGTGCAGGGATGGGGACACGCGGCCCCTGCCTTGTCCCTGGCACAGGCTGGGAGATGAGCCGTGCTCCCCAGGGTGCCCCACGGGCCACCTCTCACCCCGTCCCGTGTCCCCAGGGAGCAGCACCAAGGACCCGCTGGCACGCAAGATGCGGCTGCGGCGGCGCAAGGACTCTGCCCAGGATGACCAGGCCAAGCAGGTGCTGAAGGGCATGTCGGACGTGGCCCAGGAGAAGAATAAGAAGATAGAGGTAGGGTCTGAGGTGGGAGAGGGGCCCTCAGGGCATCACAATGTCCCTGGCCTACCTTGGGTGCCAGCAGGGTTCCGGTTGTCCCTAATTTGACCTGTTCTGTCCCACAGGAGAGTGGGGAGGCGAAGGCGCCGGACCTGAAGACACGGCGCTGGGACCAGGGCCTGGAGAAGCCACAGCTGGACTACTCGGAGTTCTTCAGTGAGGACGTGGGGCAGCTGCCCGGCCTCTGTGTCTGGCAGATCGAGAACTTTGTGCCCACGCTGGTGGACGAGGCTTTCCACGGCAAGTTCTACGAAGCCGACTGCTACATCGTGCTCAAGGTACCCGGGGAGGACCAAGGGTCCCCCACATCCCCTGCCCGGAGCTGCAGCCATCCCATCTCACACCTTGTCCTTCCCAGACCTTCCTGGATGAGAACGGTTCCCTGAACTGGGAGATCTACTACTGGATCGGGCAGGAGGCCACGCTGGACAAGAAGGCCTGTTCTGCCATCCACGCCGTCAACCTCCGCAACTACCTGGGGGCCGAGTGCCGCAGCATCCGGGAGGAGATGGGGGATGAAAGTGAAGAGTTCCTTCAGGTGAGGCCGACCCCCAGCTCCCCTGTGGCCCCCGACCCCTCCTGTCCCACCCTCACCCCCTCCCTGCCCCCAGGTCTTCGACAATGACATCTCCTACATCGAGGGCGGCACGGCCAGCGGCTTCTTCACCGTTGAGGACACGCAGTATGTCACCAGGTACAGCTGGGGACACGGGCTGGGGGGATGTGTGGGGCAGGCAGTGCCCCGTGTCCCAGCATGGCTGTCCTTTTCCTCAGGCTCTACCGTGTCTATGGGAAGAAGAACGTCAAGCTGGAGCCGGTGGCACTGAAGGGGACATCGCTGGACCCCCGGTGAGTGGCCAGGGGACAAGAGGGTCCTTGCAGAGGATTCAGCAGGGTCCACATGAGACATTATTGCTGCAGTTCTGTGGTGCAAATGGGCTCTACCAGCACCTTTCTACAAGAATATGGGTTCAAAGCCCCCTTGGTGCCCTGCAGGGACCCCCAGGATGGGGAGGATGCTCAGCACACCCCGTTCTCTCCTGACTCCTCTCACCTCTCTCCACCAGGTTTGTTTTCCTCCTGGACCATGGCCTCGACCTGCTGGTGTGGCGCGGGAGCCAGGCCACACTGAGCAGCACCACCAAGGCCAGGTAGGGCTGGTGGGGTGCCGGGCTGTGGGGAGCCCAGCTGCCACCTCACCTGCTCCCTCTGCAGGCTCTTCGCCGAGAAGATCAACAAGAACGAGCGGAAGGGCAAGGCTGAGATCACGCTGCTCACCCAGGGCCAGGAGACCCCCGAATTCTGGGAGGTGCTGGGGGGGCAGCCCGAGGAGATCCGACCCTGTGTTCCCGATGACTTCCAGCCCCACAAGCCCAAGCTGTACAAGGTGAGGAGCTGCATCCATAGGGCCACCAGCCCCGCTGGGGTCCTGCAAGCCCCACTTACATCTGTCCCATCCCCTCTGCAGGTCGGCCTCGGTCTGGGCTACCTGGAGCTTCCCCAGATCAACTACAAGCTCTCCGTGGAGCACAAGAAGAGGCTGAAGGCTGATCTGATGCCAGAGATGCGCCTGGTAGGATGGGGCGGGGAGGTTCTCCCAGTCTGACCAGTTTCAGAGACTGGTTTCATGCCCTTTTTGCCTCCAGCTGTGCCCTGGGAGAGGGAGGTTCAGCCAGCAGCGCCTGGCTGGGGAATGTTCTGCTGTGTTGGGAGCAGGCAGGGTGTTGTCCAGCTGGGAACACCTGCAGGTGCCTGACCCCCTGCTCCCGTGGTGCCCCCAGCTGCAGAGCCTGCTGGACACCAAGAGCGTGTACATCCTGGACTGCTGGTCCGACGTCTTCATCTGGATCGGGAGGAAATCCTCGCGGCTGGTGCGGGCGGCGGCGCTGAAGCTGAGCCAGGAGCTGTGCACCATGCTGCACCGGCCCAAGCACGCCATGGTCACCAGGAACCTGGAGGGCACCGAGTGCCAGGTAGGGCACGGGGCTCTCAGGTGGGTGCCGGGTGCCTGGGAGGGGGCTGAGGCCGAGGGTCTGTTACCTACTCCCCACTTTACACCGGTGCTCTGGTCTGGTGGACGAGGTGGGGATCGGTCACAGGTTGGACTCGATGGCCTTGGAGGTCTTTTCCAGCCTTGGTGATTGTGTGGTGTAGGTGTTCAAGTCCAAGTTCAAGAACTGGGATGACGTCCTGCGCGTGGATTACACCCGGAACGCCGAGACGGTGCTGCAGGACGGCGGCCTGGCCGGCAAGGTGCGCAAGGACGCCGAGAAGAAGGACCAGATGAAGGCCGACCTCACCGCGCTCTTCCTGCCCCGCCAGCCCCCCATGCCCCTCAGCGAGGTAGGGCTGGGGACCCCCATGGATCCCCCAGGGCGTGGGGCCGGTGCTGAGAGAGGGGCTGGGGGCTGACGGAGCACGTGGGGCCACAGGCGGAGCAGCTGATGGAGGAGTGGAACGAGGACCTGGATGGAATGGAGGGCTTCGTGCTGGAGGGCAAGAAATTCACTCGCCTGCCTGAGGAGGAGTTTGGCCACTTCCACACCCACGACTGCTACGTCTTCCTGTGCAGGTGACACCTGGCTTGTCCCCTCTCAGGGCCACCTTGTCCCCAACCTCCCTGCCCAGTTCTCCCGACTGTCCCATCCCTCCCTGTTCCTGCCCTCAGGTATTGGGTGCCAGTGGAGTATGAGGAGGATGAAGAGAAAAAGAAGAAGGGTGAAGGCAAAGGGGAAGAGGAGGGTGAGGAAGAAGAGGAGGAGAAGCAGCCCGAGGAAGACTCCCAGTGCATCGTCTACTTCTGGCAGGGCCGGGAGGCCTCCAACATGGGCTGGCTCACCTTCACCTTCAGCCTCCAGAAGAAGTTTGAGAGTCACTTCCGTGGCAAGCTGGAGGTGACACAGTTTGGGGGTGACACAGGGGTGCCCCAGCTTTGCCTCTCGTCTTCCCCATCCCCTCTCTGCCCCTCAGGCTGAGACAGGGGACAGCAGCCGAGATGGGAGCTGGCAAGGGGGTGCAGCTGGGGCTTGGAGCTGTTTGGGAAGTCTCTGTGCCCCTTCTGACATCCAGCCCTGTCCAGGTGGTGCGCATGACCCAGCAGCAGGAGAACCCCAAGTTCCTCTCGCACTTCAAGAGGAGGTTTGTGATCCACCGGGGCAAGCGCAAGGACCGGGCCAGCCCTCCCCAGCCCAGCCTGTACCACATCCGCACCAACGGCGGCGCCCTCTGCACCAGGTCAGTGCCCCGGGGCTGCTCCGGGCCACGCAGCACCCACGGGTGCCAGGTCCGGGTGGGATACCTGTGGTGGGCATGGCTGTCGAGTCTCCCACTGATTTGTGCCTCGGGGGCTCCGTCTCCAGGTGCATCCAGATCAACACGGACGCTGCTCTGCTCAACTCTGAGTTCTGCTTCATCCTCAAGGTAGTGCTCATGGCTGGGCGTCCTCAGGGCTGCCTGGGTGCCCTCCTGGGCAGCCCTGACTCCGCTGTCCCCCAGGTGCCCTTTGAGAGCACGGACAACCAGGGCATTGTCTACACCTGGGTGGGCCGGGCGGCCGACCCCGACGAGGCCAAGCTGGCTGAGGACATCATGAACCACATGTTTGATGATTCCTACAGCAAACAGGTGAGCAGGGCTCAGTGCCACCTTGTCTGGGTGACAGTGACCACCCAGGCCACACTCAGCCCTGTTCCTGCCCTTTCAGGTCATCAACGAGGGAGAAGAACCCGAGAACTTCTTCTGGGTGGGCATTGGGGGCCAGAAGCCCTACGATGAAGATGCTGACTACATGAAGCACTCACGGCTCTTCAGGTGGGCACTTGGCCTGGAGGGGGATTCTCCAGTCTGCGTTGCTTCCCTTCCTCCCACAGAGCCCAATCCCCTTGGGAACCAACCAGCCAAAACAGCTGCTTCACCACATCCCTTCCCTCTACATGAGCCAAGTCCCAACAAACTCGTGCCTGATGCTGTCCCTGTCCATGTCCCTGCAGATGCTCCAATGAGAAAGGTTATTTCTCCGTGTCAGAAAAGTGCTCGGATTTCTGCCAGGATGACCTGGCTGATGATGACATCATGCTGCTGGACAACGGGCGGGAGGTGAGCTGGGGGCACGAGGCTGTCCTGGCCCAGATCTTCCAGTGGCTCTGTGAGCTGAGCCCAGCTGCTGATCCTTCCCGCAGGTCTACATGTGGGTGGGCACCCAGACCAGCCAGGTGGAGATCAAGCTGAGCCTCAAGGCCTGCCAGGTAAGACCTCCCTCCATCCTGGGACTCTGTGGGGGAGGATTTGGGCACTTCAATCTCCGCTCAGGGCCCTGATCCGGGTGGTGCAGAGCTCTGGGCTGGAGAACACCATCCCTGGAGGTGGGTGAGGGCCAGGCCCCCACGGCAGTGCTCTGCCCCAGGTCTACATCCAGCACATGCGCTCCAAGGACCCCGCGCATCCCCGCAAGCTCCGGCTGGTGCGGAAAGGCAACGAGCCCTGGCCCTTCACCCGCTGCTTCCACGCCTGGGGCGTGTTCCGCAAGCCGCCCACCTAAGGGACGGGGACACCCGGGGACACCTGGGGGCACCCGGGGACACCCGGAGCTCCAGCCCCGGCACCCCGCGCTGCCACCACTGCCAGGCTCAGCCTGCAGCCACTTCCCCCCGAGCTGGGGCCAGAGGGGGTCACTGGGGCTGTCCCTCTGTCCCCGCTTCTCTCCCAGCACGGGGCCCAGCACAGCCCCTTCCCTTCCTGGGGGAATACAGGGCAGTGTGGGCCCCTGTCACACCCTGCTTGGGGATGCTGCTGCCCCAAACCAGTGCCGAGCTCCCCCTGTGACTGGGGGACAGGAGTGGCTCCCAGTTTGGGTGGGAGGATGCTTTGCTAAGGAGAACTGGGGGGGAGTGAAGGGCTTTCAGCCCTGGGCCTTACAGGTGGTCCCTGCTGTCCTTGGACCCTCAGCAGGGATCAGCCCATCTGGATCATATCAATAAAGCTTGTACTCACCTCGACACTGTCCCAGGCTCTGACTCACTCCCAAACAGGGTCACCCCAACCCTGACTGTGCCCCTCTGCAGCTCAGGGGAACCCCAGCACTCACCTGGCTCCGAGGCTCAGCAAACACCTGCAGCCCAGGCAGTTGATATTAAATGCTTTATTTTCAATATTAAAAACCAGTATTTTTAATTACTAAACAATGCTAAATTCATCTTACCAAAAACGAAACAAAACAAAAAAAAAAAAGATGAGGTGGAGGGGGAGTTCTACCAGGGACGCTACAGCCCCGGCCTCGGCCGGCAGCAACAGAGCCCAAACCCCCCCAGCCACACACGTACCGCGAGAGAGCCCGGGGGCCACAGCTCCCCAAAAGGAGAGGGGCAGGGGCCAGCTGAGCCCCGTGGTGACAGCCACCACAGGCCAGGGGACAGAGCTGGCACCTCCGCAGCCCCCCGGAGGACGAGGCCAGGCTCGGAGCCCAGGGGGGATTTGGCACAGTGAGACCCCCAGGGTGGGGCAGCCCAGCCTGGGGCAGGAGGGGGCTGGGGCAGCCCCATCTGCCCCCCCGCAGCACCAACGTGGAGCAGGAGCAGGAGCCCGTGTGTAATTCCACAGCGTGATCCCATCCCAAACACACCCCGTGGCAGGAATTAGTGTCAGAAAGGAGCAGCAGGCACAGAGCCCAACCTGGAGAATAGCCCTTGGAGAAGCCACTAAGAGAAAAAGGCCACCTGTGACCCCCCAGCGTGCCCCTCCTCGGGCTGCTCAAGGCCTCTGCTGCCCACCTGGGAGCCAGGGGATCCCCGCTGGGCTCCCCTGGGGACAGTCCCTGTGTGGCAGCCAGAGCCTCCTGGCAGGCAGGGAACAGGGCTGTAAACTGCAGGGAGCCGGGCATGTAAACACAGACCAGGGGATGGGGGGGCCGTGCCCGGGGGCTTCTGGCCCCCCACTGCCCCAAGGGACCAAAACCAGGGGGACAAGGGGGGGTCCACAAGCCCCAGCCCTCCCCGTGGAGCCGGGGAAGGAGCAGCATCCCCCAGGAAGGGGGCTCTGGAGCAGGGGACAGTGACACTCGACCGTGTATAAAAAAAGGAACTTATCTTCCCCGGGAAGAGTTTGTGCCCCACGGGGCTCCGGGCAGGGAGGTGTGCGGGGAGTGCCGGAGCCGGGGCGCGGCGGCGGCCGGCGCGGAGGTTAGAGAGGAGAAGAGTCTACGTTATGGGGAGGGGGCGCGGGGGTCCAGTCGAGTCGCGCGTCCCGGGAATCCGAGCACTGAGATGGGTCAGGGAGGCTGGCGGTGCCTGCGGGTGAGGCAGCTCCTCAGAAGGAGAGCTGGGGGGGCTCAGGACAGGCACTGCCCTGCTCCCCGCTCCTCTACAAGCCCCAGGGAGCTCCATCCTCCCGTGAGGGATCAGAGCACGGTGGGGTCCCAGCTCCAAACCCCGCTCCCACCCCAGGAACCACCAGCCCCTCACAGACCTCACTTGATGAGGATCCCCGTGGGCCGGGCCTCGTCCTCGCTGGTGTTCCTCAGGTTCTGCTCCGCTTCCTCCGAGGACCTGGGGCAGAGCAGGGTGAGAGGCACTGCCACGGCCCCTCGGCACCGCTTACCCCCTTCCCACCCCACTCACGGCAGGAAATCCTTCACTTCCTCCACGGTGATGTCCCCGGTGGTGTCCAGCGGGTTCTCCATGCTGCTGTTGGGGGAGTCGATGGGGCCCGGCGAGAAGGCGGCTGGATGCTCCTCAGGGGACCCTGGGGAATCAAGGGACAGGAGGGATTGGGGACAGCCAGGACACAGTGCCAGGCCTGCAGCAGAGCCATGGGACACAGTGTGTGTGCAGGGACAGGGTGGTCACTCACGGTCGCTGTCCGAGGGGGAGTGCTGGCCCTCGGAGCCGCGTGGGACGTGGGTGCCGTTGGCCTGGGGCAGCTTCGGTGTCACCGCTGAGCTGTTGCTGGAAGGAAACGGGGAGAAGTTACAGCCAGAACCAGTGTCATGGGGTGGCTGTACAGGGGTTCCACCACAGCAAAGCCCCCCACGCCCCTGAGACAGCCCACCTGAGGCAGGAGGTGTCCTGGAGCCGGGCGATCTCCAGCCGGCACAGTGGCTCCGTGACGTTCCTGGCGCTCAGCGAGAAGCGCTCGAACTCAGATGGTGAAATTAGGTAGAAACCTACAGGGGAGACAACAAGGAGCCTCAGGGATCCCCCACAGGGCTGCAGGTGAGGTCAGCATCCCACGGACACAGATGTCACCTGGTGTCCTCACCTTGGCCATGCTTGGTGAAGACACAGGAGGCAATGCCACTGATGTCCTCCTTACGGATGCAGCTGTAGTGGACCTGGGGCCGCAGGCTGGGCACGCTGAAGATGTGGATGTCCCCCAGGTTGGTGAGACAGGCCAGGCAGTTTTCCAGCCGCTCCTCAGAGCCAGCGCTGGCCAGGCTCACCAGGGCCACCTTCCGCACCCGGCAGCCCTCGTGGGCTGTCAGCTTGAACTTGGTCTTGGCACTCACTTTGGGCAGCGTGAACACCTGGAGGGGCAAGAGCAGCTGGGCTCAGGGGAGAACAGGAACCTGCAGAGTTTAGGGGGGCACCTTCCCCTTGGATTCACCTAGAACAGGCATAGGAGTGCCCCAAAAACCTGTCACCTCCAGTCCCTGCATGATGAGGACATAAAGAGAGGACATGGGACATGTTGTGTCCCATCTCTACCACAGTGGGACACTGAGCCCCGCGCTCACCTTGAACTGTTCCTCGGAGGAGATGAGCATGGAGTGGCTGCCCTGCATGTCGGGGGCCTTGGCCAGGTCCCGAGACACCTCGTAGGGCTCGGGCAGGGGGTTCCCCCGCCCGTCCAGCACCGCAATGGCCACCACCGGGGCCCGGTGCATCAGCTGGATCTCCTTCCCAAGCACCGCTTCCACCGCCCGCTCCGAGAACTTCTCCTGCGACGGCACCTCCAGGGCGTAGGCGAACACCGACCCCGAGTTGGTCCCTGCCCACATCGTGGGGCCGTGGTGGGCGGCTGTGGGGATGGAGCAGTGTCAGAGACCCCTCCCCACAGACCCAGCTCGGGGGCTTTTCCCAGGGTAGGAGGGAGGTCTCACCGTCACGGAGGAAGGTGTCAGCAAAGTAGAGGCACCGCACGACCCCCGACAGCGAATCATCGGCCGAGCGGGGCTCGATGCGCCGCTGCACCGGCGTCATCTCCACCTCGGGGGGCCCCGCCTGCTCCGCCAGCTGCGCGTTGGCCTCCTGCACCTGGGGAGGGGCACAGCGTCACTCCCTGCTCGGTGGGGACGGGGAGCTGCCATGGCAGCCCTCACTCCCTGCCCACCTTGCTGGAGGGGCTGCTGGCGTTGAGCCTCTTCTTGCCCGACACGCGGCTCTTGCGGATGCGGCGGAAGGACTGACGCAGGGACTTCTTGAGGGACTTCACGCGCGACAGGGGCCCCTCCATGGCCAGCGAGTCGTTGGGGTGCAGCGTACACCTGCAGGCACCGAGGCTGCTCAGCACCCACCACGTCACCCAGGGCATCCCCAGCACCGAGGCCCCCCATACCTGGCCAGCACGGGGTTGCGCCGGTAGTAGTCGAAGAGTCCAAAGCCGTGGCTGGTGCCGAAGGCCACCAGGTTCCACTCGGAGTGGAGGGTGACGGCGGTGACGGCGGCGGGGGGCACGCACTGCACCAGCACGCTGGGCTGGAAGCCGGGGGGGAAGAGGAGGGGCCCGTTCCGAGGGGCCAGCCGGTCGTGGCCCTTCCAGGTGAAGCCCTCACGGTCCTGCAGCAGGTCCACGGTGGCCACGCTGACCGCGTGCTCTGACTTCTCATCGCTCAGCTCCATCACCAGCACCTGCAGGGACGAGCACAGACAGGGGGACACATTGGAACCTGCCCAGCCAGCCAGCCTGCTGCACACTGGGGGTTACACCCAGGGTAGGAGCTGTTCAAAGACAGCCATGGGGGTCTGAAGGGTCTGTAGCCCCTCTCCCGCTATGGGTCTGCACACAGAGAGGTGCTCGGCAGCCCCTGCTCTGTCCTTGCCACCTTACCTGCCCCGCCGTGCCAGCCACCACCATCTTGGCCGTGTACTTGCAGAGCGCGATCTTCTGCACGCCCAGACGCGGGTCATCGCTGTAGGGATCAAAGCAGCCCACCTGCGGGAGGGGACAGCTGAAGGGACAGCCAGGACCCCGCACACAGCTGCGGGACAGCCCCCCCTGCGCCCCCACATCCCTCCACCAAGCGTGGCACACGGGTCACTCCGGGCATCACGCCCAGGAAAAGCCTGTCCCCACGCACGCCCAGCTCTTTCCCCCGTGCTGGGGCAGACCCGCGGGACGGGGCACACAGAACAAGCGTCTCTTGTGTCCCCACAGTGCGTCACACAGCAGCTGTGCCCTGAGCCGGGGGACAGCCCCGGGGCGCAGCCGGGACAGCTCCGGCAGGTGCACCCCCTGTGCCCAGCTCTGGGTTTGGTCCCTCCAGTGCTGGCAGAGCCCGGAGGGTGCTGAGGCCCACGGCAGCGTCACCCTGCCCAGGCGCCCTCACCTTGCGGAACGGAGGCCACTCCTCCTCGCCCGCCTGGTTGAGGCTGTCGTTGTGCTCACAGTCTGTCTGGAAGATGTTGGCGGTGCCCAGCTTGTAGAGGGGCTTCAGGGAGACCCCCGAGGCGTCCCAGAACCGCACCGTGCCGTCCTCGTGCCTGGGCAGGGGGGGTCCTGTCAGCGCGGGGCCCCAACATCTGCCCGGCTAACAAGAGCTGCCTGTGTGCTGGCAGCCACTGTGCCGGGGGGGGACAATGGGGGACAGCGCAGCGGGTGACACACTCGTGCCCAGCCAGAAGGAGAAGGGGTAACC
The DNA here is from genome assembly GCF_021018805.1 of Prinia subflava. Taxonomy (NCBI): domain Eukaryota; kingdom Metazoa; phylum Chordata; class Aves; order Passeriformes; family Cisticolidae; genus Prinia; species Prinia subflava. The sequence continues at coordinate 14,259,841 of NC_086263.1, read as the reverse complement.
CACTCGAAAAGAGGGAGTAGATGCCACCAACATCCCATCCCACTCCCCCACTGCAGGAACGGGTGGAGAGGTGTCCCCCCTCATTTTGGGTTTCCCAGGCCCCCTCCCTGCTGCCAGCCCACTCACCCGGTGAGGAGAAGCCCCCTCTGCGTGGGCTCCTGGGCCAGGTTCTTTCCCCCATCAATGGGCCAAGCCTGGAGGGAGGGATGGAGGAAGGGATGAAGGCTGCTGGGCCGTGCTGGAAGGGGCTCAGCAGGACCCCTGCCCACCACCCCCATCACTGACCACAGAGGATTGCCGGGGGCTCTGCTGCTCGCCCACACTGACGATCCTCTCCCAGAGCTTGAGGGGCACGTTGGAGACATGGCAGGAGCAGGTGATGGCAGAGGAGTGGAGAGGTGCCAGGTACGGGGCAGGGATGGTGGGCCAGCCCGGCGTCTGCAGGTCGATGGCCACCAGCTCCTCTTCCACCAGCACCACGAGGGCTCGGGGGTTCTCAAAGCCTGGGGAGGGGGGAGATGGCTGCTGCACGTGGAGACCCCCACACCACCACCCGCTCCCCGGGGTGGCCCTGGCAGGACGTACCTCCCTCAGGCACCTCTGCGCTCTGCACGGTGAAGAAGTCAATGACACGGGAGGTGAAGTCCAGCGTGGCCAGGGTCTGGCCCTGCAGCACGCTGACACAGTGCCTGTCACCGTAGCTGGCCCGTGGCATTCCCCCGCTGAAGATGATGAAGGGGTTCCTGGGTGGGATGAAGCAGCTGCCATCAGACCCTGGACCCCCAAGTGCCCCCCGTGCCCATGCCCAGCCCACCCACCTACCCTGGACCCCCAAGTGCCCCCTGTGCCCATGCCCAGCCCACCCACCTACCCTGGACCCCCAAGTGCCCCCTGTGCCCATGCCCAGCCCACCCACCTACCCTGGACCCCCAAGTGCCCCCTGTGCCCATGCCCAGCCCACCCACCTACCCTGACTCGCAGGTTCGCCAGAGGATTTTGCTGATGGCTTTGCAAGGGAACGGCCCTGAAACGCAGACACCGACACTGTGGTTGTAGCACTGGGATGGGGGGATCAGCTCCCAACCCCAGATCTCCCCCAGACCCCCATCCTGTACCGTAGGGGATGGTGGACATGACGGGCTGCTGGGTCCTCTGGCCGGAGCCGCTCGCTGCCCACACCATGTAGCCGCCGTCGCTGTGGGAGCTGACGATGCTCTTCCCGCTCTGCTCCCAGGCCAGGCTCTCCAGCTGCTGCATGGGGGGCACACGGGGGGCTCAGCGCTTGGATGGGGACACACACACAGCCCCACCAGCCCCAGGCCAGCCCCAGTACCTGGTTTCCCAGGAAGAGATGCTGCACAGCTCGAGTGCTCTGCTCCCACAGGACCACCAGCCCACGGCTGTACCCGATCAGGAGCCGGCTGCCATCCCGTGGGTGCTCCTGGATGGACTCCACGGGCCCCAGCGCCTTCCCGCAGCGGTAGTCATCGGGGACACTGCGGGGGACGGGCACACACAGGGGTCAGAGCCGGGCTGGGGGTGCTGGGGATGGGGCACGGGGCCTGCAGGGCTCTCACCTCTGCAGGATCTCATCCGGGAAGAGGGTTTTGTCCTCCAGCAGTGTCAGGGTGGGCAGGGTGACAAAGTACACGGCACCGCCCTCGGTGCCCAGGCAGGCCATGGCACCAGCAGCCATCGGCAGGACCACCGTCACCCGTGTGATGCCAGGAGAGCAGCTGGAGGGGGGAACAGGGGCTGCCTCAGCACTGTATTGGGTCGGGGGAGTGTTAAAAAGACACCAGAACTCCCCTGCTCCATCCCTACATTCCCATCTCCCTGAGTGCAGGAGGACAAGGACACAAGGACAGCCTCAGTGCTGACAGCAATCAGAGCCATTAATCACCCCCGGGGCCCTGCCAGCACCATAAAAACTCCAGAGCTGTTCCCTGCACTCGGCATCTCAGTTGGGATCAGAGGAGCATCCCAGCGTGGAAAACACCGCCACGGAGAGGACCTTGGCCACCGAGAGGACCTTGGCCACCGTCCCACCCGGGCAGGCCGGTGGCTCCCACGCGCCGTTCCCAGCTGGCAGCGGCATCGCCGCGGCCGCAGCCCCGCGGAGGAGCGGCTCCGACCCCCCCAGGAAAGTACTTAGCACTTCCAGACCCTGGGCGTCCCGGGAGGCCGAAGCTGCGGGTCTCCTCCAGGTGGGAGCAGCCCTCCTTCTGGCACACCTCCCACAGGTGCAGCGTGTTATCGTCCAGCAGCGACAGGAGCCAGCCCTGGGGATGGGGGGATGACAGCGGGGTGTGTGAGGCGCTGGGGGGCTGCTGCCAGGTTCCCCACCCAGGGACATCCACGTACCTGGCCGGGAAGGAAGTGCAGCTGGGTGACAGTGGCCGTCTCCTTGTGCAGGCCTGTCAGCTCTACACCCGGTGCGCCATATCTGGGAGGGCCGTCAAAGAAACAACGAGGGTAGAGCCCCCCCTCCCTTCCCCAGTAAACCTCAGGACCCTCTGAATTCCCTCAGGTCACAGTTCTGCCTGCAAACATCAGTTCAGCCCCCTGTCCCCAGGAGAGCCAGGGCACAGCATCCCTGGCTGCACTCCATGCCAGAGCTGGCACCACCATCCCCATCCGGGATCCACCAAACACCTCCAGCTCCAACCAGGACACTCTGAACCAGCCTGGGATCTGCCAAGCACCTCCAGCTCCAACCAGGACACTCTGAACCAGCCTGGGATCTGCCAAACACCTCCAGCTCCAACCAGGACACTCTGAACCAGCCTGGGATCTGCCAAGCACCTCCAGCTCCAACCAGGACACTCTGAACCAGCCTGGGATCCACCAAACACCTCCAGCTCCAACCAGGACACTCTGAACCAGCCTGGGATCTGCCAAGCACCTCCAGCTCCAACCAGGACACTCTGAACCAGCCTGGGATCTGCCAAGCACCTCCACTGGGACACCGCAGGCCAGGCTGGGATCCACCTCCCCACCGGGATGTCCCAGGTCAGGCTGCGGCCACACGGCTGGGTGGGTGTGCGAGAGGCGCCAGAGCCCCGGCACACACCGGCAGCAGGGTGGGGTTCGGCATGCGCCGGCACGGCCGCACTCACCCAACTGGTCCCGGCTCCTTCGGCGACGCCGCTCGGCAGGAACCGCGGCAGGACCCGCGCGGCGGCTCCGGCACCGCACAGAGCACCCGGCCTGGCATCCCCTGCACCCCCAGGCCCGGCCAGCTGCACCCCCAGCCCGGTGTCACCAGCACACGGTGCAGCCACATCAGGCACGCCGTGTGCTGGAGGTCCTTGCCCTGGCTGCCTTCTGGCGCCCTCGGCACAGGGAACCAGCCCGGCGGCTCTGCCCGGCCGGACAGGCAGGAGCTGTCTGGCAGTGCCGGGCACAGCTGAGCCGGCAGAGCCGGGTGACAGCCACGGAGTTGTGGGGAGAGCAGGAAACAAGGCATGGGAACGAAGCAGGGAGCATGCAGAGGGCTCTCCTTGCTCATTTTTGGGTCTTTCCTCACCCAAAATAGTGTCACAAGCTGAGAGCCCTCAGGGCGAGCGGCTCGGGCACACCAGTGTCACCAGCATGTGGGATGGGGCTCCAAGCCCAGGGACCCCCAGCTGCCCCAGGAGACAGTCCCAGGTGCTGGCTGTCCCTCAGTGCCAGGCTGTCTGCAACCAGACCCGCCCAGCCCGGCTGGGGAGCACCCAGGGGTGCCCCCACTAACCAGTAACGCCAGCCAGGCCAGCTCTGGCTGCTGCCTTGCCCGGCCTCAGCTTCCCCAGCACCGCCAACCTCCAGAGGCATCTTTTTGGAGTGAGCTGGATCGGGGCTGTACAGGCACGGGGTACCACGCTGGGTACCGCCCCAAAACCATCCCCGCAGAGGATGCTCAGGGCACCGCATCCCCGCGGCGCCGGGGGGGCTCAGCTGGAACCGGCACCGCGGGCCAGGCGGGCGAGCGGGGCGGGCGAGTGGGGCGGCCGGCGACGTCGCGGCCGGGCTGGCACCCGGGCGGCCCCGGCAGAACAAAACACGCCATCTTTGTGCTCGGGAGGCAGCGAGCCGCCGGCCTGGGGGAGGGGGAGTGCGGCCGCCCCCCACACCCCGACCCCGACCCCGCTGCGGGCGCAGCCGCCCCCGCGCCCCCACCCCGCATTCCTGCGGCGCGGGGCCCCCCGAGCATGGGCCGCATCCAGCCCTGGCCGCCCGCCAGCAGTCCCTCTGAAGTCTCCCTGCACGCTGCCGGCAACAAAGCCCGGCCGGCCCCGCTCGGCGTCCCCCGCTCCGGCCCCCCCACCCGGGCCGGGCTCCGCGCCCCTCTCCGCGGGCTGCGCCGGCCACAGCCCCCGCTGCCCCCCGAGGGCTGCGCGGATGAGGCCAGGATGGACGGAGCCCCCGCGGGAGAAGCGGGGTGACAGCAGGAAGGACCCCCACGGGGGATGTTCCCCCCCGGGATGGCCGAGCCCCTCTCTCCCCCCAGCGCTTTTGGCGAGGCGGGGGTTTCCTGCAGCCGCCCCCTCGCCGCCCGGCCCAGCTGCAGCGCAGCTGGACGGAGCGATGGACGCCAGCCGAGTGGGGGCTGCCGGATGGGCCAGAAGCAGCACGGCCACGTCTCCAAGCATTCTGCGGGATGGGGACAGCCAGAGGAAGGAGCGCAGGAAGGTCCGGGAGGTCCTTACCTCCTGCTCATGTGGGAGGAAAAGGATACAGCTTGACGGCTCCCGCCTTGGTGCCGATGGCCATCACACGCAGGACGGGGTCGTAGGCCAGGGCGCTGGGCTGGCTGGGGAAGCCGTGCTCCACCGTCTGCCATGGGGACAGGCACGTCAGGGTAACTCCCCACCTCTGACACCCCCAAATCTTCCACAGCCCCCCTCACCCCCACTGCTCCCATCCCGCACCAGCCTGAGCATCACGCCTGCGACGGGGCATCACCAAAACGCTGCTCTGTCCCCCGATGCCACCAAGCAGGGCCTTGGGGAGGGGGGACATCACTGCTCACTCAGTTGTTGCCCAGCATCCCAAAACCCAGCCCAACAGCCACACCACGGGCCGGGTCTCACCTTGAAGAAGCCACCCCACCGCCCGCCAGCACTTTGGGGATGGGACCCCCCTGCTCTGAACCCCCGAGGTGAGGACACCCCAGGAGAGGTGAGCGGGACCCCCACTGCGACATCACCGGGCGTCCCCGCTGCGGGCCGGCAGAACCAGGCGAGCGGGACCCGCCAGCGCCAGGGACGTCCCCGCCGGAGCCGCGTGTCGCCCGCGGGCACCTTCCCAAGGAAGTCCCGGCCGTCCGGCGTGCCCGGGCTCGCCGGCTGGGGAGGGGCTGCCCTGGCAGCGGGGGGAAGCGGGGGGCACCCGGCGCCCCGGCCCGCGGTGAGGGGACCGCAGGGCTCCCGAGGGCAGCTCGGCTGAGCAGCGACGGCGCGATCAGACGATACGGAGGCCGCCGGAGCCAGACTGGCCGGATCCTGACCTGCTCCCTTTGTCTGGGGCATCCGAGAGGCGCAGCGGGGCGGCTTTCCGCACCCGCCGGCGGCAGCCGCTGTCACCCCAGCTCCTGCTCCCCTCCCAAGGGACACCTTCAGCAGCGTGAAAACATCCCCAGCCCATCCAAGGCGTCCCGGCCCTTCCAAGTGGGTCCCAACACACCCAAGGGGCGAGGAAGTGGATGCTCGTGGGTGCCGACCCGCGCAGGGTCGCGCTGAATCCCCCCGGGATGCACGCTGCGCTGGAGGAGCCGGGACAGCAGCAGCGCACGGACACCACAGTGATGCTTTAGGCCAGAAACCAACACGATGACACAGGCAGAGATTCCCCAAAAAGCGCTGTCCCAGTTCCCCAGCACTCCCAGACCCAAGGGGGACCCGGCTGAGCCCCCCAGCCGCAGCCCCCGCTCCCGCCCGCAGCGGGGCCGCATCCGGCAGGCTGCGCCGGCCGGCCAAGGCGCGCTCCCGGCCAAATTACAGCAAATCCCAGGCGGATCTGGAGCTCGGGAGGAAAAACAACCCTTAATGGGAGGCAGGTGGGCAGCCGGCGGCCCCAGAGCCGGGACGGCCCGAGAGGGGCTCTCCTCAGTCTCCCCCCAGGACATCCCACTGGCACACGCCCACCCTGGGCACTCCTGCGGGCACGATCCGGCTGCGGAACTGTGCTCCCCAAAAACATGCGGGCTCGGGCTGGGCTGAGCCTTGCACCCCCGCCAGACCCTCCTCAAGCTGGGGGGCGAGGGCTGTGCTGGGCAGCGGCTCTGCCCCTCAGCACTGCACACCCCGACACCTCGCAGCCCGGGGCTCCCTCCGGTGCGCGGCATCGTCCCAGCCGTGAGCTGGGCGAGTGCCCCACAGCAGTGCCAGGATGCTCCGAACGATGGAGGCGGTTTGGGCTCACCCAGGGGCCACTGCCCGTGGTCTCCAACCCCCCGGCCAGGGCAGGGAGGTGGTTCCAATGCCACGGCGCTTCCGGGACAAGGCGCACCAAGTCCCAGGTGGGCACCTGCTGGCACAGCCCGATGTCCCGAGAGAAGGGTCTGGCACCCCAGGGCTTGGGGGGGTCACTCCAGGGTTGTTTGATGAGCTTGGGGGTCTCTCTTACCCAAATGAGGGGGACAAGCGGGAAAACTTGGTACAAGGAGGGGGGCAAGCGCTGACCTCTCATGTCCTCCCAGGCCCCCCAGAGACACATTTTTGGGGTGCCAGAGAACCCCAAGCCCAGGGAGTCATCACCACAGCCCTTCCTGCTGATACAGGGGGTCCAGCCCCCCAGTACCCCACCCCCGGGCAGAGTGCGGTGAGGGGCTGAGCCCCACACGGGGGATGCAGCCAGGGATGCTCTGAGGCCAGACAGGGTGCGGGACCACGCGTCACCCCAAAACGCCCGTGAGCGAGGCCTCGGGGAATCCACGGGACAGGGGGCGTGCGGGAACCCAGGCGCTCCAGGGAACCCCTCCCAAGAGGGGCTGGGGACAGGAATGTCGCGCTGCTGAGGGGGTGGCATCCTCTCCCGGAGTGCCCCCCTGCACCGCACGGGGAGGAGCGCTGCCCCCCGGTCCGCAGCCCGGGGCGCATCCCGCACCCTGGGCTGCCGGTACCCACCCCCGGGGGTGCATCCTCCCGGGGCGGCCCAGCAGCCCGTCCCGGGGTTCCCCGACCAGGCAGCCCTGCCCTTTCTCCGTGCAGCTTCCGCGGGAACGGGGAGGTCCCGGTGCGCCGCTCCCCCGGGGGTTCAGCCGGTCCCGGGGGGCGGTGCCCCGCACGCTGCTCGTCTCCCCGCGGGCAGCATCCCGCCGGGTATCGGAGCCCCGCGCCCCCGGGGGGCTGCCCGCACGCCGCACCCTGCCCGGCACCCCCGGTGCCTCCCGGTGGTCGCCGCCCCCCGGGATCCACCGCCGCGCCCCCCGCTCGCCCCAGAGGCACCTTGCTGAAGGCGAAGAGGTCGTGGCGGAGGCGTTCGCGGTGCGGGTCGGCACCCTGCCGCCGGAACCGAAACTTCATCATGGTTGGGCCGGCGGCGGCGGCGGTGGCGCGGTACCGGGCGGGGCGGCCGCGGCCGGCGGTCCCGGGGCCGGTCCCGGGGCGGCGGTGGCGGTGCTGGGGCCGGGGCGCGGCGCGGGGCGGGGCCGGCAGGGGGCGCGGTGCCGGTGCGGGGTCCCCGGTGCCGGTGCGGGGTCCCGGTGCGCGCGCCCGCCGAGCCCGGGCAGGCACCGCCGCGGCGGGGGCGGGGCGAAACCCTGACCGACAGCTCCGCCAGCCAATCACCGCGCGGCAACACGCGCCGCGCGACGCGGCCCCGCCCACCCGCGCTGCGCCTGCGCCGCCGCTGCAGCCGATGGGATGTGTAGTCGTCCAACTCAACGCCCTCTGCGCTGGGTTTATTTGTATTACTATTTAAATAGTCTCCTTTCGGTGTTTTTCCTCCCTGTGGGCGTGGTGAGGGACAGTGAGGACACCCCAAGCCTGGTTCTCGTGGTCTGAAAGCCCCCACAAACATGGGGTGTCGTGGGTTTAGGGTCTCCTCATGTGCCCCACAGCCATGGGGTGCATCAACATGGCGGCGCCCCGGCTGCGAGGCCTGGAGCATCCTCCGCCTCCCAGAATTCGCATTCCAGCCTCATTCCTGAATGCCGACTCATTATTCCCGCCAGGGCAGCGGTAGTGTTGTTCCCCACTCCCCCCACGGCATCATCCCAAGGTGGGAGGGGGAACAACCTGCCCTGCACCCAGTTTTGGGGTGAGTCACCCCGGGCAGGGCACGGCTTCCCCTCCCTGCTGACTAACCCCGGCCCGGGGAGATGCGGCACTGGGGTGACGCAGGGGTTTGGGGCGGAAAACAGCCCGGGGGAGAGCGGGGAGCGATGCCCCGGTGAGGGGCTGTGGGCTCATGGATGGATGGAGGGATGGAGGGGCCCGAAATGCAGGGACAGCCCCGGGGAGGGAGGGTGGAGAGGCTGGCGCAGATGGGGAGCTGCTCTGAGGAGGGAGAAAAGGAGGAAAAACCTCAGAGGGGGAAGGAGAACAGAGGAGAAAGAAGGGGATAAGGAAAAGGGGAGGGGAGAGAGAGAGGAGAGGCAGAGGAAGGGAATAAGAGATAGAGAGTGAAGAAGAGAGGAAAGGAAGAGAGGAAGAGGAGAAACAGGAGGAAGATGAGAGGAGAGAGGAGGGAGGATGAGGATAGGAGAGAGAAGGGAGAAGAGCAGGAAAGAAGGAAGAAAGGAGGAAGAAGCAAGGCCAGCAGACCCTCTCTGGCACCTCACACCCATCCCACCATCTTCCTCTTGCAGCAGCGAGGCACAAGGAGGATGAGAGGGGCTCAGAATGAGGCCGAAGCACAGGGTGCTGGTAGGAAGAGGAGGAGGAAGAAGGCAGAGATCCCTGTCCCTGCTTTCTAGGACATCACAGGAAGCACAGCCACCACATTTGGCCACCCTGTCCCCAGGGAGCTGGTGACTCCCTTTATTTAGAACCAGTTCCCTGCTCCCAACCACCTCGTTCCTGCCAGGGGGAATCGAGGCACATCCCAGCCCCCAGAACTACCACACAGCCAGGCCGAGTGATGCTTTCTGCTTTTATTCAATTAATGCAGCAATCTATACAAGAAAAAAAAAATAATAATGAAACCATGAAATTCCAAACCCTGACAGTGAAGAACCAAATTCTTCCTAAGAATCAACCGGAATTAAAAGATTCCCCCACGTCAGACTGTACATAAAATAATCTCTGCCCCATTTACAGCGTTTCACACAGTACTTCTCGTATCTCAAACTTCAGAACTGTACAACTTTGTTACAAACCACGCTTTTTCCTAGGAAAAGCTTACAGAAAAAAATATTGCCACTTTCTTCTTTTTTTTTTTTTTAATTTTTATTTTTATTGGTAACAAAAAAAATTAGAATCTTTTAAAAAACAAAAATTAAAGTCAGCCAGAACTTCTAAGTGTGGGCAGGGGAAGGAGCAGAGACATTTCTCAGCCGAATGTTTCTCCTCCCAACAGGGAAAGGGAACACTTTTGGCAGGTAAAAGACTCTTTGCTGCTGGTGGGGGTCTAGACCCCAGCCCCCCCAAACCCTCCTCAAAGCCTGGCAGCTGTTTTAATCCACGGGCTTGGAGAATTCCACCACTGACCCTTCTGGAGATACGGTATCAGTAACAAACCCAAATTCCTCCTGTTCTTTGCAAAAAAGCAGGGATGAACCCCATCAAAGCAGGGATGAACCCCACCAAAGCAGGGATGAACCCCACCAAAGCAGGGATGAACCCCACCTTCCTCCCCTTCCTTAGGAAAGACAGTTCTCCTGGTCTGGGCTGTGGGTCTGGGCACATGGATTGTCACACTGGATGTAGCTCCCAGTTTGGGGCTGAGCACGGACACGCTGTGGGTGGATGGAGAGTTGGACCACACACAGCCAGATCAGACACACGACAAACCAGCAGGGTCAGGGCTGTGCATGGCCTGGGAGGAGCATGGGACAAGTTTTGCCTCCAAACTGGAGCTCACCCCACTCCCTGCTCAGCACCAGCCCCGTGCCACCAGCCTGACCTGATGCCTGTGTGCAGCCCAACAGAGAAAACCAGGAATTCCGAGCCACAGTTTCAACCAGACAGGTTACAGGAAGGATCCAGACCTCTGGATCCGTGGGAAAAATGTCTTCTAGTTTCGAATCCAGGTTTCACTCCGATGTTGTTCAGTGCAAAAGAGTTAAAAAACCATGTTATCTACACATATACATCCGTGTCTATAGAAAATGTCTGTACAAGTGGGAAGATGGCCCTGCCTGCACGCTGGGGACCCCTCTCCTGAGGGATGCTGCGGGTTCTGCCCGCTTGCATCCCGCTCCCTCTCTCTCCAAGGTGTCAAGCCCCAAGCAGTCAGGATAAAAACCAAGAGCAGATCATGGCTGCAGAGGAGCTCCTCCTGTCCCCACAGCCACAGCTGCCAACTCTGACCCTCTGCACGGATGGGAAGAGGGAAGGAGGGGAAAGCTCCCGAGCAGGACATGCAGGAACACCGAAACAAGCTGGGGAAGGAAACTTGCACATGTACAGACTGCACAAGGACCGGGATGAGGTGGTGATGGCTGGGACCAGGCTGGAGGTAAGACCTCAGGATGTCCAGAGACAGAGCCTCATCCCGTGCAAGTCCTGCTCTGGGAAGCAGCTGTGGAAAGGCTGGCTGCTCCAGCTTCATTCTGAGTTGACACCAGGGTAGAGTATCCATATTGGAGAGGTAAGGATAAAATTGGGAGCCTGGAGGAGAGAGGGGAGAGCTGAGACCTCTGGCAGTGACCTCTGTCACCATCTGCACCCACAGCAGAGCCTGGCACCACGATGGGCACAGGGCATGGCCAGGATGGATCCAGAAGACAAAGCCATCAGGAGAAGGGATCTCTGCTCCCTGCATCTGTTTTTGCCATCAGGGGAATGCCAAGCTTTCCAAAACAAGGGCTTTGTAAGCCAAGAGCTGGCCTGGATTCGCAGCAGAAAGCTGGGAGGGGTGAGGAACGTTGCTTCAAATGCTTTGTGTGGTCTGAAAATGGCATTTTCAAAGTTTCACAAGCAGCAGGAGCACAAACTTTTGGATCTCTGGACTGACAAGACATGCTCCTTCAGAGGCTGTGCCTCAGCACAGAGCCAGTGGGGGCTCTCACCAAGAAAACCCTTGGCTAATCAGAGACAGGCACTGGGGACTTCACCAACACCTCCACAGGCCAGCACTGATCCTCTGAGCTCCTGTGAACAAGATCCAGCCTGAGCAGAACCTCAACACCAGGTAAAAATCAGACAGTGGGACCCAGATGTCAGCAGATGTCCTCCATCAGCACTGCAGGGAACAACGCCTGGGTGGTTGTTTTAGACCAGGAGCCCCTCAAGACAGCAGCAAACAGGTTTCAAAATATATTACATATTTTTATTGCCAAGCGTGCAGACCGTGAAGTGTGTGGGGGACACAACACTAAGAAAAACTACGATTGGAGGGAGGGCAAAGCAGTAAAAATTTAAAAATAAGACTACTCCTTACAACTGCCAACACTTGGGTTCAAAGAATCAACTGGAGGAAGTTTTCCTTAAAAGTACAGCTCTAAATATGGCATTGGGCCCCCAACTTTGCAAACACCAAGGCTTTGGTCTGGGCTAATGCAAACCAGGTGGGACAAGAGGATGATGATGGCAGATGCTCTAACACAACTCCACAGGGCTGAATGCCTGATTCTTCTCAGCATTTCCTGTAGCAACCAGAAAACTCCCTAGCCCAGGAACACAGGCAGGAATAAGCCAGGAGAAAGCAGGCAACTTCAGTGCTGGATGCACTGAACTGGGAGCAAACTCAGCCCCTGCAGTGTCCCTGCTCCCAGAGCCAGCCTTGGAGGGGACAGAGCTGCTCACCCCCACAAGGCCACAGCAGCTCCTGCTCTGTGAAGAGTGCAGCCAGTCCCTTGGGATGGGAAACTGTGCTGGGAATGCTGCACCGACCCAGCTCTCTCCACCTGGAAGGGGCAGAGGAGAAAGGCTCTTCTCGGGAGTGCCAAGGCACAAGCCCTCACAAGCACAGCGTCTCCTACTCCTCTCTGCTATCCCCAGCTCTGGGAAGCAGCACGTGCTCAGTGTGATCCCTCACCTGGCAGCCCTGAGATTCCAATATGGATCTCGGGACAATGCTGGGCCAATCCTTCCTCCTCAGCCACAGCACGGCCCTAGCCAGACCAGCACTGAGAAACCAGAGCTCTAGTACATTCTTCTCAGAGAGGGCAGTGCAGGGACACAGGGCTGCGAGCCCACGCTGGCTTGGGAAAAGGGTCTGGAAAGGAAACCTACGGCATTTAAAACACTAAAGTGCAACAAAAATGTCCTAAACCCTTTGAAATCGCAGCAAGAGGGGTCTGCAAAGCTTCAAACTTCCAGTTACTGCAGGGCACCCTTCAAACAGACCTGAAAACCATCAGGTAAGAAAAGACCAAGGAGCCCTTTGGTGAAACAAGGAATACAAGCCCACCATGGAATTTCAGCTCCTGGGGTCAAACATCATATTTAGAACATTTGGAAAGGAAAAAGTGTTAAAACAAAAAAAAAAAGAAAAAGAAAAACAACCAAAAACCAAAACAAAAATACAATTCTTGACTCTTGCGCAATGAAACAGTTAAACTTTTTGGTGTTTTCAAAAGAAATCCCAATAGACAACCTGGCATAACTTCATCTGCTTCCTAAGGGAGAGATGCCCACTTGACCCATGACTCAGGACACCACGTGCACTGGACATGTTCCATCCTCACGTATGTCTCAGCATTCCTCCATTCATAAAACCAAATCCTTCCTGTTTACTCTTCAGCCTGAAAGGAAAAACCAAAACTGAAGCTAGATGGAAGATAGCCAGAGGGAGGAGAAAGTTTTCACAGACTGGAGGCCAATCTCAGCAGCTCCACGAGCCGGGGAAGTGCAATCCTCAGTGTCGCCTCATTTTAACTTTCCTGGCGGGGCTGCCGTCCTCCTCTTCCTCGTCACAGTCCTCTGTGTACTCGTAAGACCTTCGCCAATAGTTCTCGGAGCTGAAGTGGCTCCGTCTCCTATGTTTTGGTAAGAGGACCGAGCGCCTGTTCTCCTCCTTATCCATTTCTAGAATCCGTGGCCTGTGGAGAGGGAGGAAACAGGAGTGAGAGCACACCACCAGGGGATCCAGGCCTTCCTCCTGGACCCTACCTGCAGGTCACTTGTCGTGATTTGCAGATAAGATTTGTCGTGATTTGCAGATTTGTCTCTGCCTGTTTTCCCAGCATTGGGTACTTGGGAGAGCAGGAACAGATCACCAAGTTGCACCTCCCAAGGGGAGCTGAGAACTTTGCTATGATGGGCCAGTTCTTTCCCTTCCCAAGGCAAGCTTTGGTCTTTACTTCCACCAGGAACACTTCCAGTCACCTCTTTTTTTTCACTTGCAACTTGTGGCCCCAAGAAAAATCCCTTGGGTAGAGGGGTCTGTCTCTACTGCAGCAGAATTTAGAGCACAGAGCTGAGCTCCTTATGGTGCAGGATCACACCACAGCTCCAAAATCCTTTGTCTTCTCAGATATTAGCACAGTGCAATTGTTATTTCTGCAGAGCTGCCTTTGATCACTTTCTAGCAGGACTGGGTTGGTGGGCTGCACACACCACTTATTTTATCCAAGGGGTTCCTGAGAGATCCCACTATGATATCCATGAGAACTACCTGTTATACTGGAGTCTCTGAGGCCAGAGAAAGAGAAAAACATGTTTTTCACACCCATCTGCTGCAGGAGCCTATGCAAGCCATCCCCCACAGCCTGATAAGGTCACATCAGGCTGAAAAACAGCTCTGACGGATGTGCACATTTGTCCCGCATGATCGCCCCTCTAATCGGACACCGGCCCTCTGCGTGCTCCCAGGGAAGCTGCATCTGCAGCCCAGCTTCAGACCTTCATCCATCCTCCCAGCCTGCGTCCAGGTGGATGAACACTGCTCACAAACAAACCATCCCCACCCTCCTTCTCTAGGACAGGTTCCAACAGGGCTGGGACCGCACAGAGCCAAGCCCTGTGACCAAGGCAACTTCTGGGTTGTACCCATTGTGCAGAGAATGCCCTCTGGATCCTCAGGAAGCTCTGGAGTTGGAATATGCAGGACAGCTGGCAGACTGGCTATCACTCACAGCCATCAGTGTGCTCACACCAAGGTGTTTAGGGGAAGCCTTGCTGCAGAGCTCAAGCTTGTCTGAAACCTCAGCAAGGAGCTTCCCTGAAGGTCAGGCTTAAGCATCCACACAGTCTGCTTTCTCACACAAAAATACACACACGCAGCCCTGCAATCAAAACAGGCCTGAGAAGCTTTGCAAGAAGTCCTTAACCTTTCCCAGATAGCAAACCCTCACGTTCCCTCCCTGGACTGCTTTCATAATATAGTTTAACGCAGCTGCACAGGTTGCTTGGCAATAGAGGTCAAAAATGATTAGCTGCAGGGAAACTATTGTTCTGAATGACTGCATTATCAAAAGCCAGCCAAATCTATTGCTTCTTCATTATGCCATTCACAGGATAAACAATGTAAGCTGCTTACAGCCAGAGCTCAGCCTCCACAAGTCTGGGAGGAACATATAAAGCGCTCATTCTGATAAAACAGATCTGGGCATTGCAGAAAGCACCTGGCAGGTGCAAATCAGAATGGTTTTAAATATGTTCTGAGGCCAGGAACCTCAGCTATGCACTGATTCAGAGACACAATCCCAAACACTTCTCTTGGCAGAGACGATCCTACCTGTGGGCAGCATCAGGATCTGCTTTGCGATGGGACCGCTTTGGTTTCAGGATCTGGTCCCGGTTGCTTCCCGACAGGCGGTCAGAGTTATAACCTGGTGGCAACACAGAGCTACTCAGGGATTTTGTTTCCAATCGAGGTGCATCTAGTCTTGTTCTGCAAATATTTAAAGAGAAGAGAATTTGCAAGGAGTTTCTACAGAATGGCACAGCAGAACCCTCCACCCCAACCCCACAGCTCAGGAGGAGAGGCAGGAACACCACACTGCTCAACAAGCTGCAGCTTTGGTGCTAGAAACTTCACAGAATCACAGAATGGGTTGAATTGGAAGGGACCTTGAAGATCATCTCATTTCCAATCCCCTGCCACAGGCAGGAACATCTTCAACCAGACCAGACTGCTCTAAGCCCTGTCCACTCTGGCCTTGGACACTATTAAGGATGGAGCAGCCACAACTTCTCTGGGCAATCTGTGCCAGGGTCTCACCCTCACAGGAAAGGATTTCTGTCCTTATATCAAATTTAAACACACTCTCTGTCAGTCTGAAGCCATTCCCCTTTATCCTGCCTTGGCTTGGGGACACAGAGTCATGAGGTGAATGCAACTGCAACCCCAGCTCTGTGATAAGGAGCAGAGGTGCTGGAGCAGCTGTGAAATCCCATGAAATCACTTGGCAATAACTCACAGCTCCAGTTAAGCCACCTGGGTGGGAGATGCCCTGCAAAAGCATCATCACCTGCAACAGCAATAAATGCTTCCACCTGGAAACTCCCTCCTGCCCACGGCTCTCCCGGGGTCAGGTGTTCCTCTGCTTGACTAAGAGGTGCAAAGAGTCCAAGTAGGAGTCAGGAGAAGGTGTAGCAAACAGGAGCTGCACCCTTCCAGCAGCTCTGCACACACTCAAGCTATGCAGGAGAGCAAGCACAGCCCATCCCAAAGGAGAACTGTCACAGGGCTGTAATCATGCACAAGGTGGAGGAGGCAGCAAAAATGAAGGGGGAGAAGCTCTATTTGGTCTCCAGTGCTGAACTTTAGCTCCTGAGGGAGGCTTCCACAGGAGAATCCCAACCTCCTTTAGGAAGCACATCCAGCTGCCAAGCTTCTCTCTGCCATCAGGGAGAGCCTCTTCAGCTCATCAGGGTGATGCCAGCCTGGCACAGGCAAAGCTGGGCATGGCAGCCTGAGTTTGCCCAGCATGCCAGGAACAAGGAACACTTCCACAGGCAGCTGCCAGGCTGGAGCCTGAGTTGTTCTCAGCTCCAGGGCTGGACCCAGTCCAGCCTGAACACCACAGGCCTTGCAGATCCTGCCCGTGACAAGTGAGGTGGTTTAAACACCTCTCAAATACAACAGGAACTGCGGGGCTGCCATTCAAACAAACCAACCCCCAACACACTGCAAAGGAACACCAGCCATGCTCCCTCTGGCCAGGTACAAGGAGAGGTGACACCAAACTGGAGAACAATGTACCAATCTATTTTAAATATAGAAACTCTGTTTATGAGAGTGGAAGCAGAATGGCAGCAAAAGCCTCTAAAATTGCTTTCAAGACCCTGTTCAATAGGTTTCATTTTTATACAAACCTCCCACGTTACCTCTCCCAGCATCTCATAAATTGAGAGCACCATTCCTCCCCTCCCCTGGCTCAAAGCACTTCCAAACCCCGCTGGCTCCCAGCAGCCCTGTGATCCAACACACAGGAAACACCGAGCACTGAAGTGTTTGTGACCTGCTCTGGAATCCTGCAAAACCCCACTGCTCCTCCAGCTCCCACAGCTTTGTCCTCCTGCTGCTGTCAGCGAAAACTCGCTCGGAGCAGAGGCAAGAGCAGAGCCAGGCTCAGACACCAGGGACACAGCAGGCTCAGAGCTGAATATCCCAGCTCCAACCGGGATGATCCAACCGACCTGATCAGGAAAGCTCAGGGCTGATCCTCACCACCAAAGGGAGGAAAGGGCAGCTTGACGAGGCTGCTGGCTGCTCCCCAGCCCTGGTGCTCACGGGCCACCAGAGGAAGTGGCTGTTCTCTCTTTTCCTGGTTGCATAACAGCCCGTCCCAGGCACGGCCGCGTGAACCCGGGGATGGGGAGGTTGTGCAGCGACCCACGGCGCGGGCAGAGGGCACACAGGGAGGCGGCCGCCCTCGCTGGGATCAGCAGCCTTTAATAATCTCTGTTTGGCAGCAGTCACAGCCCAGCCTTCGGCAAACGCTGCCACGGATTCACCACGGCTGCGGAGGCTACGCAGAAATAATTATCAGGGGAGGGGGGGGTTTATGCTTTGCTCGGGAGAAAAACCCCGGTGTGGTTTTGTCCAGCCTGTCTGTCAGGTCAGCCCCTCAGTGTCTGATGGGCAGAGACGCTTCTGCTCTGACGTGAAGCAAATCAGGCCCCAAAAATCAGGGTGGGTGAGCAAACAAAGCCAGCAGAGCTACGGGCTCTGTCCCTTCAGCAGGAATGCACCAAGTCAGCTGGGTACATCCAACCAGGGGGAGCTCACTGCTCCTCCCAGGACTTAAAGGGGGCTTATAAAAAACACAGAGAGCATTTTTTTACATGGGGAGATATCATGAGACAAGAGGGAACAGTTTTAAACTAAAAGAGGGAAGATTTAGATTAGATATTAGAAAGAAGTCCTTTATTCAGAGAGCAGTGAGGCACTGGCACAGGATGCCCAGAGAAGCACAGGCTGGACGGGCTCTGAGCAGCCTGGTCTAGTGCAAGGTGTCCTTGCCCATGGCAGGGGTTGGAACTAGGTGAGGTTTAAGGTCCCTTCTTGCCCAGATGCACTTTGAGGGCAGCCAGGCTTGCCTGAAACAATCCAACACCCTCAGCTTAGCAAGGCTGGAGAAAGCAAGAGGCAGTGCCAGTTTAAACAGGTACATTTGATAACTGCATCAGTTTTAGCTTATTTATCTGAGTCTGTCTTTTCCAGGGAACTGCTCCACAACCTAGGACAGGCAGCTTCTCTTTCCCAAAGTCCAACCAGAGCAGCTACAAGGCTTGGAGTTGCCTCCTTGTCAGCACTTGTGCTGCTTTTCCCTGGCTGCTCCAACACCACGAACACAACAGCTCTAAGTTCTTATCACAGCCTCTTGCCCCAGACCTCACGAGGCCATACCCAGCTGTGGGGTGGTTTGGCCACAGCCTGCCTTCCATCCCACTCTATCTCCTGCCACATCTCATCCTGCCTCCCTGGGTCTGGGCTCATTTTGCCTGGCTAATGCCTCAGGGCTGCTGTTTTTGCTGCCTTCATTCCATGGGTTTCTCTAACCAGATGTCCAACTCCACTCCACTGGCCTTGTGCCATATCCTCATAATGTTGCCAGACTTGTTTTGAAACCAACTAAGCCATCCAAAAGCTCATCCAGTCTGAATCCAGACCGCTTGCCTGCGAGCCTTATGCCAGCCTGGGCCACAACCACAGCCCTGCCACCAATGCCCACGTTTTTGGCTGGCTTTACAGCACTCAAAGTTGTGTATTTTCATTTACAAAGATGCTTCTTGACAGCAGAGTTACTGCTCAGACCTTCCAAGGCACAGTTAGCAGGGGCAATGTGTGGCAGTTACATTTTCCAGTCTCCTAGTAGAAGGAACTGAGGAGAGATGACATTCCTAGGCAGAAAAGAAGGTTTTACCAAGGGACTTTGGGGTGGGGTTAGTTTACTTTGTCTCCCTTTACTTAAGAGCTTTAGGAACAAGCACTGATTGATGAAATGCCATCAAGGGTGCTCTTCTAGAACAGGAAGCCCCTTCCTAAAACACCTTATGGAGCTTGGCTTCCCAACACAGACTCAAAGGACAAGCTCTATAATGAGCATTGAACTCTCTGTGTGTTTCCCTCCAAAGCCAGTGTCTTCCTCTCTCTACAGGAAAGAAAAGCCATGATATCAAGAAAACTCTCTGCTTCACAGGACATTCTTCATCACAAGCATCAGCTTCAAAGGACAGTCCAGGTAACCCACACATGGATATCACACAACCACACACCTGAACACACAGCCCAAAACAAGAGAGTTTGATATCCTCAGTGTTTGGAGCTGGGCACCAGCAGGGTGTACAACCCCAGAGATTACAATGAAACGCTGCTGCACAGAGCCAGGAAGAGATGAACCCTGCAGGAAGAGATGAACCCTGCAGGAAGAGATGAACCCTGCAGGAAGAGGTTCCAGCCACTTCCACTGCTGGGTACGGCAAGACACGAGCGAGCGTCAGAGTGAACCCTAACCAAGGTGGAAGATCAAGCCAGCAAATTAACAAGCAAGGCAGTTTTCAAGTGTTTAAGCATCATGACACCACGTCCACGTTTATCTTGCAGTCTGGAGGGCTTCAACACTTACTTTCGGAGGATGATGACAGCTCTCCTCTCCTTGATGTCCTGTGGTCGAATGCAGTGTGTGATTTCGTCGGCCGCATACCCACTGACAACAGAAACAAAAAGCCACCATCAGGGAGATGCCAGGCAGAGGCAGAAAGTGGTTTCCAGCCTGAAAAACTCAGTTTGGCCAGTACTTCCTAACTTCCACCAGGAATTCCTCCTGCAAACACCACCCCCAGGCACACAGGAGCTGGAGGAATTACAGAAAGGAACAAACATCAGGAAAGAATGAGGACAGTCAGGGGGTTTTGGGGGCTTTCATAACTCAATTTTTCAGCATTCCCCAGAGGAAACTGCCACCTGCCACTGTGAAATAAAACATGTAGAAATGTAGAACTGTAGATTCACACGATTAATTTATGAAAAAGTTAGAAAGCAAGAGGGGAAAAAATGAGCACATTCCTCCACAGCATCATCTCAAACATGCCTGCCTACGAGAAAAGCCATCTCTCACAGCTCAGATGTGCAGCACACCCAGACCCAAACATGTAACAGATGAAGGAGGTTTTTTAGTCACAGAGGGGTGCAGCTGTAGTAAGAGCTGAGCCTCTCAGCCCCTTTCCCTGAGCACAGACACCTCACCCATCATATGGCACATCCTCAGCCACCACAAGAACAGCACCAGGCCTGGGGTAACCTACAAATTCAGACCTGCAAACCAAGCTGCACTCCTCTAAAACCTCCCTATAACAGGGTGAAACCCCCTGGGCTGAGGAAAAGCCCAGGCTCAAGCAGTAGCTGTTCAGCAGGAGTGTTTCACTGTGTGACACCACTCCAGAAACTCCACACCTTCAGCAGGCTGGAGAAAAGCCATGAGCAAGGACAGCCCCAGCTTCCCACAACACACTGGAGCATTTCCTCACGGCTGCTTCTGTTTTCAGCTGGACTCCTGTGCCCAGCAGAGATGAAATCACGGTGGGTCCGTGGAGAGCGGCCACCACAGCTGTGGTGACACACAAACCGTGCTGGGAGCACAGCCTGTCACTCCAGGGTGTGAGCCAGCACATCCCAGTGGTGGGGCCTGCCCTCTACCTGCCGTTTGGAGAGTGTCAGCTCACTGAGAGCCCTCTGGAGCCCAGAATGGGGAAAAGAGGAGCTAAACATCTTCAGAGCTTCCTGGAACACTCAGCAAGGGCAGGAACACCTTGGAAGGCACTTGGGTGAAGATTGCTTAAGCCTGCACACCCAGCCTGAAGCAGAAATCAGCAGGCCCAATGTCCCCACAAGGCTTTTCTGTGTCACCCCTGGGTGGCAGGGTCAGGGGCTGGCAGTTTATTCAGGACACCCTGAGCAGAGAACAGAGCTCACACACGCAATTCTCCGGGGACAGGACCAGGTTTCCTTGATCTGGTTAGATAACCCACCCACTCACCCAGAAACACCTCCTCACACACAGATTTACTGCTGTGAGGAGAGCTGGAAGCCTCAGATCTGACCAGATCTGTCCATCCCCACCGTGCTCCAGGCACTGCAGAACACAACAGCGTTACACCAAGGGGCTGATGATGATGCTCTATTATGTTCCTGGAATCTCTGCGTCAAGCTCCAGTGAATTCATGAATATCACCCACGTTAACATTCTACTCAGCATCCTCAGCAGCACCCTGAACACCAGGGAAGGGTCTGCTTCCAGACCCACACTCTCCATCACGAGATATCAACCTCAACACTCCTTTTCACTCCTTATCCCAGGCAAGAATGCCCTTTCCAGATCATTTCCAGAGTGGCACCAGGAAGTTTGTGGTCCCAGATGCACACAGGCAGCATCAACAGCCCCACCACTCTGGTGTTAGGCCCTAAGGGGGACACACCAGTCTGCCCCAAGGCCAAACTGGTGTGGGAAAACTCTGTTTGCACTGTATCATATACAGTGACAGTGTGCCTCTGCACAGGCAGAGAAATGAAAAAAAAGCATTATTTGGTTGTGTCATACTTGTGCTGCCTTGTGCCAGCATCAACTTCTCACCCACTGCCCAGTCTTGCACACCCTGAGGATGGGTGAAGGGGCAGACCCTGAAGAAAAACACCCATAATGATATCAAGGGTCTACCCACAGATTTCTTGCCCAGAGAAGAAACCCAAAGTGACTTGGAAAGAAAAATCACAGCATGGGAACACTCGAGTGTGACATCTCTATCCCAGAGCGTTTTCCAGAAGAACACGGGGAAGTGCTGATGTTTTCCATACACTACCCAAAACCAAAGCCCCAACCCCAACCTAACCTGTCAAACCTTACACCCCCAACCCTTCCCTGACTCTTTTTCCATCTGGAAGAGCTGCTGCCGAGCCAGAATTGATTCACACAAGATAAAAGTGGATATTTTTGTGCAAACGTCACCAGAAAGGAAGCCTTGAAGTTCTACAGACTCTAACAAGAAAAGCTCGAACAAATCTCTGCCTCATCACCACTGGCACACGTGGAACTTCCTCTGCACCAACAGCCTGTTCTGAGGGGATCAGGCTATTTTGGAGCAGACAGCTGCAGAGAGATTCCTCCAGCTGGGAAGGAAGGAGGTTCATCCTCCAGCGACTCCGACCTGCTCTGATTATGCTTCCATCAGGCACGCCTCCAGACACAGGAGGGACACACATCACAGCGTTCCTCTGCCATTCCAAACAGCCAGGAGATGACCTGGAGCACTCCCCAGCTGCGGGAGGGAAGCCCGTATGGCACAAGCTCCAGGAATTTGGGAAATGTTACCTGTGCCTTTCGCTCCTGCAACTGCAGCTGCACTCTTTCCAACGCTCAGATAATATACCTGGCAGTTTCAGTGCTGAGATTTGCTTCCTGTGACAGCAGCTGCAGGGCAGGGATCCACCTGGAACCCCCCATCCCAGCTGGCTGCACACAGCCCCTGCTCCCTCCCTCTTTCCCAGTCCCAGCATTCTCAAAGCACACGTTCCTCCAATGAAAAGGCAAATCCCTCCATCTCCCCCGCACTGCTTCTATGGATTGATGCTCACCAAATTATTGTCAAAACAAGAAAAAACCACAAACATGGAGAGGTCAGCAGCCCTCCCCAGGGAGCTGCTGGGTCACAGGACTGGGATCCAGCAGCACACACTGAGCTGATGCTTCCTCCTGGCCTGGCTGCCACTGGGACAAACCTGCAGGAGCACCTGCAGGGCTGTGGGAGAAGAGGGGACTGGGGGAGGTCATCCTCTAGACCTCAAAGCCTGCAAGAGCAAATGTTCCCTGCAGATGTGAAAGGAGAGGAGAAAGGGCCTTGCTGGAAGAGGGAGGGGCTCATCAGCAGGTCATGGGGTGGCTTCTTGCCAAGGGGCACAGCCCAGCCACGTGAACCTTGTTCCACCTCACCTGTCATTTGAGGTCTGAACACTTTCCAAGGAGTCTGAGGCAGGTTCAGTGTTGGCAAACACCACATCCTGCTTCAGGGCAGGCAAACAAAGTCAAGGGAGAGGAACGGGGAAAGCCCCTCTGTAAAATTCTTACTGGGTCGGCAGCTATGGAACGAGGAGCAGGAATGGGACAGGGGCAATCTGGGGCCAGCCTGAGAGTGCTGTGGGGTAAAAGAGAGGGATCTGACAGCCTCCTTTAGATCCTCATGACTCCCACACAGCCCCCAAACACACACGGCTACCCCAGCTTCCCCGGAAAGGCTGCATGCCAGGAGCAGCCACTGACCCAGCAGGATTTGAATCCCACACATTACAGGCATGCCACCTCTATCTGTGCCCGCTCCCTATCGCCAGGGAAACTGCCTCCAGCAGCTGTTTACCCAGAGGAGAAAACGCCAAGTTTGGGGAGTTGACTGAGTCATGACCAAGGGCTGGATTTGCTGACACACCCCTGAGCAGGGTCTGTACCTCCCCTGCTCCTCCTGAACTGCTGGGGTTAGATGGAAATCTGCTGTGAGGCAAGGAAGTGATTCCAGCCAGGATCCTATCAACACAGAACTTTGGCACAATCTCTCTTAAGTGAGTGTAAAGTACATGCTAACTGCTGTACCAAATTTGAAATAATCCCTGTTTTAAAGTCTATTACTTGCTGGAAGGCAGAACATCTGACCATGATCAAGCTGCAGTGGGAGGGTCGGAAAGCAGCCCTTGGATTTGGAGGGAAAAGATATCTAAGATATCTTCATTTGGTTTGTAGGATTGCTTCAGCCACGTTAACAAACTGATTACAGCACCTTAGTGACACTGGCCAACAGCCCAAACACCCCTGGGAGACCCCTCACTCCAATTCCATAAACCCTGAGCCAGCAGCCTCTTCCCAGCAGTTCTGAAGGAAGAGCAAAGGTCTGGAATAAGAAAACATCATTCTCTGGTCCTGGAGCAGAGAAAGCATCTCTCTTCCTCCCACCATCCTCCACTGCAGATCCTCCTCCAGAGTTTTTCAAGAGGCTTTGACTGCAAGACTTGAGGCTGACCCTGCATTAGCAGCTCTACCAGAATGCTTCCAAGCAGGATAAAACTTTCACTGTCCTTACAAAACAAGGCCTCTGGCTGAAAAAGGAACGACAACTATTCATCCAGGCCTGATAAGAAAAGACAGCAGAGGAGTTCACATCACCAGCAGGAAAATTAGGGTAGAAAGTTTCCTTCCTGGTATCTCAGAGAAATCAAGGAGCAGAGAAGCTGCCTCACACCCGGCAGTCCATCCCTGGGGATGAAGTTTGCTCTGCAGTAAAAAGATACAGGGCAGGATGGGTCCCCTTGGGTCCCATTTCACAGAATCACCCTGACCTCTGCCCCCCGAGCCCTGTCAAACCACCAGAGAATGAGAAAACGTCCTCAGCGCCGTTCCCGACTCCCTCCGCAGCCTCCCTCATCCCTGGCTAATCCACACAAGTTACCTAACGCTGGGGTACAGCGAGGATTAGTTAATGTTTGTGCAGCTTTTCCGAGATAAAAGCTACGCGAGATCTCAGCATTTATTATTGATGCACCAGTCAAGGAGGCCGTGTGTTTGTGGGGGGAAAAATTCCTTCCCGAACCCTGCGGCGATCAATTTACAAGCCAAAGCAAGGGATTGTGTTACGGCCTGGGAGCCCAGAAAACCGGCCTGGACCTTCCCCAGCCCAAAACAACCACCCCCAAAGGAGGATACAGCTCGCAGCACTGCTGGCACGGTCCCGGTGATCCCTGCTCCTGGCAGGGAGCACTCTGACCTTCAGGGACACAAGGGACTGGCAGTGCTGGTGCCAGGCTTCGAGCTGCCCTCCCCAGGAGCTGGACACCGGCAGGATCCCCACACTCCGGCCCCTCCTGTCCCCTCACCTGCCTGCTCCCCGTCCCAGCCTAGACCGGGAGGCAGCGGGATTAGGAAACAGGCGTTTCCCGGTGCCAATCCCAGCTTTGCTGCCGACCAACTGCGTGACCTTGGGCAGGTCATTCCACCTTCCAGGGCTCTTCCTCAACACGCAGAAAGTCCTTTCCTGTGCCTGTGACCCGCTGCACTTCCAAGTGACAATCACGCGGGGCTCTGCACTCTGTGCTCGCTGGGCAGGGAGGGTTCAGCACTCCCAGTTTACAGACTGGGAACACGAGGCCATTCACACCTCCTCTCCACGATTAAGGTCAGGTCAGAGAGGCACCGGCCGAGCTAAGAATAGACCCAGGAGCCCCGTCCCTACCAGCTGCTCCGCTCTGACCACTCTTGGCCAAAGGATCCATTTTGTGCCTTAACGTGTTATTTTAACCATTTACAAGAACTCAATGGTTAGCTCAGCTCCGCCAGCAGCCACGCTCCCACCAGCCCCGTGGAGAGGGCACCCACACAAATCCTCACCCACCACGACAGCAAGACAGCCCCAAATCCCCCCTTCTCCCCTTCCACCACGGTGAACCCCCGAGCGCCGACAGGCGAGGGAGATGGAGCCCGAGGCGCCGTCGGGGCGCGCATCCATGCGCCTCGTGATCCGCGTTACACAACCGGGCCCCGGCTCGCCGGCGGAGCCTCGGCAACGCGGGAGAGTTACCTGAGCACCGTGACGCTCCCCCTCTTCACGGGCAGGAACAGAACGGGCTCCGAGACCCTGATGGGCTTGAACTGGAATTTACACCCGAAGCAGAGCGCCGAGTCGCTGAAGAAGGACACGGAGACGATGGGCCTCTCAAAGATATGGATGGGGTCCACGTGGGAGACAATGCAGCCCCCCGGCTGGTAGTCGTTGATGACGGCACTGTTCACAAAGCCCTCGGGGATCACCCGGTGCTCCACCAGCTTCCTGATCACCAGGTCGTGCACCCACTCGGGGATGGCGTCCACCTCCCCCCGCGGGTACAGGCGCTCCTGGCCGGGGCCTCGCCGCTGCAGCTGAGACCCATAGGTGTAGCCTTCCCCGAAAAAATACTTGTTCCGCAGCGGCGCCCGATCCACCGTGTGCTCCTTGTAGAGCCCCTTCTCCGCCCGGGACACCACGTCCTCGATGCGCGCCTCGATCTTGGCGCACTCCTCGGCGCTGAAGAGGCGAAGCTGGCGGATGCCGCTCTTGACTTTCCGAGCCTCCTCCTCCTCCTTCTGCTCCTCGTAGTCGCTGGGCTCGGAGCCGGAGTCCTCCTGGTGCCGCCGCTTGCGGTCGTACGGAGGTTCGGGGGGCTCCCGCGGGAGGCCGCCGCCGCCGCCTTTGTGGCCGTCCCGGTAGGGCATCATGGACTTGAGCTTCTCCCGCAGGTCCGTGTAGCCGCTGCCGGCCATGGCGCGTCCGCAGCCCCCGCCTCTATCGATCCCGGCGCTGCAGGCGGCGGCGGGCGGCGGCGGGGGACGCGCAGCTGCTGCTCATGGCACCCGCCGCCCTGCCGGGAGAGAGAGCCCCGCAGGACGGGGAGGTGAGCACGGGATCCCGGTACCGCGCCAGACCCTCTCCCGCCCCCCCGTCCACGGGAGATGGGACCCCGCTCCCGGCGGGCAGAGCTCCCGCCCTCTCCCTCCCTCCCGGGGCGGACGCCACACTCACGGCTCGGCCCGGGGCGGGCGCGGACAACGCTGCGGGTACCGGTGCTCACGCGGCGGCAGGGCCTGGCACATTCCCAGTGGCGGCCCCGCACGCCCTGCCCGTTCCCACCGTCGCGGCTCTGCCCATGGCGGGGGGCAACCGGAGGAGGTGCGGGGGGTCCCGTGCCGTGCCGGGGGACAGCGGCGGGCGGGGGTCTGGCGCGGCCCTTCCCGCTACGTCACCAGGAGCCGGCCCGACATCCCGGATCGCCGCTGGGCCGCCCCGCCCCGCGCCCCGCCCCGCCGCGCACGCGCCGACACCGCCCCCGGCCCCGCCCCTCGCGCGCACGTACGGACAGAGCGCGCGGCCGGGCCCCGCCCCCCGCGCGCACCCACCGGCGCCGTTAACCGGCAGCGGCAGCCCCGCCCCGCCCCGCGCGGCGCTGATTGGCCGGGGGGCGGCCGCGAGCGCAGCGGGCCGGCGGCTGATTGGGCGGTTGGAGCGCGCGCGCGGCGGCGGCAGGGAAGGAGGGAGGCGCGCGGAGGTGGCGGCGCGCGCGCGGCGCCGGCGCCCCCTGGCGGACGCGAGGAGCGCCACAGGCGGGCGGGAGTGACTGAAGGGGGCGCACGGGGAAACTGAGGCACGGGCGGGGTGCAGGGGGAAACTGAGGCAGGTGGGGGAGACTGAGGCACGGGACTAGGAAACGCGTGGTGATTGATGGGGAATCAGACACGGGGGGCAGCACAGCCCCTGCAGCAGCGAGCGCAACACAAAACCACGGACACCGAGACATGCCGGGCTCCCGGAACTGTATAAAGCCCCAGAACAACAGTGGGGTGGTGACACGGGGACAGCGGCCACTGGCCAAGCTGGGGACACCCATGGTCACTGCACCCTCTGGAGTCCAGGGTGCCGAGGCCATGGCGGGCTCAGAGCAGTGTGATCTCGCTGGGCGGCAGCGTCAGCCTCTTCTCCCGGGCGCCCAGCAGCCTCTCCATGTGCGCGGCCACCACGCGGCACAGCTCCAGGCCCTGCAGAGGGACACACCGCTGGTCAGTGGCCGTGCCACCACTGTGAGAGCCCCAGCAGGGCCCCCCACCGATGTCCCCAAGTGTCCCCGACCTGCTCCAGCTGCAGCTGGGTGATGCCCTGAGCCAGGAGGTCTCCCAGTGTGATCTCCACGTAGGGATAGCTGGATCCGGCCGTGGGCCGCTGCGTCCGCGTGGACTGGATCTCATTCAGCGAGAACTTGGCGATGGGTTCCTGAGGGGGGACAGGGAGGTGGCCCTGGGAACCCCTCCAAGGGGACCCCAGCTTGGAGGACAGGGCTTGGAGCAAACTGGTCTAGTGGGAAGTGTCCCTGCCCATGGCAAGGGGGTGGAACTGGGTGAGCTTTAAGGATTGTTCCAACCCAAGCCATTCCATGATTCCATGGGTCCCACACGGCCCCACACCTACGTGGGTCTCCTTGCTGAGGAAGTTGAGGCCGTTCTGGTTGACGGCCAGGATGCAGGGTGAAACGATGGCGTTGTTGCTGCAGCTCTGGATGTAGAAGAAGGACGAGCCGAACATGGGGTAGGCGCTCAGCAGCCCTGCAGGGCAGAGGACGGGGTCTCAGTGCCCACTGCCACCTCCATCTGCCCAGTCCCCAGGCTGGTGGCCTGCACCCAGGAGCAGCCAAGGGAAATGGATGTCCCAAGTGGGGCCTGGAGGAGCCTGCCACTCCATCCTGCCCTCCACGTGCAGGGACAAGGGCTGCCTGTCCTAGCAGCATCCCATCCCCATCATCATCACCCTCCAGGCTGCATCACATCCCCAGCAGGACTGCATCTCCAGCAGCATTACATCCTCATTAGCACTGCGTCCTCATTAGCACTGCATCCTCTCCCTGTGAATGTCACCTCCCCGTCCCCATCGCTGTCCCCTCACCCAGGAACTGTGCCCTGGCCTGGTGGGCGCTGAGCGCCTGGGCTTGCTGCACGTGCTGGGTCACCATCTGCAGCCACGACTGCGGCTTCAGCAGGCGGAAGAGCTGCGGAGGGACGTAGTCCTGCATCTCCCGCCTGTGGGGAGCCCGAGGTCAGGGCCAGCGCTGGCCAGTGGGTCCCAAATCCCACGGGACACGCGTTTCCCCCCCTCCAGGTGCCCTGTCCCCTGCCGTACGCGGTGGGGAGGTGGTGGCGGTCCTTGGCGCGGTGCTGCAGGGCGGCCAGCTTGGCCACGTGAGGGAAGTGCTGCTCTCCCGACCTCGCCGGCGGCAGGACGGTGAACAGCCCCTTGAGGTAGTCAGGGAGCACCTGGGTGGGGGGGACAGAGCACAGGGACACGGCTTGGGGACAGGGCACGCTCTGAGGGTGACAGGGAGGTGGCCCTGGGGGAGGCTGACGGGGTGGCCCGACCTGGTTGTAGTGGACGGTGACGTAGAGCTCGTTGTCGAACTTGAGGGGCTGGCTCCAGACCACGCGGCGGCACCAGAAGGTGTAGCTGGCGTCCCGCAGCTCCGTCTCGGCAGCCACGTCCAGCACGTATTCCCGGCGGGTCAGCGGCCGCACGCTCTGCCCTGTGCCACCCAGCAGTCAGGCCACCACACTGCCCTGCGTGGCTGTCCCATCCTGTCCTGTCCTGTCCCATCCCTGCCAGCTCCTCACCTCTGTCGGTCACCACAAAGAGGATGTATTCCTCCAGAGCCTCTGGATTCTGCAGCCCCATCTCACAGCACAGCTCCTCAATCACATCCAGAGCCACCTGGGCACAGGGACAGGTGGCTGGGACATTGCCACGTGCCCCTGTTGTGCTCTGGGCCACCAACTCGTCCTGCTTTGAGGCTCATCCCAGTGATGATCTGCTTTTCCCAGAGGATGAAGTCCCACAGCAGGGACGGCAAAGGGTGCAGCCGCCCCACACCCGCACCCTCTGGTGCCCACAAATGAGGTGTCACCATAATCCTGGGGTGCACTGAGCCTCCTGTCCCCTCGGCTCACCGAGCACGTCTTGATCTTGAGGTGCCTCTCGATGCCACCGGGCAGGAGGAAGAGCTGGCGCTTGGCGCTGCGTCCGGCCTGCACGGGAGGACACGATGGCTGCAGGGGGACCCTCCACACAGCAAGAACCCTCGGGACACCCCAAATCCTACAGCTATCCCTAAGGAACCTTCCCATTGGGATCATCCTGGCTCTTTCCCAACCTGTCCAGCTGAACCATCGTGCCCCTGCTCCTTGTCCCCACTGGGGACCCCTGAGGGCCCAGGGTACCCCCAAAGTGCTGAAGAGCAGACCCTAAGAAGGGCTGTGCTCTCTTGGGAAGATCCCCAAAAAGGATCAGCTCAGTTCCAGAGTGATCTCTGAGGTGGAGATCCCAAGCCCACAGGGGGAACCTGACCCCATGTGGGTACCCAGAACTTCTAGGGGGGATCTCAAGCTGACACCAGCCCTGTTCCACCCCGAGGGCACCCACGAGCCCCTGGCCTCACCACCATGGCCTTGAGCTCCATGCTGCTGGGGAAGAGGCTGCGGCCGCCGAACTGCAGGGTTTTCCTCAGGTTCTGCTCGCAGGCTTTGGCGATGCCTGGCAGGAGCAGGGACTGGGATGAAGGACGGGGCTGAGCTGCCACGCTGGCTCTGTTAGAGCTCCTCCTGAGCTCTGTGACACCTGGGCTGTCCTTTCCCACCCTGCACCCAGCACCCTGGGGTGTGCATGGGCCCTACCGTGGAAAGGCAGCTCTGGGTGCCTGCTAGCATCCTGCAGGAAGGCCAGGAAGAAGGGCTGGAGCACCTCAGAGCACTTGTAGTAGGCAGCGAGGATGTAGAGCAGCCTCCAGCCCCTCTGGCAGCTGTCCCTGTGGGAACAGCCAGGGCTGATCCCTAAGCAGGGTGCCCGTGGTGGCACCCATCACCCTGGGGAGCTGCACAGCCCTCTGCAAGGATGAGGTCCCAGGCTGGAGCAGCTCGGCCTGGCCAGGGATAGAAGTGTCCCAGTGCCAGCCTCTGCTGTCCCACGTGGGCGCAGGGACTCACGGCTTGGAGCTGGTGTTGTTGGTGATCTGCTTGATGATCTGGCAGTACACCTCATCCCGCAGGACCTCGTGCTCCGCACACAGCTGGGGGACAGGCACAGCTGCCACCTCTGAGCCACCCCCTGCCCAGACCGCCCCCAGGACTCGGTGCCCCAGTGATGGATTTACCTTGAGGATGGTGCAGACGGCGTCCAGCTCTGTCTGTCCCCGCAGGGGGTGGTCACCCATGAACTTCATCACGGCTGGGGACAACAAAGCCACACAGTGACACAGCTCAGCATGTCCCTTCCCCAGGGTGGCACTTTGAGCAGTGGGACCAGAATTAAACTCCCCTAGGACACCTCTTCTGCTCCAGTCCAGCCCCACCCTCCTCCAAGGACAGGGCTGGGGATGGTTTAGGGACAGGGGGACAGGACACTCGTGCCCCTGCCTACCTTGGAAAGCCTCAGCAGCCAGTTTGTTGAGGCCACCATCCACAAATTCAATGAGTGACTCCTGAATAGGAATCTGGAGCAGGGGGAGAGGGCCAGATCTGGCACACTCTGGGACCTCAAAGGGACCTGCAGGTGACAGCAGGACAGGGGCACCCCAGGACTCCCCCATACCTTGGTGAACGTCAGCATCTCCAGCACACTTGGCACCTTCATCCCACGGGAGTCCCTGGCAGAGGGACAAGGGGACAGGTGGGCACAGGTGTCCCCACCACGGCACGTCCCTGTCCCACCGCTGGACACTCACGTGGTCCCATGCCGTGCTGCACGGAAATGCCGCTGGGCAAAGGCCAGCATGGGACAGGCCCCGGTGACATCCTG
Source organism: Prinia subflava (assembly GCF_021018805.1). Classification (NCBI taxonomy): domain Eukaryota; kingdom Metazoa; phylum Chordata; class Aves; order Passeriformes; family Cisticolidae; genus Prinia; species Prinia subflava. The sequence goes on along the minus strand of NC_086263.1, from coordinate 14,228,969 downwards.
GAGCTGCTGGACACCATCTCCCTCTGGACCCTCCACAAAGGTGGCACTGGCTGGGGACACCTGTGGAGCAGGGCAGTGGGCACCGGGCACAGCCAGCACTGGGCACAGCCAGCACCAGGGGACAGCCAGCACCAGGGGACAGCATACCCAGGGCACAGCCAGCACCAGGGGACAGCCAGCACCAGGGCACAGCCAGCACCAGGGGACAGCCCCAGGCCAGGACCCACCTCAGTTTTCCTGTCCAGCTCCTGGGCAGCAGCAGTGGAGGCCACAGCCACAGCCACGGCCGCCGAAGCTGCTGCTGTGCCCTGCTTGTCCCTGGGCTCCTCTTTCCTCTCCGCGGGCAAGTGGACGAAGTCGGGCGCCGCGACGGGCTGGACGTACTCGGCAGGGAAGAGCCCTGACCTGCCATGGATGGCCCCAAACTTCCACCCTGTGCCAGACAGAGGGTGGGGATGGCCCCGGGCTGGCAGCCGTGGGGTCACCCCTAAAATTCTCTGCCTGCTCCCTCCTGCCACTCCCAGTCCTTTTCAGGGGTTTGGCCGTGGAAGCAGCTGCAATTTGGCATCACTTAAGGGAAAGGTCCAGACCAGGGGCCACAAAGCCTGTCACCTGAGGGACAGGTGCCAAATCTCCCCGCATCAGGTCAGTGCCAAAAAGACCCCAAACCATCCTGCTAAGGGGTGACAGAGGCAGGACCCTGCTCCATGCCCCACACCCAGGAGGGGACACAGCTCAGGGCACACCAGGGACACACACAGGGACAGTGTGGCACCCACCAAAATCCTGGGTGCCTGTCTTCAGCTCCTCCAGGTACATCACCTTCTTGCGGACCACGCAGCCATAGTAGTGGTCTGCAGGGACACCACGGGGACATGGGGTGTCACAAGATGCAAGGCAAGCACACAGCCACCTCCAGGGCAGGGCAAACTATCAGTCTGCTCCCCTGTGTCCCCCATCAAAGGCATTTTGGCATGGAGGGCTTTGGGGGCTCCCTCACCTCTCTCTGGGTGCTCCAGTGGCTGCAGGTGGATGATGTCCCCTTTGTGGAAGCTGAGCTGGCCCCTGTCCTCTGGGCTGTAGTTCCTCACGGCCACCACATACTGGGAGTCCTAAGCACAGGGGGTCTGGCACAGCCCGTGCACATAGGGACACCCACACCCCACCCAGCACAGGGACTTCAAGCACCCACAGCCTCAGGACCATTCCCCCAAATCCTGTGACAGTCCCACTCACAGGGTGTCACCCCCTGCCTACCCCAGCCCCCCAGGCACAGGCACATGGGCAGGGTCTGATCCCCAGAACAAACCCACCCTGGCCCCAGGGCACCCCCCACCTTCCTGAGCTCTGTGATGAAGTGATCGACCATGACCTTGACCTGGGGGGCTTTGGGGGAGAAGAGGATGAGCTTCTCGCTGCGCAGGTTGAACTCCAGCATGTTCCTGGATGGCGTGGTCACGAAGAGCACGTCGGGGTAGCTGGGGCAGGGCGAGGGGAGGTTGGAACACCTGGAATCTGTGGCACCCACAGTACCCACCCCACCCTGGCCACCCCTACCTGTAGGCCCGCAGCACCCGCAGCTGCTCCCCGGAGACATTGGTGCCCTTCACCATCCGCAGCAGCTTGATGCCAGTGTGGGACACGGCCAGGATCTGCACTCCTGTCCCCACGCTGCCCTGTGGGCCAGGACAGCACCTCAGCCGGGGGCACGGTGGCACGGTGCCCCCCGTGCTGACCTGCCCACAGCTGGACCCTCACCGTGGCAGGGAAGAGGCGGGAGAAATACACCTCGCAGCCATCCCGGGCCGCCGCAATGATCTCCCTCTTGACATTCTCGGTGGCCACGGGGCTGAAGGAGTCCAGCTTGTTTTCCGCTGTGGGGAGGGGGAAATACCTCCTGTGAGCACCCCCTGCCTGGAGAGGATGTGGACAGAGTTCCCAGCAAAGGCAGGGATGCTCATGTCCCTCCCATGCCTGGCAGGACTGTGTTGCAGACACAGATGTTTGTCCCGCAGGCAGCTGGCTGAGACCTGACACAACTTGTGATGTTGTGGAGCTCTAAATTACAGGGGCGTCGTTGCTTTTGGAGGCTAAACTACCCAGGGTTAAGCAGAGCCAGTCCTGGCTTGGAGATACCCAGGAGATGAGAACAGGCACAAGAGTGGCTGTGTGTGAGCCCCAGGCAGGGAGCAGCAGGACACAGGGTTACCAAAGAGGGATTTCAAGCGGAGCCGCTCCTCCTGGCTGATCCGGATGCAGGTGTCAGACAGCACATCATTGAAGATCTGGGAAAGGGGGTGAGGAGCAGTGGGGTTCTGTGGGGAGGAGCAAAAAGCCCCCCAGCCCCAGCTTGCAACAGCCCCAGCTCCTCCACGGCAGCTCAGCAGGATGGCCACAGTGGGATGAGTAAATCATCACCCCACTGGGGAATACCCCATCTCCCAGGGGACCCCGGGGGCTGCGGGGCCAGCTCGGTGCCTCACCTGCCGGAAGATGAGGTCGAGCAGCAGTGGGTTGTTGATGCTGTCCTTGGGGTAGAAAACCTGCCAAGAGAAAACTTGGTGTAAGCCCCCTTATCCCAGCAGGACCTTGGCACTAACCTGTCCCCAAGCGTCCCCGTAATCTGCACCTCCTTCCGGATGAATATTTTCCAGGGCACGTTGTGGTAGGTGTAGAAGTCCTCGCTGCAGCTGCGGTGCAGCTGGGTCTGGACCTGCTGCGCCTCGGACGGGAGCTCCCGTGAGACAAAGACTGCAAAGGGACAGAAAGCCTTGCAGTCCCTGGGGGGAGCCACCTGCAGCTGCCTCCACCTGGGGAAACTGAGGCACGGGGAGCTGCCCTCTGGCTGAGCCAGACACAGCAGTTATCCCACCAGGCATCAGCCGTGCCTTGGGGAGGGCAAAGTGCCTCACTCCACTGTGCTCCGCCAGTGCCACAGCTCTGCCCGGCAATACCTGGGGGCCGTGTGGCTGCAGGATGTCCTGTGGGTGCTCGCAGCTGGTACCTGGCACTTGGCACCGGCTTCACGGCAGCCACCACCTCCTTGGGCCCCTGCGAGGCACAGAGGGGCAGTGGTCAATGCCAGTGACACCCTCAGCCTGGTCAGGGGGACACAGGGACAGCCACATCCCTACCACAGCTGATGGCACCCGGGCTGCTGAGAGCTGCTCCTTCAGGATCTGCATGGCTTCCTCATGGGGGTCCAGCTTCTTCCCGAAGAGCTTGCTGCCAAGACAGCATCCCACATCACCTGGAGCACCAGCTGCACCCCAGCATCCCCTGCACCTGACACCACCTGCACCCCGTCACTCCCTGCACCCCGTCACTACCTGCACCCTGTCACTCCCTGCACCCCGTCATTCCCTACACCCCGTCACTCCCTACACCCCAGCATCAGGATCAGCACATGCACCCCCAGGCAGGAGAAGCCCGAGGCTTGCCTGGGGCCCCGGTGTACCTGTGGGGCTGGGAGCTGCGTGGGGCTGGCTGGCACTGCCGGATGATGTTGCGGATGTCGTGCGTAGGCCGCGGGAAATGCTCCGAGTTGAGCCGGGAGTGCCGCACTGGCTCTCCCGGCCACCGCCGGCCCACGGCTGCTGCTGCGGAGCCAAGCACACGGCTCAGGGGCCCTGGCTCAGTGCCACGAGCCCCTGTGGCCACCCCATTGAACCGGGACCCCTTACCGGCTTTCTGTGAGTAGGGCCGGGGCTGGGGGACATGGGCTGGTGTCCCCTCTGCCACTCTGCCCTGCAAGGGACATGATGCTATCAACACCTGGCACCTCCAGTGGCATCCATCCCCAGGAGCTGCCCCAGAGAGGTGCCCTGAAGCAGAGAAGGGCTCTACCCCTCCTGGCCCTGTGGCACTGACCGAGGGCCCGGGTGGCTGGCTGACATCTGCCCGGCGCTGTGGGGACGAGTCTGGCTCTGAGCCTGTGACAGCAAAGAGAAGAGCTCAGTCACAGCTGTGGGGCTCTGGGTGCAGGGATGTTCCCCACACCAGGGATCAGACAGGGAAACTGAGGCAGGGAGCTGGGTGAGGATGTGGGAGTGCTCGAGGCCCTCACCCCTCGGCTGTTGTGTCTCCCCAGCCGTGGGAGGTTCGCTCCGGTTGGTGTCAGCGCCGCTGCTCCCCCCTCCCACACCACCTCCTCCCTTCAGCCTCTGCGAGAGGATGGACGGCTTCTCCAGCTCCTGGGGGACACATGTCAGGGCACAGTGGCCAAGCCGCCTGCACCCCAAAATGCCTCGGGCAGGGGGACACCCCTCTCACCCCATTGCCGTAGGAGAGCACGGGGTCAAAGAGACTGTCCAGGTACCGGTCCAGACCCTTCTGGCTGCGTGGCTCCCCAAACTCCCCATCTGTGAGGGGACAAGGCACGAACCACTGGCATGGCAGGGCTTTGTCACAGCTCTGGGGGACAGGACTTGGGGGCAACGATGCCCTACCATGGGGGTGATACGCCTCCATGGAGGGCAGTGTGGGGGCTTTCACAGCTGGGGGAGGAGGCACTTCATCCAAATCAAATCCGTGTCCCAGCACCCTGAAGAGAAGGAGGATGCACTTATCCAGCACCCACGGGGTGCCAGGTTTCCCCTTAGGAGCCCACCCACCCCTACCCACACCCATCCAGCCCGGTGCCAGGGCTCCCCCACCAGCCCCACAGTGGGACACCACCCCTGCCCGGGTACCTACGGCCGGCTGTCCCTGCTGTGCCTCTCGGTGCCATCCCACGCCAGGAGGAAGCAGGATTTCTGTCTGGGGAAGCCCCGCAGCAGCTCGAGGTCGGAGACAAGGTCCAGGACGTAGTCGTGTCCAGCCAGCTCAGCCCACTGGGCACCCGCCTTCATAGCCACGGACCAGCCACGCCAGCCCTCCGCCAGCCCTCTGCCAACAGCCAGGGGTGCCAGGGGTGGGCACAGGCTCCGCAGGGACACCCTGCCCGTGAGCTGAGCATTCAGGCTCCCAGACCCTGGGGACACCGAACACAGCCCCAGGTGACACCGAGCCAACACCTACCTATGCTTCAGGACATCCCCAGCCAGATCCTCGCCTGTGCTCCAGGAGTGGATGGGGCAGGAGAATTGGTCACCTGGGGAGGGACGGGCGGTGAGCAGGTGCCACCAGCCCCCCGTGCCCGTGAGGGCGGTCCCCTGGGACCGGCCCTCGCTGGCATTGCTGCTCTCACCGTTGAAGCAGTGCAGGTCCAGGGCCATGCTGGCCTGCTGCCGGTTCGCCGTCCACTCCAGCAGCGAGGGCGGGAAGGTGCGGGCGGCCGCGGCGCCCAGCTGGGAGCGCGCCATGGCGTGCATCAGCTTGCGCTGGCACAGCGGCTTGTAGCCGGCGAAGGCGTAGTCGGACACGAACCTGTGGGGAAGGGAGGATGCTGCAGGAGGGGTGTGGGCAGGATCTGTGTGCCAGGTTGGGATGGGGGACCACACAGGGATTAAGAGCATCTCTGGAGGGATCTCGGCAACATCCTGGGCACATGTGCCAGTCTGGCTCAAGGGATCCTGGAGGGATCTCAGAGCCTCTCTAGTGGCACTTGGGCAGTATCCCTGTGCCAGGCTGAACCTAGAGGGACGTGGGCACGTATGTCAGCTTGGCCAGAGAGATCCTGAAGGGACCTCAGAGCATTCCCAACAGGACCTGGCCATGTGTGCCAGGCTGGCCCAAGCAATTGTGGTGGAACCAGTTGGGGCCTAGGCAGCTTCCTCAGCCATAGGTACCAGGAGAGCCCTGAAAAGACCCCGCAGTGTTCCCAGGCATGGGCACCAGTCTATTCCTGAAGGTCCCAGCCATGCCCCTCACCCACCCCAGAGCCCATCCCTGGCTCACTTGAGCAGGTACTTGTCGAAGGCGGCGGACGGGGGGAAGGCGCTGAGGCAGGTGGCCAGCAGCAGCCAGCCCCGCTCCTCGTTGTTGACGTTGGTGTTCCTCCAGACCTGGTTGGCTGCCTGTGCCAGGAGCTCATCCCGCAGCCCAGGCACTGCCAGCCCCTTCTGCACGATGTAGTTGCCGAAGAGGGTCTCCTGCGGGCCGCCCAGCCCCGGGTCCCCCATGAACCGCAGGATCTGCCACAGGGACAGCCAGGTCCTCCCTCTGACCCCGGGCACAGGGCGGGCAGGGCACTGCGCTGAGGGATCCTGTGCCATCCCACCTACCAGCTGGAAGAGGCTGAGAGCCTCGTGGCACAGCTCCTCATCCAGCCGGGTGAGGGGGGCTTTCAGTGGGGCTGTCAGCATCCCAAATGCCGGTTCCTGCGGTGACACCCGCACCCATGGCTACCTGGGGACAGCCTCAGGCCACGAGGGGCTGGCCCCGTGGTGCTGAGCACGGTGTTGGTGCTGGGTGGAGCCTGTGGGGCTGCCAAAGGGCTGGGGTGAAGGATGGGGCCGGCAGCCTCCTGGGATGGGGCAGGGAGGGGCTCAGGCTGCGCTGGCAGCACCAGTGGTGAGGCCCTGGCACACATTGCCCAGAAAAGCTGTGGCTGCCCCATCCTTGGAAACGTTGAAGGCCAGGTTGGACAGGGCCTGGAGCAACCTGGTCTAGTGGAAAGTGTCCCTGCCCATGGCAGGGGGTGAAACCGGATGGTCTGTAAGCCCCTCCCAACCCAAACCGTTCTGTGGTTCTATGCCAACACCTTGGCAAGGCTGAGAGCCTTATCCAGCCCCGGTGCTGTCATTCAAGATGCCGGGGACTGGGAAACACAGGGCAAAAACAGAGATGAGGAAGAGGAATGGGGCAAAGTGGCCGTGGGTGGGGCCGGGGTCCCGGGAGCAAAGCGACCTGGCCCCAGCGTTCCGGATCCGCCCCGCGTCGGGCGTCCAGGAGGGCTCAGCGGGTCTCTCTCCGATAACCTCAGCGGGGTCCCCCCGGCCTCTGGAGACGACAGGAACCCACGGGGAGGGAGGGAGGTGGCAGCCAGCTCCCCACAGCACCATAGCCACCCCGGATCCAGCCTCTCTTGCTACCCGTGGTGTCCCCAGGGTGGGAGCCGGGCCAGAGCCCCGGGAGCCGCCACGGGGACCCTGAGCCTCACTGCTGCACCATGACGGGGTGCCGGGGACTCCCCAAAAGCTGTGTGCCCGTCGGGAAAAGCTCCCCGCTGCCGGGCCGCGGCGCTCACCTTACCTGGAAGTGGCCCCGCACGTACTTGGCCATGGGGTAGTCGTTGATGTCGAGCGGGAGGGTGAGCTGGGGGTCGGGCTGCAGCGCCGGCGGCGGCACCAGCACCACGCAGCCGGCGTTCACCTCCCGGGCGGCTGCGGCACAGCGGGAAGATGCGGCACGGCCGTCGGGGGGCAGAACGAGGGGCAGGGAGCAATGGCGGTACGGGACCCGCTCACCTGCAGCGGCCTCCAGCAGCCCCATCAGCTCGGCCGGGATCTCCAGGTGGGTGACATCCACCACCTCCCTCCGCGTCAGCTCCTGCCGCCGCAGCACACGGGTGTGCCCGCTGGTCCCTGCCCCGGCACGCAGGGGTGCCGCGGCCAGGGGCACAGGGATGGGCAGGGCTGCACATGCATCAAACGTGTGCTCCCACCAGGGCCGCGTATCTTTACCTGCTTCATCCTCTCCTTCTCCTCCTCGGCCCGCCGGCGAGCATCCTCCTTCCTCTGCAGGCAGAGCACCCATGCTGAGTCCCACCGGAGGAAGGGAGACCCTGAGGCATCCCGGCACCCTGGGGTGCCATTGACCCCTCCCCAGCAGGGAGCAGAGAGGGTCAGCAGGGTTTTCACCCCGAAAAGGCACTGCCCATACCCAATGGGACACGGAGGAGGTGGTGGAGTGGCTCGTGGTGGGGGAGCTCACGGTCTGGGGATGCCGCTGTGCCCTCCCCAGAGCCACCACTGAACACGCAGCAGGGTGGCAGCAGGTCCTGGACCCCCCGGGATGTGACAGGGCCCCCCTCACCTTGAGGTACCTCCGGCGGTTCACGTAGATGTGCACCAGCGACCTGAACTTGATGAGCGTGTGCCGCATGCGCCGGTACCGCTTCCTGCAGGAGGGCACCTGTCACCCTCTGCCACCCTCCAGCGCCCGCCCGCCACACCCAGGGACCCCCACCTGGCCAGGTATCCCCGCGCCCGGCTCTGCAGGAGGACGATCTTGCGGCGGAGGGAGCGGAAGCGCCGCTTGATGAAGAAGGTGCGAGCGTAGCGCTGGAGCGTGAGCGCGGCCAGGTGGTGCGCACGGGATCGCTTGCTCTCCAGCGCCTGGTACAGCTGCTCCTTCAGGAAGAGCTGGGAGCAGGGGCGAGGCCGTGAGCTCCCCGCCTTCCCCAGGGTGTCACCGGAACCAGGGCCCCTCCCGGGACAGTACCTTGGTGACACCGACGTAGTACATGCTGGGGTTAACGGGGCAGAGGCTCCTCAGCATCTCCACACAGTTGGGTCCATTTGGAATGACATTGGACCACATATCAACGAGGCAGCGATACCTGGGTGAGCCCGTGACACTGTCACCACGCAGGGCCCTGCTGGGACACCAGCACAGACCCTCCCTGTGCTGACAAACGCTGCGCCTGGAGATGCAGCTGCTCCCAGAGCTGTGTGTTAACATGAGGGGTTCCCAGCTCCCACTGCGGGGGAACCCCGGCCCAAATGCTGCCCCCCAAACCCCCACAAACTCTGTGTGCTCCCCCCGCTGGCATGGCAGTGCCCAACCTGCAGCCCCCAGGCACCTGTCGATGAAGACGAGGAAGGGGATGCGGATGGGGTAGCCCTCCTTGCGGATGCGGATGGTCTCCAGGATCCCCGAGTACCGCAGCTGGGTCCTGACCACGTCGGCCTCGAAGAGCCCCGGCTCCTGGGGCAGGGAGGGGGAGAAGCATCAGCAACTGCATGGGCAAACCCCCACCTGCCATGTGCCCACGACCCTCCCAGTGCCAGCGGGGCAGGCAACACAGGTCTCACCTTCTTGTTGTTGGGTTTGATGCAGCGCACAAAGAAGGGGTTGCACCTGTGACAGAGAGACCCTGTCAGGCACAGGGAACAGGGGACAAAGCCAGCCCGGACACCTCGGGCTCAGGTCCAGCTCCCAACAGCCCAGTGGACGGCCTGGCTGCCCGCCCTGCCCACACCGACCTCTCCATCCTCTCCACCAGCTCCAGGAGCGACTGCTGGAACCGTGCGGCCACGGTAGGAGCCTTGTACCGCCGTGTCCTGGTGCTGCTCCTCCTGATGAGGCTCCTCTGCCGAGCCATCACCTGGGCATGGCCGAAGAACAGGTTGGCCACCACCTTGGGGGGACAGGAAAGGTTAGAGAGGAGGAAGGTGGCCGGGATGGTGCAGCTCTCTCACATCCTTTTCGCAGCCCGGCCACTCTTTTTTTGCCCGGCCCTGAGCAAGTTGCATCCCCTAATTGTGGCTGGATTGCCTGGATAGGGATAAAGATAAGGATATGGATGATACAAAGCCACCCATGTGCCTGTTTGAACCCCAAATGCTTGAGGGGTCAAAGCCCAGAGGATCCCATGGGTGGAGGCATTCTCTGTTTCTGGTCCCTCTGGGTTTCACTGGCCATGGGGACATGTTTGGGGACGTGGAAAGGGATGTATGGAAGGGGGCTATTGATGCCCAGTGCCAGGCAGGGCCCTACCTTGGTCCTGCTGCTGATGAACAGGTCCAGCACATCCTGACGGACCTGGTCATAGTTTTTATCCAAAAACTTGTGAACCTGGCAAGTAGCAAAACCTCATGGTGAGGAGCCTGGCAGGATGACAGGACGAGGCAAGGAGCTCCAGGACCCCAGCCAGACGCCCAGAGATGCATTTCTCTCCTTGGTGCAGGATCAACCTGTTCTTTACCCCACTTTAACAACCCTGCAGGACATCCCAGCGTCACACACCTGGTAGGTCACCTTCCCTGCGTAGTGCTTGATGGTGAACTCGGGCAGTGGCATCTTCGGCTTCGTGTAGAGCGGGTTTGTGCCGTGGTGGTAGTGACACTTCTGCAGGAACGTGTGGTCAGTGGCCTGGGAAGGGACACAGGAGTGACACACGGCTCAGGCGATTCAGCAGCAGATTGGAACTAGGGGATCTCCAAGGTCCTTTCCAACCCAAACCATTCTGTGATTCCATGATGTTTCTATGATTCTTTTGGCTTATCCAGCCTGGAGGAACCCAGGGGGATTTCCCAGATTGCTCAGGACAGCCCAGGAGACGAGCAGCCCTGGGCCATGGTGATTCCCCAGCCACAGCAACCTCCCAGCGCTGGCTGCTCCTCATCACCAGGCAGCCCTCACCTGTGGGAAGCAGCTCTGGTCGTCCAGGATCCGGAGGATGCCGTAGGGTTTTTGGGAGATGAGGTCAATGCAGGGCTGGTTGTCGCTGAAGGGGATCTCCTTCCACTCGATCTGCTCCCGGATATACTCCTCCTGCAGGGTGGGCACCAGGTCAGCCCTGTGCCCCCACAGCAGTGCCCAGCCCAGGCAGAGCCCAGCACTGCCCACCTGCTCCTCCTGGAACACAATCCTGTTGAAGAAGAACTGCAGGTACTCGTTGGCGTAGTTGATGCACAGCTGCTCAAAGCTGTTGAAGCTGAGGTCCTGCGAGGAGGAAGATCCATGGAGCCTGTGAGGATGGAGCTGGGATTGGGCCAGGGTGGAGGTGGGGTGAATCCTGCTCACCTCGAAGCCGTAGATGTCCAGGATGGCGATGGAGAGGGCCTCCTGCCGTGGGTACACCAGCTTGTTGATGCGGTCCGTGAGCCAGCCGAAGAGCAGGGAGTAGAGGGTCTTGGCAATGGCATCCCTGGGGAGGGGAGAGAGGAGCAGAGTGCTGGGGCTCAGAAATGGCACCAGTGTACTCCACTGCCACAGCCAGCACCCACCACAGCATCAGTCTGAATCACCACAGAGTCTAATCCACACTGAGGGACCCGATCATCTCCTTTCCCAGCTGGCATTTCACTTCCCACACCATCCCTGGGGGTCAGAACCCCCCACACCCTCCTAGTGCAGCCCCCCTTCCCTCTACCTGGCATCCACGGCGCTTTCAACAGTCAGAGGGGTAAAAATCTTCTCCCGCTGCGTTTCCTGGTTGGGAAATGGCATGATGGGGTTTCAACAACATCAGCCCTGGTCCCCAGGGGCCAGAGACACCCTCCCAGCCTGAGCCCCCCTGCACTCACCGTCACCTTGAAGGTGATGGCTTTCTGCAGGCCCTCAGGGGACACCTGCAGCAGCTCAGCCACCGTCCGGATCTCCGTGGCGCTCACCACCGTGGCGACCTCCTGGCAATCGGTCTGCCGGACACAGGGATGCCGGGGGATGTGGTGATGCCCCATTTTCCACACCCCAAATCACGCCCAAGGGGCACGGCCTGGCTCCACACGGGGTACCTCGTATTTCTCAAAGTAGACGTTGCCCAGGTGCAGGACGGAGGAGAGGATGCGGAAGATGCTGTTCTGCTCATCCACGCTGAAGTTCAGCACCTCCATGGTGTTGAGCAGCCGGCGGAAATCCTCAGCGTCGTCCTTGCCAGGGATCTCGCAGTTCCCACCCTGGCACAACCCCCTCAGTCCATCAGGGCTCCCACGGGGGTCAGCACCAGCACGGGGAGTCCCCCTGCCCTGAGCATCCTCCTCATCCACACATGGAGCACTCAGGAACCCATCAGCACCCTGAGGTTGGGCAGCCCCCCAAAAATCAGGTACTGGGGAAGGGAACACTACCTGGTTCAGGTAGTAGTAGGTCTCGGCGCCCTGCAGGCAGTACCGCTGCCGCTGCTGGGACGGCAGCCCTGCCAACATCTCGTAGAAGATGTGGTAGTTGCGCTCGGTCTTGGCCTGGAGAGCAGAGGACAGAGCTGGGGAAGGGGTGGTAGAGGGGGCAGGGTGGGGGGCAGAGCCCAGGGCCCCCTCACCACACACCTGGAAGACCACCCGGGACTTCTCCAGCAGGTACTGCGAGGTTATGGCACCGCAGATCAAGCCGCTGCAGGGGCGAGAGTGGGCACCCGGCTGGCAACCTCGGTGTGGGCAGGGGCTGTGGCCCCCCAATGCACCCACCCGTGCCCCAATGGCCCCCCAAAAAATAAGGGGTCAGTGCTGCTCCCCAGATGCCCCCCACCAAGGATAGGTGGGCAGGGAGAGGTGTCTGCACCTGGCTCAGGAACTGCACCCTGGGGTGATCCCTGTCGGGATGAGTGGGGCAGAGAGTGGGGATGGGATATGAGGACAGGGATGGGGACTGGGAATGGTCAAGGTGCCAGCCAGGTCACAGCATCCCTGCCCCTACCCCAGGGACAGCCACCTGCCTTCAGGTGCCATCACCTTTCCAACACCAGGTTTGTCCCAAAAACATCCCTGTCCCCCTCCCAGAGCCAAGGGACAAGGGGCTGGGTGGGGCTGGACGCCCCCGGGGCAGCAGGGGACACAGGGTGGGAGCAGCCACACACAGGTGTTACTCAGCATTACTTACTCCTCCAGAAAGATTTCCACAAATTTCCCAAACCTGCTGGAATTGTCATTCCTCACGGTTTTGGCGTTGCCGAAGGATTCCAGCAAAGGGGTCGCCTCCAGGATCTGTTGTGGTGATAGAGAGAGCTGGAGGGGTCAGCCTGGGCACCCGACACACCACGGGACATCTCCAAGGCTAGGACACCCCCTCTGTCACCCTGCCACCCTCCCTGCCACCCCATGCTTCATGCAGACACCCATGGGTGCCCAAATTTGAGGTGTGCACCAAACACACATTTAACCAAGGTTAAATGAGGATGTGAGAGAGCACAGAGGCTTCATGTGTGTGCATGCCCTGATTTCCTGCTGTCCCTCCTGCCTTTCCCCTGCAGCTGAGGTGCCATGGCCAAGATGCCACCATGCCTCTCTGTCCCCCTGAACCATCCCAGCCCATGTGTCCCCTCGGTACCTCTATCTGCCGTGGTCCAGGTGGAAGCATTGGGACAAAGGAGAGAGCAGCAGAACCATGAGGAGGGATGGAAGAGAGCACTGGGAGGAGGGAGAAGAGGATGGGGACACGGGGACTCAGGGATGTCCCCAGGGCAGCCCCCTACCTGTGGGCCAGTGCTGCGTTTCTGGCTGACGGCTGCCAGGTAGCTCAGGATCAGCTTGGTGGCTTCGGTCTTCCCTGAGCCGCTCTCCCCGCTGAAACACAGAGTGGGGGCAGGCTGGGACCACCACCAGTCAAACAAAGGGTGCCCACCCCAAACCCCCACCAGCACCCCATCCCCAGGGCCAAGCCAGGCTGGTGGCAGCAACCCAGCAATTAGGGTGGTGTTGATTAGGGGGAGATGCATGGGCACATGTCCCACCTGATGACGATACACTGGTTGTGTTTGGCATCCATCACTTTGGAGTAGGCGACGTTGGCGATGGCAAAGAGGTGCCTGGCATGGGGAGAAGCAGGGGGGGTGTGGTGCCACGCTGGCACAGGGACCCCCAAAGTGCCCTGAGCACCCCCATGCACAGGCACAGCCGCTCCAGAACTCAGTGACCGAGGGTTCCCCAGGGTCTGCTGCAGCACCCAAGGGTGGGGGATGGAGGGTGGGAGTCACCCCATGCCCACAGGGCGTTTGGGGACAGCCTGGTACTCACGGCGGGTTCTCGCCCAGGGCTCTGCCTTCGTACTGCAGCACCTGCTCCTTCCCGTAGATGTTGTAGAGCCGGTAGGGGTTCACCGACACCAGGATGCTGCCGATGTAGGTCTGCCAGAGAGAGAGGTGTGGGGCCCTCGGGGGTGAGGACTCCCCACAGACCCCACACCTACAGCCCTTGGGGGATGCTGTCCCCCCCAGCTTACGTAGATGAGCTGGCGCTCGAACCGCGTGCGGATGTTGCTCAGCACTGCAGCCTCCTGGAGGTCCCTGGCACAGAGCAGAGGCTGAGTTAGGGGTGACAGAGGGACAAGGGAGCATCTGCTGTCCCCAGAGTGTCCTCAGCATCTCCAGGCCCAGCATCCGTGTTGGGATGAGATGGGGTGGGATAGCAGAGTCAGGGATATGAGGTTGGGGGCTGCAGCCCCATCGTCCCCCACAGTACTGAGCCATGGGGTAGGGGACAGGGACACTCACTCCAGCTGGGTCATGTCCTCCAGCCCATCCTCCTCCTGTGGCTCCTGGTACCGCACGATGGGCAGGCTGCACAGTGACTGCATCTGCATGGAGCAACCACCCCAGAATGGGAGGGATGTGCCAAACCCTCAGATGTCCCACCCAGTCACCACCACCACCCCAGAACACCATCTGTGTCCCTAAGCCAGGGGACACGCAGTCAGCAATGGCAGGAACCCCATGAAAATGCCCCACAGCCCCAAAACCAGCAAAGCGTTGCATGTCAGGTGAGAGCAGCAGTACTGGAACACAGAAACAGGAGGCCACCAAGGCCACCTTGGGGCTGCTCCTGGGAAAACCTGGTCCTGAGAATCCCGGTCCTGCTCACCGTGGGCATCACCCGCAGTGGAGGTGATGGAAGGGGGCTGAGGCTGCTCCCCCCAGCCACGTGCAGGGGTGACACGGGACAGGTGTCACACGGGACAGGTGTCACACGGGACAGTGTCACACGGGAGCCTGCGCTGGCGCCCGGCCAGGCGGTGGGCAGGAAAGCGGACACCCCTCGGGGTCACCGTGCCACCGCTCCTGTCCCCGCCGGATCGGGTCTCTGCATTTCCATACGCCAGAATCAAGTGTCCCCAGAGGGGCCTCTCGTGGGGGGACACACAACAGGTGATGATCCCCTCCTCCAGTCTGCTCCCCACGGCAGGACCCCCGCCAGCACCCAGACCACCCACAGCCAGTTATCCCCCACCCTGGGCACCGCAAACTCTGCACCGATGCCTTCGTGCCCGGCAGAGCCATCAGGCACCTTAAGTCGCCACCCTGTCGCGGGTCCCGCCAGCTGCCAGCTCCCCCCGGCTCCATGGCCCCGAGGGGGCTCCCCGCGGGCATTACCTTGCTGCGCCAGGGCTGCTTGCTGCCCAGGTACCCGTCTGCCCAGGGGTGCCTGTCGCGCCAGCCGCCCGTGGGCGAGCGCTGGCACAGGTATCGGGCGATGTCGGCTCCCCACTGGCCCGCCCACCGCCGGCCGCGCTGGGTGGGCTGCTGGGGGCGGCCCTGCTCGGCTGTCCAGGGGTCGGGCATCTCCTGCACCCGCACGACGTGCTGCGTGGACCAGTGCTGCTTGTACATGCGGGATGCGCGCCGCAAGGAGCCCAACCTCTGCACCTGCGGCGTCACCACCGCGTAGCGCCCCGCGCCCTCCTCCCCCGCCGCCCCGTCACCCTCCAGGGGCTCCGCCGGCCCCGGGGGACGAGCGCCGTGCCGGGGGACGGCCGGGGAGCCGGGGGCTCGCCCGTGGGGCGGGGGAAAAGCGGCACGACGGGGCGGTGAGGGGCTCCGGTTGCCACGTGGGTTGGAGGGGAGGATGGGGCGCCCGGGGTCGGCCCAGCCCCGGCGCCCCGAGGGTGGGCTCGGAGACCTGCGGGTGCTCCCGTCCCGCCGGGATGGGCGCCGGGGCAAGGAGGGCGAGCGAGTGGAGGGATGGCGGGTGGGCGGTGAGGATGAGGGGGCTTTGGTGGGGGCTATGCTCCTTACGAGCAGCGAAGCCAGGGACTGCGCCACCGAGCGCCCCTTGGAGAGGCTGCGGCCCCCCACATCTGCAGACGGCCTGGGCGGTGGGGAGTGGGGGGCCATCCCGGCAAGGGGCTGCCCGATGCGCTGGATGAAACTTTTGGGGGTGCTGGGAGCGGGGCTGGGCGGAGGGGGAACCCCGGCGGGACCCCGCGGGCCACCCTGCCAGGGGGGCAGCTCCTCATCCCAGGAGGGGCCGAGGCGGCGGCTGCCGGGGCGGGACGATGGTGCCAGGAAGGGGCTCCTCTGCAGCGGCTTCACCGCCTTGGTGGGGGGCTCTGGAAGCCGGGGCCAGGCCTGGGGGAGCGGCAGCCCGGGGGGGCTGCTCCGGCGTGATGACAGAGATCTCCCCGGGCGCCTCCCCCCCCGCCCCGGTGAGCGGGGGGCTGCCGGTGGCGGGGCGGGGGGCTCGGGCCCGAAGCGCCGGAGGCTGGCACCGAGGGAGGGGGATCGCCGGGGCCCCTCGCCCCGCGTGCTGCCGGGGCGCGGACGGACGGGCGGCGGCGACGGGGAGCGCCCGGGGTTGGCGAAGGGGTTACGGAGCGACGGCCGGCGCGCAGCCCCCGGCTCCCGGGGAGTGGGCTGCCCCCAGGGCCCCGCCGGTGGGGAAGGGTCCCGGCCCCCCAAACCGGCGCTCTCCATCCCCGCCAGCCTGCGGCTGGAGCGCCTGTAGGACGGCTGGGGGGTGCGGGACCCCCGAAATCCCCCGGCACCTCGCTGCGAGCGGCTGGAAGGAATCGAGAGGGATCGCTGGAGGAACTGCCCCAGAGGGCTCCCGCACGCCCGCGCTGCCGAAACCCGGCGTGCCGGAGATGCCGCGGGACCGGGCGATGCCGGAGGCGGCGGCGGCGGCTCGTACTCGTCGTAGTCGTCCTCGTCACGGGCTGCGGGCAGGTGGGGGGACGGCGGGAGGGGGACGTCCAGGCGGTCTCTGCCGAAAAGCTTGACCTGGGGTCTGGGGAAGAGCCTGAATTTCCTGTTGAGGGAGAGCTTGGAGGAGAGCGTCTCCCGCATGCCCCGGAGCGAGGAGGTGCTCAGGATGGAAAAGGGATACTCCTTCTCCTCTTCCTCCTCTTCTTCCCACTCCTCGGGCTCCTCGCCCTCAGCGATCTCCTCCAGGCCCAGGGCGTAGGGGTTGCAGGAGGACTGGGCATGGGGTGCCCACCCACCCTCGCTGTACTGGATGCGATGCTCAGGGTACTCATCCCCAGGGTACCCCCCGGCAAAGGGCTCCCCAAAATCCTCGTAGAGGTCCCCCCTGTAGCCAAAGGGCCCCTCTGCCTCCTCACCGTACTCCGGATCGCTGCTGTACGGGTCATAGAGGCCGAGGGGAGCCCCACCACCAAACGGTCCCTCATCCTCCAGCTCTGAGTAGCCATAGGGGTGCCCTGGCTGGTCACCATCCTCCCAAAATCCCCCGTGGTAGTCATACTCCTCCTCTGTCTCATAGCCAGGGTAGTCAGAGTAGGGGGTTGGCACCGCATCCTCAAAGCCGTACCGTGCTGGGTAGGCTGGGCTCTGCATGTAGCCTTCCTCCTCCTCGGAGTAGTTGTGCTGGGGCCCATAGGCTCCATCCTCCTCCTCGCTGTAGCCGTGCCACGGGCCGTAGCCTCCATCCTCCTCGGCATAACCATGACGGGGGCCGTACGCTCCATCTTCCTCCTTGGGGTGACTGCGCCAGAGCCCGTAGGCCCCACCTTCCTTCCTGGCATAGCCACGGCGGGAGCCGTAGGCTCCATCCTCCTTGCCGTAGCCTCTCCGGCGGCCGTAGGCTCCGTCCTCCTCCTGGGCCCAGCCGTGGCGCGGTGCCGGCGGCTCGGCGCGCTGGGAGCCCCGCCGGGACGGCCGCCTGGCCATGCTGCCCTGCCGCGAAGCGCTGGGCGCCGGCAGCCCCGCTCCCCCAGGGATCCGCTTCATGTTGGCCCGGTGCCTGAGGATCTCATCTTCCGCGGGGAACGGCAGCTTCTTGGCACCGATACGGGACAGCCAGGCCGCGTCAGTGGCCCGGCCGCCTCCCACCAGCCTCCCGCGCCGGGACAGCACCTTCCTGGCCAGCCAGCCCGTGGCAGCGGCCGCCTTGCTCAGCACCTGCGCCCGGGGCTTGAATTTCCTTTCCGGGCGCCGGCGGAAGAGCAACGCGCTGTCCTCGGGCTCCTGCCCGTCCCGCCGCACCAGCAGGAAGGATGGCTTCGATGGTGCCTCCTTCTTGGCCTCCTCCTTCCTCTTCTTGCCCACCTGCTTGAAGCGCATCATCAGGTTGGACGTGGACTTGAGCACGGCTTTGTTCTTCTTCTTCTTCCTCTTCTTGGTGCTGTGCTTATGCAGCCCCCAGAAGAAGCGGGATGTGTTCTTGAACTGCCCCTTCTTGGGCCGGCGCAGCCCCAGGTTCTTGAAGCCCAGGAAGAGCTTCGAGGTGCTGCGGAGGCTCCGCTTTGCCCGGGCCTTCGGAGGTGCTGCCGCCTCCTCCTCGGCTGGGCTGGCTTCCACAGATTCTTTGGGCTGGCCCTTGGCCTCTGCACCCTTGGCCCCTTTCTTCTTCTTGTCGACTGCCAGCCCCATCACCAGCTTGGAGGTGCCCTTCACGTTCTTCTTGGCTGTTGCAGCATTGCTCTCTCCCTCCTCTTCCTCTGTCTCCTGCACCTTCTTCCCAAGGCCCAGTTTCTTCGCCACTCCTGCCTTGGGCAACCCCTTCTTCTCCTTCCCCTTCCCCTTCTTGGGCTCCTCTGCAGCCACGTCTTCCTCATCTTTCTCCTTTTCCTCCTCCTTTTCCTCCTTTTCCTCCTTTTCCTCCTTTTCTTCCTTTTCCTCCTCCACCACCTTCGTCTCCTCGCTCTCCTCTGTCTTCAGCAGCTCCGCATCCGAGGCATCCTCTGACTCGTTGGGATCCTCCTTCTTGCCCTTCTTGCCATCCTTCCCTTTCCCTTTGCCCGCCTTCCCTTTGGGCTCTCCCTTCTTGCCGACCATCCTGGCAGCGGCGGGCGCTCATGCTCCGGCCCCGGCGGGGCCCTGGCAGAGGATGCTCTGTGCGGGCAGGCGCCTGCTCCCGGCACAGCGCCCGGCTCCGGACCCCGCCGCCTGGCCCGGCTGGGTATTTACCTGTGCCCGGGTTTGGCGAGGCACATGCCCGTGCGCGGCTCCCTCGGGCGCCGGTGCCCGCCCGTTCCCGCTTGGCATGGCGCTGGGGCGGCGGGACCGGCCCGGGGGCAGCCCGGCGGAGCTGCTCTGCCTCCCGCGCACCCCGCGGGTCGGCAGCGCGGTGCCGGTGGCTGGGATGCGGCTGTAACCCAACCGCCGGGCTTGCGGCGGCATGAATAATGTAAGGGATGCACCACGCCAGCCCCGAGACTTTTCCGAAGGAGCAGGGAAGGGCCCCTGCTGCTGGGAGCGTCCCTCCAGGGGGACGCTGCAGCGGCAGCGCCGTTACCCCAAAACGGGACCCTGCCACCTCCCCACGCCTCGAGGCTTCCTCTGCCCCGCCCTGAGGAGTCAGCCTCTTCCTGCGGTCAGCACGGAGACGAACGGAGCCCAGGGACCCGAGAAACCAAACGGCGGCACCAAGAGGGAGGTGACAATTCTGCAGAGCCCAAGACAGCAGTGGGAGCACACCCAGGGGAGGGACCCAACACCAGACCGAATTCCACAGCCCTGCTGGGAAGCACCGAGGAGCCCAGAGCCCGCAGGGGGACGCCTCATGCCGTGCCAGGTGTCAGGTACGTGCAGGGTGCCACACGTGCCCACAAACAGCTGGCAAGAGGGGCTGCATGTGGCACACGTGTGACCCGCAGCAGTGCCAGCAGCGTGTTTGTGCACACACGTGCCCAGGAGCGGGGTGACCACATCAAATGTTAATGCCAGGCCTGGATTCCTGCGGCTGCAGCTCATCAAAGTTTCAGCAGCAGCAGAGGGAACTCGCTGTCCCACATGGATCACCTGCAGGCAGCAGTGGGGCTGGTGTGGGCAGGGGCAGCACCCGCTGCACCCCTTACAGGGGATGAATTTGGGGAGGCAGAAGCATCCAGCTGTGCAGCAGCTGGCAGAACCAAAGAACCAGCAGCAGCTGCTGGGCTGAACCCATTGGTCTCCCCCAGGAATTGGAGAGCCCAAGGCTGGCACCTCCCCTGGCACTGTGCTCTCCCCAGCCTGTCTCTCCCTGCCACATCTACAGTGGACGGGCATCCACCATGATCCCGTGGCTTTGCCCACTCCCTGCATTAATTTGTGGGATAGACACATCCTAATCTGCACAGATGGAGGCAGCTCTGGAGAGCAGGGTGGGCAGAGGGACAGAGTGGGATGAGAGGCACCTGGCAGGCATCAGAGGGTCTGTGACAAACACAGGATCCTCAGGAGCCCTACCTGGCACTGTCACAGTCCATGCACAGGTCTGCCATGGCCACTGAGCCATATGGGCCTGCCAGAGCCCGCCCTGCCAGGACACCTACCCCACCCCACAACCCAACCCTCCTCCTGGCACGGGCACACAGAGCCTGCACACCACGATGTGGCAGGGAACCACCTTGGACCAGGCACAGCCCTTGTCTCTCTGCTGGCAGAGAGCAAAGGGTACCAGCCTGGTGAAAAGCTGGTGCAGGTCACCCCCTGCATCCCACCACTCGTGCAGTCCTTGCCACCGCCCCACTGCCTTCCATGGTCCCTACCTCTGTCCCCCCCTGGCAGGGCAGTGGTCCCAGCAGTGCTGTCCGTGCCCTGGGTGCTGGCACAGCTCCTGTTGCCATGGCTGTGCCCCTGGTGCCTCCCTGCCCATGACAAGGGCTCTCCAAGCGGGGGAATAAAGGGAGAGAGAAGAGGCTTCACCCCACACAGATGCTGCCTTCCATGGTCCCACCCTCCGTACCAGACCCCAAAAATGTTCTACACCCTGTACACAGGGTTCATGCGCCTTTGGAACAGCAGAGCTGACCAAGAGGATTTTGTGCCCAAGTGCAGGGGGATGGAAGGAAATGCAGGGGGTCAGAGGGGCCTGCAGAGGGGACCCACACTTGGTGGCTGTTTCCAGGGTGTCTGGGCATGGCTGCATCCAGCAGCAGTGCACAGGAGGCACCCTGGGTGCAAAACCTGGCAGTGAGGGCTCTCTGTAGTGGCAATGGGCACCAAGGCTCTGGTAGAAGGCACCCAGAGCATCCTTTGGTCAGGTCAGTCCTGAGTGCCTCCAGCCACGTGGGTGAGGCAAGGAAAACCACCTCACCCCAGGGACACGGCCCGGGGCAGCCCCGCTGCCACCGCCGCAGGGAGGCAGGGAGGGGATGGAGACTTTGTCCTGGGGGTTCACCCGCCCCAGCCCGGTACCTTTGGAGTGCCGGCAGCGGCGGGCAGAGCTCCAGAGGCGGCAGCTCCACTTCTCCAGGCAGGTCTGCGGTCACCAGCCGGCCCCGGCTCTGCTTACAGCCTGTTTCCAGTTACAGCCGGAGCAGGGCTCTGTGCCACCACACCACACCACGCCGGCCCCGGCGCTGCCGGGGAGCTCCGTGCTCCGGCACACGGGGCCAGCCCAGGCACCGCCTGGCTGCGGCAGCGCCTCTCACCACATCCCCTTCCCTGTCTTCATTTCTGCACCATTGCACATCCACTTTCAAACACCTGTGAGCAGGTGAGGAAGCCCAGCCACAGCTCTTGTCACTCCAGTCACAGCTCCAGGGATGCTGGGAGCATAGGGATAAACTGGAGCTTTCCAGCAATGTGACAGTGGCACAGCCCTGCAAGCCCCTGAGGCACACTGAGGCACAGTGGGGTCTTTCCTTGCTCCCCCAAGCACCCATCACCCCCCTGACCTGGCTAATTCCTGCCCCCTCCAGTTCCTGACTCCAAAATGAGGATGGGGACCCAGCACAGGAACAATACATGGCAATCCCTGCCTGCCAGCTGCTGCCTGCTCCCCACGAGGGAGGTGTTCTGGGAGGAGATAGGCCAGAGCAGATGCTGGAAGCACAGACCAGCTGGGCACGATGCTGGCGTGCACCCAGGAATATCCTGGCTGGCAGCCCCAGAGCCAGGTCACAGCCCTGTGCCATCTCCTCAGTCCCAAAGCCAAGCCCAGGAGCTTTCCTGGGGCAAAACAACCCCGAGGTAAAAGGAATGTGGGGAAGGGGTGGCAGGAAACATGGGGTCCAGGGCTCCAGGGAAGGAGGGAGCGTTCAGAGGAGGCCACCCTGCTCTGGAGGGAGTGTGGGGCTGTGGAGAAGGCAGGAAATCAGAAAGGTGAGATAAGGGGGGATAAAGACAACAAGCAGACAGGCAGGGACAGGCAGAGGTGAGGGGACACCACACACCTCGACCAGGAGAGCCTGAACAGCAGCGTTTGCTTAAAAACCACCATCACACACCAAGGCCCCTTCCCAGCAAAGCCTGCGAGCCCAAGGGAGGTGCCACCCATCTGGGGCACCCACGGGCACTCACCTGGGGTGGCCACTTGCCCTGCATGGCGTGGGGCTGGCTCGGAGCTCTGCCAGCGCCGTGCTCCAGCCCTGCTCCCCGCGGGGACATCGCTGCTGCGCGCAGGGACCGATGCATATTTGATGACTGCTATTATTCTCATCTGCACTCATGAGCGGAGGGATGGGAGCTGATCTTCCCTCACAGAGCTGGGGAGCAGCAGGGAGGGAGTGGCCGGAGGGGTGAGGGCCCCCTCCTCCCGTGGTCCTTGTCCCTTGCACCCCTGGTGACACAGCTGGACCGTCCCGCATCCCTTCCACGATGCAGATGAGGCACAGCGTAGCCCAGATGTGAACAGCTGGAAAATGGCCCTGACCCATTCTGGCCCCCAAACCAATGGAAGTTTAGAAGAAATCCCAGAACATGGGAGTGAGGAACAAATGCACCTCCTCACACCCCTCTCCAAAGGTGGGCTGCAGAGGTTCTGGCAGGGATCTAGGCACCCCTTACCCCAAAAATACAGAGCATCCTCTCCTCCCTGGACAAGCAGGACACTCCACCTGCCTTCACAGCACTCCATTCTCCCCATTCCAGCACTGGGCTGCTGCATCCCACCAAACTGGGCACCATTTTCCCGCAGTGATGGAGCCTGTGGCTCAGCCAAACGCAGGGGCAGAGAGAAGATCCTGCTGCAGCATCCGAGCCGGGAAAACCTCCGCTTCCTCCTGCTGCAGGCAGGCACGTCCCAGCCGTAATGCGGTGGGTATTTATTATGCTGATTCCTCAGAACGCGAGGGCTTAACTGCAAATTACAATCAATAGCCCAAATCCCCTCGGGGCAGGTTCATCATTTAGCAGGCGCAACCAGAGGAATTCAAAACTATTTGCCAGCCATAAATCCTCCCCTCCGCAGCCTCCCCAGCCGGCTCCGCGCCACTCGCGATGGCTGGCTGGGGTGACCCTTGTCAGCATTTGAGACAATTAAGCTGTCACTGCGGATCGTGACTCTTATATACGGCCCTGAGCAGCACTTTGAGATGTCACCGTGATGGGGTGAGGGGAGCTGGGTGAGGGGAGATGGCTGAGGCGAGCCCGCCGCAGCAACCATCTCTCATTGAATTAAATGAATGTATTTGGAGGCAGAGTCACTCTTTATTACCTTGCAAACGATTCCTGACTAAATTAAATTATAAGAGGAGCGTTCAGCCAATCAAACCTGCCTGATTGCCTGGAACAGGCATTTTAAACACAGCACGCCTCGAGCCGGTTGCAGCGCTAGGTGGAGGGTGTCTGATGGGCTGTGGGGAGGCTGATCCACCCTGCCCCACACCCGGAGGGCTGCACGGCTGTGCCCAGGCAGGGGAACGGCCCCAGGGATGGGGCAGGATGGGCACAGCCCCCGGGGAACAGCACGAACGAGCCTGGAGGCAGCTGAAGAGCAAGGCAGGAGCACAGAGCAGCAGCAGGGCTGCTGAGGGCAGCTTTCTCTGAGCGTCACCAGCCCAGGCTTTCCTCCTACAGCAGAGAAATGCAGGGTGCTGCTGTTTTGGGGACAAAGCCACAGCTCCTGCCTGCACCCACCTTCTCCCAACACACAAAGAGATTCTGGTGGCATTTCCCTTCAGCAGCTCCCCAGTGAGGGGCTCTTGTAAGAGCCATGAAATCCCAGAATGGTTTGGGTTGGACGGGAGCTCAAAGCTCATCTCGTTCCACTCCCTGCCATGGGCAGGGACACCTTCCACTAACCCAGGCTGTCCCAAGCCTTGGCCTGGGACACTTCCAGGGATGGGGCAGCCTCAGCTTCTCTTGGCAGCCTGTGCCAGGGTCTCACCACCCTCACAGGGAAGAATTTCCTCCCAACACCTCATCTGCAGCTCCCCTTTCTGTTTAAAACCATTCCCACTTTTCCTGTCAGTGCATGCCCTTGTGAAAAGTCCCTCTCCACCTTTTTTATAAGCCCCTTTAAATACTGAAGTGCTGCAAATTCCATAAACCCCAGGAGGCTCCAGTACAACCCTAATGCTGCAGCAGATTTCCCCCTTGCCCTTTGGATGTTGTCTTTTCAGGACTTGGAGATCTCTTGGAGGCAAACTCACTCCAGCACGAACTGCAACGTTTGCTGCTTTTAACATAAGTGCAGAACAATTAGGGAAGCTCCTGGAAGAAGGAATACTGCAATTAAATGGTGCATTTTCAAATGCAGCTATAAACTTGCTGCCAAAAAAGCTACTCTCTCTGAAAAAAGAAGTTGGCTTCTCCTAGCTTAACTATTTTTACTTCATCCCCATTCCAATTTTAATCATGTATCTGTTCATTTTGAACAGGATAAAATGCCCATTTTCCTAAATGAAGCTAATTAGGCAGAGGGAGTTTTAACAACGATATGCCAAAATCAATTTGAAACCCACACTGAGGCAGCACCAGCTATTCAAGGACAGGTTTTAGCAGGTAACACTGAGAATTTCAGCCTCACACCGAGCACCCTCCTGGCTCCCAGCACTACCTGGGCTGAGGATGAAGCCCTGTCAGCAGTTCTGGTTGCCCGGCTCCGTGCCAAGGCTTGGCAGGCTGCAGGATTTGGATGGAAAAGTCAGAAACTCAGGGACAAAACGAAACCAAAATTAGTCTTTGTGAGGGTAACTCTGCCTGTGTGACCTTCACGGGAAATGGGAAGGGTGAGTTAATGTGCTGGAACAGCATCCCACCCAGCTCACACCAGGAAGGGCCAGCTTTCCACTGCCAGACAGGGATAATGTGGATAATTTGGAGCTTGTTCTCTACTTGCTGCCTCCGTGGTCAGGATTTCCTCTGCACTCCAGCTGTGAACAAAGCCAGGAACAGGGAAGGGAACTTACAGAGTTCAAAGTCACCTTCTTAGCTTGGGCACTGTGTATAGTACCTATTTATCTCCCATCATCAGTCTCTTGCAGCCACTTCACCTTCTACTGCCCCCTACACCTCCTGAGACAGCATCCAGGATCCAGGCCAAAGGGAAAAAAGAGAGTTAGGAACACACCAAGCCATCTACCCACCATTCACATGAAATAACAACTTTTTATTTTCTCAAATAAAATAATCCTTCCATTTCTGCTCAATCAGGTTGTGAAGAGTGGGGAGGAGCAGGGAGAACCCTGCTCAGACAAGTGTCACACCTGTCCTCACAGTTCTGCATCCACGTCAGACCGAACCCTTTTCCAATGAAAGAAAATAAAAGCTATTGGCAGCTCTTGATCCCAGAAGGCAAGAGCTGTCCTCTGTCAGGCACTCTGAATTGTTTAGCAACAGTATTCAATGGAAAAGCATGATTACAAAAATCCCAGATTTCTGATGAACAGTATCCAGACAAGCAGTGTTTAACAGGGCTGGGGTAAAACTCATGGCATGGGGTGGTACCGTGAGCTCCAAAGAGCTGTGACTGGAATTTAGGGCCATGCTTGATGACACCTCCACCTTGGGGACTAAAGGGCAGGACAACTCCTGCCCAACAAAGGAGGAAGCTCCCAAGGCAGCTCCTCAAAGAGGGCAATGCCAGAAGTGAATCCTCAGCCCAGACTACAGCTCTTGGACCATACCCCACTGCAGACTGGCCAGGCTAATTAACCACTACCAGTTTAATTGCTCATCTCTCAGTACCAGTTGGACCAGGATGTCTTACGAAACCCACTGCAAGGCTATGGAGAGGCACAGAGTGCCAGGTTTTAATGTTAATTGAGGTGGGACCATTAAAAATCGGGGTTGTCGCAGCTGCAGAGACGTGTCCAGGGAGCAGGGGAGGGAGAAGTCTGATTCTGTTTCAGATCAATGCTTAAATTAAGTGAATGGATAAGCAGCAAAACATCAGCAATGTTCTCTCAGCCCAGGGGCAGATTTTTTCACACAAATTCAAACACTTCCCACTGGGAATGCACATGGATTCATGTGCAAACCCCACAAGGGGCAGGACACTGCTGGCTGTGGAACTGTGAGCTGTGTCCTAGGAGAACTGGCTCCTTTTAAAGTTTTAAGAAACATCTTTTGGCCTGAAATGCTGCGAGATGGAAACCCATCTTCCCCATCCCCACCTGCAAGCACAGTAGCCTCATTTTCTGCCTTTCTCCAAGAGAAGGAGCTTCACAGAAGCTTTCTTGGCTCTGGAACACATCTCCCTTTTTCTTTTTTTTTTCTTTTTTTTTTCTCCTTTTTTTTTTTGGTGTGTTTTGTTTTGTTTTTACGTGGTCAGTTCCAATTGCAGTGATTAAAGGCAAGGCCAGGCACCAGCAGTTACTTCTTTACGATCTGAATGACATCTTCATGCTCCATCATATGGGTTAAGCCCACTCTTTGAGGGCTGTACTTTGTGCTTGTCCCCTTGGAAGCAAAAAATGGGGAGAAGGGTTAGAAGACCAGTCAGAGAGACCTGAAAACAGGGATTGCAGTTGCTGTCTAACACTTACCCACACCAAGGCATATTTGAACTGGCTGGCTAATGATCTGTGAATCCGATGGCACTGCAAGACAGACAGGCAGAAGTTGAAGTATTTCCATGACACCACTTTGCAAACAACTTTTTCAACACCCAGGAATTAAAAGAAACTCAAGTCTATGCCAGAATTTACAATTAAAACTTTAGGAGACAGTTAACAGCACCTGAAACCACACAGAACAGACACAGGAACCACCAGCCCACACATTCCATTGCTTCCATGTGTTTTTTCACTGGGCTGCATTAAATAATTACTGTTTAAAGCTTTTATAGCAGCTGTGAAAGAAACCTGAGGCAGATAAAATTGGTAAAGGCAACAAAAGGAGAAGCCCAACCAAACACTGACACGCCCTGAGCTTTATGAAGCACAAATCACAGCAGGTCCAGGAGGAACTGCCTGCTGCACACAGGGAAATGTAAAAGATGCAGAAAAATTACCACATGTTCCACAGAGGCCCCTTTCCGTAGAATAATGGCATCTGTAAAGTCTGGTCTCTCTGTGGAGAAGCAGAAGGGGGGGAAAAAGCATTGGATTACTATCAAGTGTGTTCTAAAATGCTGACACCATCTCACATCACCTTGTGCTTACTACTCCCAAATTCCTCCTTCCTGCTCCTAGAAAGAACAGGGATCCAGTACCTAAAAGCATCAAATCAGCTCTCCACTACCCACAAGTGCAATTCCCCACCCCACACAGTCAGCAGCTTACTCACAAACCCACCTGATCTAAATCCATCCCAAGCCCTTGACTTAAGAGAAACAAAACCACCCAAGTCAAAACACACCTGCTCAAGGAAAACCAAAATCCCCAAGATTTCAGAGTTCAACAAGCTCAGAAAATTCCTTGATCTCTTCATATCCACCCAAGTTCAGCTGTTCACAACCAAACAGGGCAAGTTATAGATGTGCCTTCAGCACTGGGAAAAGCTGCAAGTGGGTTATAAAGCAAAAGGAGGCTCGAAGGCACCTCCAAAGTTATGGGAATCACCAATTTCTTGCAGCAGGAACAGGAAACTTCTGGGTTCTGATGGGCTCAACAGTTCATCACAGTGTGCATAACAAGGGAAAAAAAAAGCTGAGAACTTGCACACTTTGTTCTCTTACATCATGCAAAGACTTATGAAAATTCAGCTCTTGTAAAATACAACAGGAAGGCCATGGTGGGATCCACACACGGCAGGATCAGACAGAGCAGGAAGCATTTCCCAAGAGCTGAAAGATGATTAAGGAGGGAGTTAATTCCAGCATTTCCAAGGCACCAGCCCTGCTGGTGGCCTGTCTGCCTTCCATGAGCAGCAGCAGCAGCAGCAGCAGCATTTGTGCCTTTCAAACCTTCTGCTCAGCTCGTGGTCACTTACGGCCCCGTTTCTTGGTGTAGATGCAGGTGAGTGCCAGGTATTCCCAGAGCTTTTCCAGCAGGTAGTCCAGGTTCAGCTTCATGCCACAGCTGCAAAACACCAGGATCATGTTTACTGCTGTTGTGATTTAGGGATCAGAAGAACATGAAATGTCTTTAATAAGTGCTGGAGAGTGAGGGGAAAGTCTTTAATGCGGCAAGGAGAGGAAAAACAGAAGGTAAAACAACCTTAAACTGAAGGAGGGCAGGGTTAAATTAGATATTAGGGAGAATTTCCTTACTAGAGGGGTGGAAAAGCACTGGAACAGGTTGCACAGAGAGTGTCTGGCTGCTCCATCCCTGGAATTGTTCAAGGCTAGGTTAGATGGAGCCTGGAGCAAACTGATCTAGAGGAGTCCCTGCCCATGGTAGGGGGTGGAATGAGATGAGCTTTAGGGTCCCCTCTAACCCAAACCATTCCATGATTCCAGAAGGGTGAACAGCTTTGAAGCAGCAAAGCTCAAACAGATCTATCAGCACAAGGAAACAAGCCAGACTGACTCTGTCCTGCAGACAGCACGGAGAAGCCAAGCTGCCTGCCTCTCCAGGGGAAGGAGATCTGGGAAAAGCTGCACAGCAGCTCTGCTTCTCACCCCAGCAGCCCTGGGAGGAGCTGGAGAAAGGGGCGTGAAATGAACCCCACACCAGGCAGGCCAGCAGAAAAGGCAACCTGACAGCTCCTACCTGATGACAACACTGTGGGGCCTCCGAGCAAGACGATCCACCTCCTCCATGGATATCTGGTCAATCTTGTTATAGACCTAAACCAAAGGGAAAACAACACAGCCCTTAAAAAGGCAATTCAGTAACATGCAGAAATAACAAGGTAGCTCCAGCACCTGAAACAGAAATGCAGAGCCTCTCAGAAGATAAGCCAAGACTCTCAGTAAAACAAACTATTAAAATTCAGAAGCCTGAATATAAATTTTGGCCTTTTAAAATTCTCCCATTGGGATGACTTGGAACACGTTCTCTGGTGTCTCTGATTTCATAGAGACCCAGTGGCAAGAAACAGAGCCCTAAAGGGACCTCTGGCACACAAGGGACCAGACGTGACAAGTTAAGCACGGAGCTGGCAGCAGGGGAGGCTCCACACGTGGGAGCAAAGCCTCAGCACCAGGATTGGAAGCTCTGCTGCTCCAGGGCAGCACCAGCCACAAGAGGGCCCAGGGAACACACACAGCATGGCTGCACATCCAAAGCCTGTAAAAAACTCCCCGTTGAGCTGTTTTCCACCTCCTAAACCCCAGATCATTACTGTTTTAGGAGCCAGGAACAAAGGCATGGAGTAACAAGACAAAGGGGGAATGGCTTTTAATTGAGAGGGCAGGGTTAGACAGGATATTGGGAAAAAAATTCTTCCCTGTGAGGGTGGGGAGGCCCTGGCACAGGGTGCCCAGAGAAGCTGTGGCTGCTCCATCCCTGGAAGTGTCCAAGGCCAGGCTGGATGGGGCTTGGAGCACCCTGGGATATTGGAAGGTGTCCCTGCCTATGGCAGGGGATTGGAATGAGAGGAGCTTTAAGGTCCCTTCCCACCCAAACCATTCCATGATTTTGTGAAGTTCCAACGTTTCCTTTGGCACAGAAAAGAGATGCTGGATGTGACAGCAGCCAGGCTGCCCAGGATACTCACATAGAGGCACGGCATGTAGACCCTGTTTCCTACAATCACATCAATGAACTCGTCAGGGGAACAATCCTCTCTGAACAGGACCTCAGCGTTGAAGATTTCTGAAGTGGACACTGTCAAGGCCCAAATCCCAACACACCACACGGGCTGAGCTCCCTGGTGACAGCCAGCACCAAAGTGACACCAAGGCTGTCCCACAGCAGGAAGCACTTGAACCATGATGGCTTAAGGGTCTCCTGTTTTAGGAAAGGATACTGTATTCGTGGAGGATGAGCTGAACCAGCTTCTCAGAGCACTGAGTCAAGGTGACAGTGGAGTTGAAGGAGATGCCTCCACCCTTCTTGGGCTGCAGGAGGTAAAAAAGCAACATAAGAACATTCTGCAAAACCCACAGCCTGTCCAACATGAGGGGCAGCACAGAGGGAGCTCAGCTTTGAGCAGGCAAGCAGACAGCTGTGCCTCCAGGAGCTCAGGAAGCCTCACCTTGAAGTAGATATTTGGTTTGCTTTTGTTCAGCCGGATTCCTACAGATTCCAGTTCTTTCTCCAGCAAGGCCCTGCATGGACACAGCACCAGTGAGGCTCAGCATGGCCAAGTGACACCAGCCCTTTCCCTTTTTGATCTTGTGTTGACACAGCCCTGCCACAAGCTTTCATTACAGCCCCAAACCCCCCTAAAGCAGGTCAGAGTCTGTGGAGGAAATCCAGGCTGACACTCCCATCTCTGACAGCCATGCTGTAGGAATGACCCTTCAGCTGAGGCAGCAGGATGCTCCTCATGGAACACAACCCCCACCTCGTACTCAGTAATTCAATCCCTCATTCCCCAGCTGCTCCCCACAATTCCTCAGGGAATTCCTCACGTTTTCTGGGCACGTGGGAAGCCCAGAGGCCCAGCCCTCCCTCACCTCTGCACCTCTCCCTTGGTGGCATCCAGCATCATGATCACGACGTCTGCAGTCCTGGCCACGGCGATCACCTGCCGGCCCCTGCCCTTCCCTGCGGAGACACGAGGTGGGGGCACATCAGCAAGAGGAACCAGCTGGGGTCTGGGACAGCTGGGGACTCCTGCCCCGTGCAGAGGCTTGAAAGCAAGGAAAAAGATCCTGCAGTGCTGTCCTGGCTGCAGCCAGGCTGCTGGGAGCCCTGCAGGCAGCACAGAGAGCTTAGCAGAGGGGAGGTCAGTGCCTTAGGAAATACAGGCACTGCTCTGGTGACCCAAGGGAATGGCTGGAGCTGTGTCAGGGAGGGTTAGGTTGGATATTAGGAAAAGGTTCTTCCCCCAGAGGGTGGCTGAGCACTGACCAGGCTCCCCAGGGAATGGGCAAGGCCCCAAGGCTGCCAGAGCTCTTTGGATAACACCAGGCACAGGGTGGGAGTGTTGGGGTGTCCTGTGCAGGGCCAGGAGATGGACTAGATGATTTTCATGAGTCCCTTTCCAGATTTTCTATGACTCCCTGATTTCCTAAGCTATTTTCAGACACAACCAGCCAATGAGGACAATGACAACACAGAGAGACAAAGCCAACATCTCTTCCCAGAAGCAGGAGTCATGGGAGGACTGGCAGGAGCTCAGGGAATTACTCAAACAAGGTTAGTGTTTAGCTGTAATTCCCCCTCCGCCTCTCCAGCATCTTTCTATAGATTTCCTCAGAAAACAGATGAGCCACTTAACACTCAGGCAAGGAGGTGAGAAGTGATTGGCTTGCTTTGGCTCCCACCTCCAGAAAACCATCTCTGTGCCACATATAGCCCCTTCCGTGGGCTCAGGGATGGGAATCGTGCCTCACATGGGATCAAGGACTCAAAAATTTGGGAAGACAACGTAGGAAACCTTGACCCAAGAAACCTGTGTACATCTGAGACACCCGGGGACACCAGTGAGAGCAAATCCCTCCTGTACATGAACACAGACATGAGCCAACCTTGAGCTGCTCCCTCGATGATTCCAGGCAGATCCAGCAGCTGAATATTGGCTCCTTTGTACTGAAATGGAAGGATGGAAAGTTGAAAGCTTTTTGCAGGGCACCTGAGCAGCCCCAAAAGCCCCAAAAACGTGCTGGGGGTCCACATCCTGTGGAGAGTGGAATTGGATGGAACTGGCAGGCCAGGGGAACTCTGCACAAAGCTCATGACTCTGTCCTGAGGCAAACTCCAGATCTATGGGCTGTGTTCAGCAGCACATACAGCTGTACATTAGATCCTGACTCCCTAAAGCACCCCGTGACTGCAGCTGGACAAAGCACAGGAAATCAGCACAGCAGTCACGTATTCCCAAGCTGGGGGAATGGAAAGGAAAAACAACCCTCCTTTTCTTGGTCTAATGAGAAAACTCAGTAATGAACCAAAGCCACGTCTCTTACTGTGACAGATCCAACTATTCAGGTGTGCTGCAGGTCTTATAGTGCCAGGAAAAAACCCAGGAGACTCTCATTCCTAGATTTGCAGGGATTGGTTCTCTAGCTGTTGTTGCAGCTCACAGCTATGCTTGAATGTGTTACATTAAAGTCCTTTTCCAAACCATACAGTTACTTTCATTATTTAATTCTCCTTTCCATCCTGACCCACATTTCCTCATTACTCTTGGACATTTTTCAGTTTGATGCCCTTTATCATTTGTTTTACTGATGGATGCTGAGGTCACCACTAATAAAACCCCTCAAGGACAGGAGTAGCTGCATTTTGTTTTGAAAGTGATCACAGCACAGATTGCCTCTGTAAAGCTTCATTAAAAACAAATCTGTCAAGATTTGCAGCCAGCTGGTCACTGGCACTGACAGTGGCTATCCAAAATCCAGTTGAGAATTGTTGTATTGCTGTGGTCAGTCCAAGAGCAGCACAAAAATCCTCATCACGAAGCCAATCCCACAGAGTTCAGGGAAGTGCTACATCAGCACTCAACAATTTAAAGCAAAAATCAGCTTTGGAGAGCTTTGGCTGTCTCTGCTCCTTCGTGGCTGTGACAAACACATTTCCACAGCTGGAGGAGAACCCTACTCACTTCGATGACTCCTGGGATGCAGGTCAGCGTGGTGAACTCGTACGAGGCGGCTTCGCTGGCGGTCGAGGTCATCAGACTCAGAAACGTGGACTGGAATGCAAGAGATCAGCATCAGCAGGCAGGAAAATGAAAAGC
This sequence comes from Prinia subflava, assembly GCF_021018805.1. Taxonomy (NCBI): domain Eukaryota; kingdom Metazoa; phylum Chordata; class Aves; order Passeriformes; family Cisticolidae; genus Prinia; species Prinia subflava. The sequence goes on along the minus strand of NC_086263.1, from coordinate 14,196,367 downwards.
TTCAGCAAAAGAAGCGACCAAGGTGCTCCTCAGGCTGTGGAAGGTGTGCTGTGGCTGTTCCAGGCACAGGGACTGAGGTGATGACACTGTCACAGACTGAGGTAAATCCTGCACGTCCCCCTTCCCTCAGCAGTGCTGGGGCTGGCCCAGAACAAATTTCAGGCTGTTCCCACAGGGCAGGGCACATAAAATGAAGGAGTGTTTAATATCTCCAACCTTCAGCTAGATCACAGAATCATGGAATGGTTTGGGTGGGAAGGGATCTTAAAGCTCATTTCATTCCAGCCCTGCCATGGGCAGGGACACCTTCGACTGTCCCAGGGTGCTCCAAGCCCCATCCAACCTGGCTTTGGACACTGCCAGGGATCCAAGAGCAGCCACAGCTTCTCTGGGCACCCTGTGCCAGGACCTCCCCACCCTCATGGGGAAGAATTCCCTGCATATACCTCACCTAAATTTCCCCTCATTCAGTGTGAACCCATTCCCACTTTTCCTGCCACTTCAGCTTTCCCTTTCCAGCTTCCCTGCAGCTTTTCCAGGTACTGGAAGGTGCTGTGAGGTCTCCACACAGCCTTCTATTCCCCAGCCCCAGCTCTCTCAGCCTGTCTCCACAGGGGAGGAGCTCCAGCCCTCTCTCCAGCAGTTCCACATCCTCCCCACGCTGCAGACCCCAGAACTGTGCACAGGACTCCAGCTGGGATCCCACAAGCTGAGCTTTGAAGAGCCTCCCAACCCAAACAATTCCACGGTTCTGGGAGCCCAAACCTGCCCTGCAGCCACTGCAAACACAGCCTGGAGCAAACACAGTGAGCACAGGCACTCACTGACCTTGCCCACAGAGGGAAAACCGATCAGTGCCACGCGGGCATCTCCTGATTTCATCACATCGAAGCCCTCGCCCTTGGCCGCCGGGGACTTGGAGGGCTCCAGCAGCTGAGCTCTGTACTTGGCAAGCTTTGCCTTCAGCAGCCCCAGGTGGTACTCGGTGGCTGCAAAGACACAAACCCAACAAAGCTGGTTGGCAGAAAGTTGCTGGTGGTTCATTTCTGGGAATGAGAACCTTCCCAAAAGGAAACCCTTGTGGATCTTGGTGAACATCTCAACTCCTGGCTGGCACAGAGCTGGCCCAGGTGTTCCATCAGCTTTTGGAACCCTGGGCATTGAGGGCAAACCTCAAAGGGAGCTGCACAAAGCCAGAGTGGAGGGAAACAGCCAAAAAACTCCCGAGTTAAAGGAGCAAGGCAGAGGGAGAGCAGGGATCCAGTGGGAACAAATTCAGAAGTGAGAGATCACAGGGGAAGCAGCCACTCTTGGAAACAGCCCCTCCTTACACCTGGTCACATTCAGCACTCCAAAATGACCAGATTATTTTCCCCTCCTCTTGTCAGCTTTTAAAGACACATTTAACTCAGAGCTCACATGTGTGAAAGTACTTTACTGCCTTATTCTCAGCAAAACACTTGAATTTACACCTGAACCAGAAAAAAGGGGAAGTAGTTGTCTCACTTTGTAACAGGTGAGGGCATGAAACCAGGAGCTTACAGGTTTATTTCTGTTATTTACCACAGCCTAAAGCCCCCAGCAGCAGCTCCACAGGGAGCCCCAGACCACTCAAACACCAGGAGCCTCCTGTGCCAGCAGGACTTGAGATGTCACCTCCTCCCAGCTCCGGGGGGCTGGGACCACAGCAGAGCGCAGCAAAGAGGGCGGCCCCCACCTCACACACACCCCCAGGGCTCACCCTGCTCCCCAACCTGCCCCAGCTCCCAGCACCCCCGATCCTGCCCTCTGTGTCCCCAAAAATCCCCCGGCTTCACAAACCATCCCCAGGCTGCCTCCCCCACAGCCCCGAGCGGCACCTCTGTGCACAGACCCCACAGCCCCGAGCCCCCACAGCCCCCAGACTCTCTCCCAGCCCATAACTCGCAGCCCCCTCAGCCCCCAGGCCCCTCACAGCCCCCCGTCCCCCTCTCAGCTCCCCCATCACTCACAGACCGCCTGTGTCCCTCACAGCCCCTCGCACCCCCAGCCCCCCGAACCCCAGCCCACCTGCCCGCCCTCCTCCCGGCTCTGCCCGCCCGCTGTCCCCGGGTCCCTCGGCCCCCGGCCGCCCTCCGCACCTTTGTTTTTCTGCGTGCGGGCGATCTCCTTCTCGATCTCCGAGATCTTCTCCAGGATGCCCATGGCGGGCCCCGCTCCGCGCCCGCCGGAAGCGCCGCCGGCCCGGCCGTCCGTCCCCGTCACACGTCCGGGCCGCGCCGCGCTGCGAGCTCCGGCCGCGCCCCGAGTCCCGCGCCCCGGGTTCCGCCCGCCGCGGGGGCACCGGGAGGGTCCCCGGGGAGGCGACCCCGGGTCGGGGCGAGAGCTGCGGGGACGGGAGGTACGGAGGGACAGGCTCAAAGAGAAAGCAGGGGAGGTGTTAAGGTGTTAAGCCTCCCCACCGGGACTGCCTCGTTCTGCTCCTCTAATTAAGGCTGGATCCTGAACGGGCCGTGGAGCCGGGGCGGGGGGATCGGGCTCTTCTCCCAGGCAGCCAGAGACAGGAAACAGCCTCAAGGGGGCCAGGGGAGGTTCAGGCTGGGCATCAGGGGGAATCTCTTCTTGGAAAGGGTGATTAGATACTGGAACAGGCTGTCCAGAGAGGTTGGTGGACTCCCCATCCCCGGAGGTGTTCAGGGAAAGACTGGACGTGACACTCAGTGCCACCAAGTGAAAAGGTGGGGATCAGACACAGGCTCGACTCGATGCTCTCAGGGGTCTTTTCCAGTTTTAATGATTCTGAGAGCCGGTGAGTTAAGGCCATCAGAAGCTGCTGGGATTCCTGGAGAAACCCTCGAGGAAGGAGATAAGGCACAGCAATCCCCTGGAACCAGGAAGTGCTGTGGTGGACAAACACACACGGACACAGACCCCTTCAACAGAGTTCATGTTTAATTTGGATGTTGATCGCTCCACAAAACTTCTCCTCGGCCCCCACACGGACACCCTCTGCTCCCACAGGGACAGCCTGCTGCAGCCAGAGTGGTTCAAGAGACACCACATCCTCTCCCAAGCCCAAACACTCCACCTCTCACCTCTGCCCCCCAAATCCTCCCCTGGGCCCTTCTCTCTCACCACACCACGACGTACAGAACATCCCCTCTCAACTCAAACAGCTCAAAGAAAAGGAAAAAACAAAGCAAAGGCCTTTGAGGAGGGAAAATCCACACACCAACAGCCCCTGTGAAACCTTCAGCTCCACAGCCTGCTCTGCACCCGCCACACATCACATCCAGACAGTTCTGGATCTAAGCTGAAATTCCCTTCAGGATGGTAAAAAGGCAGGCACAGAGCAGGATGCTCTTGCCACACCCTTCTCACAACGTATCAAGTCTTTAAAAAAAACCAACTTCATTGGTTTAGGGATAGTTACACCTGCTAAACACCCCCAGGACCATCCTAACTCAGCTTCTGCCAATGAACAGTTAATCCACTAAACCATACCAGAAATCCAAGTGTCCCACTTGGACACTGACAGCCCTGGGGAGCACAGGGACACTGGTGCCACCACCAGCATGGCACAGACAGCTCCAGAGGGCTGGGAAGAGCCATTGGAAGCTGGGTCCCTGCACTCACACAGCACCTGGGAAGGAGGTTTCACCCCTACACTTGGTCACAGTGGAGCAGCACCACTGGTTTTCACCTCTAAAACCAGGACATCTCCCAGCACCAACCATGAGGAAAGCCCTCTCCTCAAAAGGAGCTGAGTTTCTCTGAGAGGAGCAAAATAAAACAGGAACACATTTCCCAACTGCTCTGCTCACAGCCCCAAATCACCTCAGCGCTGTCCCTGGACATCCTCCAGCACCAGCCAAGGCACGAGCACACACTCCCTGGGAAGGGCCAGGTCTCTCCCTTCTCCCCCAGGCATTTCTCTGGGGATTGAAGGATTGATCCACGGAGCACAGCACACGCGAGAATTCCGCATCATCTCCCGAGACCGGCCCGGCTGCTCGTCCAAGCACTCAAATCCCAACTTGGAATAGAGGAAAGGGGCTCTCCAAGCCCTGAATGCTTCCTCGTTAAGGCTTAAACAAGTGATAACTGCTGCCAAAAAGGAAGTTAGTTAAAAAGAAGCAAAACCCCAAGTACCTCGCCCTGGCGTGCAGAGGCTTCAATTCCCACTCCCGGGTGGAAAATCCATCCTCGGCACCAGCTGTGCCACACGTCTGCTTGGAGGAAGCTGGGCTTTAGAACAGCCAGAAAAAAAGGCAAACTAAACTCTCACAAAGCCCCGCAGGTGGGGCTGACAAGGTAAAAACACAACTGAGGCCAAGTTTTAAAGTGTCTTTAGAAAACCAACCCGCACGCATACACACACACACACACTTTGGCACAGGAGCCTTAAGTTATGTCACTTGGAACATTCAGAGTCAGAGGGAGCTACTGGAAAGGGTTTTTTTAAAACATTTTTCTTGTTTTTCCTTGTAAAAAGGTGTCAAGCAGTGGTGGTGAAGCATGAAGGGGGAGTACAAATGCTGAGCAGGGTGAAGCTGCTCAGCGCTTGCGCTCCGGTCACGTTCCCAAAGCTTAGCTGGATACACGGATATAAAAACACAGACATTCCTGGTTTTCAATGTGAAAACAGTAACATGGAATCGAGTACTTGTGCATTTGCCATAGGGTCCTTTGGAAAAGGAACCATAAAAATAGATTCTTTTTTTTAATAAAAGTCTTTTTTTTTAACTTTTTTTGACTTTTTTTTTTTTTTTTACCCTTAACTTAAGTAAAGAGCAAATATACACCTACAAGCAGAGTTCAGATCCACTTTACTGAGAGCCTGGAAGTCCGTACATCAAATTAATTCCCAATGGCGTATCCAGACACCGGAACAGCTCCCAGCTCCAAAGGGCCGGTGTTCCTGAAAGATCTGCAGCTCCAGCTAACCTTGTTAGCCAGCAAAGCCTCACTCCAGCCTTACCTCAGCCAACACTCCCCAGCAGACTCCACAGCTGAGCCTCACACCCAGGGCCTGGCTCTGGGAGCATCAGAGCTGGAAATCTGGGCAAGAAACCCAAATCCTGGTGATTTCAACCCACTTCAGGATATAACAAGTAAAACATAAGCCTCGAGCTTACATTTCCTCATTTCTCAGAGGCCAGAGCACTGATTCCAGCTACTGAGAAACAGCTTCCAGAGGAGAGCCGGGAGGAACTTCAGTGACAGAGAAACGAGCTGTGCAACAAGAAAGTGCATTAAAGTAGCTTAAAACCAGAGTAAAGATCAAATGGCCACTCGACAGGAGGGAGAATCAAGCTCCAGCAGCTCCTCAGGCTGGGTGAGTTCACATCCAGGCTCTCTCTCTCTCTCTCTCTGGAGTCCAAGGGGCAGGAGAGAAGCGTGCATTGCCGTGCTCCCACAGGGACACAGTCCTCCCGGCAGGCCGTGCCCTCCTGCCCGCCTTGCTTCTGGGCGCTGTCAGATGTGGACAGCCGTCATCGGAACTCGTAGATAGGAGCGCTGTGCTCGGGGACGTGTGTTAAATTCAACGACTGATACCTGGCAGGGAAGGAAGGGAGGATTACACCGAGCTCCTGCTTGGCAGCCACTGAGCAGACACTGCTGGCTGCTCCTCTCTCTCCTTTTACAGTCCCAGAATGCTCAGGTACCCAACAGCCACTTCCCACAAAATCCTGACAGGACTCAGCATTGCTCCCCATCACTCTACAACTCCCTGACAGGAGAGTGCAGCCAGGTGGGGTCCCGTCCTTTTCCCACACAACTAATGACCGGACAAGGGGAAACAGCCCCAAATTGTGCCAGGAAAGGTTCGGGTTGGATATGAGGCAAAAATTCCTCACTGGAAGAGTGGTTTAGACCTGGAATGGCCAGGGAAGTGGTGGAGTTACCATCCCTGGAAGTGTTCAGAAATCAAACAGACATTACATTTAGGGTTTAGTGGGAATGGTGGTATTAGGTCAAAGGTTGGACTTGATTTTGGAGGTTTTTTCCAGCCTTAAGGATCCTGTAATTCCCACTCTGGTCCCTCTGAGCCGCCTGCAGTGAGGCAGCGTTCCAGGGGGGCCGACTGTGGTGGTTTTTCGGGCTCCCTTTGAAGTTCAACAACTTTCAAGTTCAAACAGTGTTTGCCACAAGTGCAAATTACACTCGAGTCTTTCAAAGCTCAGCTTGAGGGAATGTATCTGAAAGCCTCCTGGTTCCTTCCCTCCCCCTGAGAGCTTCCAGCCATCTACCTGCTGCTCATGACAATGATCCAAGGGAAAAGAGCTCTCCACAGTTCGTTGTTTCCAACAAAAAACCCACAAATTAGCTTTGACTGTTCTCTCCTCTTAACGGCAACACTCCGAAGACCTTGGAATACAAAGCACTGGCCTGACAAGATTTCTGCCTGAAGGGATCAACAGCCAAGCTGCTCCTTAGGAGAGAGAACTGAGCTCCCTCACAGCACCTCTCCAGACCCAGTATCATCTTCCCTCCTACACCCTGCCAGCCAAAATTCCCTCCCCTTTTCCACAAGGGCAGCACTTTACACCACACCAATGGACTGCACCAGCCTGCTCAGGCCAGTCATGGCCCACGCCCCTCCCTTCTGCCCCAGGGTCCAACCACCAGCCTGAATCTCCTGCCTGGACACTCCCAAGGTTGTGGACAGCAGGAGAGGAGTCACAGCTTGGTTTAAGTCTTCAGGAGGCAGGGAGCTTCCTTACCATTCTGAACTCCTATGGTAGTAATAGCCCTCTATAGATGCTGCTGACTTCTGGAAGCAGATGTAATAGAAACCAGCAAAGGAAGCACCACTGATGTCCTTGATGGTGTGATCTGGGACTAGGAACTGCTCCTGCATGCAAAACACAGGGTGCATTTAGAAACGTTGGTCAAATACAGCCCCAGCCCAGCCCAATCTGCCCTCCCAACCCAAATCCTGGCACCCACTAACATGAAGACATTCCTGGCTTAGCACTCCCTGAACTCTCAGCAGGCCAGAGCAGAGACCAGAGAGTCCCTTCACTCCCTGGCACTGCAAGCACCTCACAGGGAAGCAGATAACTGAGAACAGAATGAGTTTTAAGAGTGCAGGAGATAGTTCCAGCTCAACACCTGCCCCCTGCAAACTAGAAACCCAATGCAAAACTCGGAGTGAGAGCCTGAGAATGAAAAGAAGGCTCCAGGGAATTTTCACTGCAGCTTTTCAACACTTATGGGAAGGCTGGAGAGAGACTTTGCACAAGGGCATGGAGGGGAAATGGCTCCCCACTGCCAGAAGGCAGGGTTAGATGGAATACTGGGAAGAAATTCCTCCCTGTGAGGGTGGGGAGGCCCTGGCACAGGGGGCCCAGAGAAACTGTGGCTGCTCCATCCCTGGAAGTGCCCCAGGCCAGGCTGGACAGGGCTTGGAGCAACCTGGGACAGTGGGGAGTGTCCCTGCCCATGGCAGGAGGGTAGAACAAGATGAGCTTTAAGGTTCCTTCCACTCCAAACCAGTCTATGGTGACTCTGTGATGATCCCAGCTGAAGAGCAGAGCTGCAGACTGGCCAGTCTGCATCAAACACAGCCCCCACACAGGGACTGGAGACATCAATTCTCTCATCCTTTGAAGCATCACCAAACAAGATTTTCCTGTTGAGTTTTCAGCCATGACTGCAGCCCTTAAGGACACAATTAGCTGACTAGACACGAGTCACACTGGAGCTTGCAGGAACAGTGGGGTTTGGGGTTGGCAGGGCGAGATCTTTCATTAAACCATCACAGCTGGAAGAGCTCTCAGACACCTCAAGTCTCTGCCAGTGCAAGCAGCTCATCAGAGAAGGAGACAGGCAGGGTTTACCTTCCATCTCATGAAGACGTAGTCCCCATTTTTTAGATCTTCATAATCAAAGTCATCAGAGTTAAATGTTTTTGCATACTGGTAAAAAGCCTGGAACTTCCCCTGAAACAAAAGAAAAGAAAAGAAAGTATGCTTATTCCAGGAATAGAACTTCTAGTACCAGCTGCTATTTAGGAGGGAAATCTACTGACACTCACAGCAATACCCAGCCTGGCTGGAGAAGCTCCTGCACTTCCAGAGGAAGGTATTTTGACAGATATATAACAAATATCAAAGCTTGGCAAACAACAGCCAAGGTAAACATGGAGATATGATCAGGTGGCTGCTGTGGCCTCAAAATACAACAGCAGGTACACCATGGCCTGAGCAGGGACACAGGTACCAAGTGCCCTACCTGTGCTAGTGGGATCCCTTTCCCCCTCTCCATTCCATTTTGCAATAAGTCCTCAAAAACAAGGAGTGTGTTCCCTTAGGGCATCTAGAGATGGGGACTGCTCCTGCTCCCTTCCAAACCATGGCAAACAAGTGGAAAACACGACATCCCCTCCCTCATCACAATCACAGCTTGCTGAAGATCTATTTGCAAAGATCCCAATGGGAGAAGGAGGGAGACAGCCAGAAAGGAGAGGTCTGCAGGCCTTTGTGCCAGCTCTTGCACGGGCACACAGTGCACCTCTGCTCCAAAGCAGATTTATTTACCCAGTGTTTACGATCCACGTCTTCATCGGCGTCCCACTTGCGCGTTAGGAACGGGTGTTTCTTACTGATTATCTCTCCCTCAAAGAATGTGGTGAGGGTTGGGTACTCCTGGCAGAGGGGACACAAAGGTGAACTCACAACTGTCACCCATACACACAAACTCAGAGCAGACAATGCTCCGTGCACTCAGCAAAAAGCATCATCCCCGGGAGAGCTCTGGGCAGTCTGAGGCTGCTGCTCCCACCCCTCGTCCTGCCCCACACCTCTCCAAGGCTGACTCTTCCACACCCACAGCCTCCATGCTCCCATTCCAGCCTTTCTCCGCCTCTCTCCTCCCTTTATGAAGCCAGGAGCTGTGTCAGAGCTGGGCTGAGGGAAGGTTTTGCAACACAAGTCTGATAAGGAGCAGTGCAGGAGGCTGGAGTGGCTCAGCCTGGGAAAAAGGACCCTCACTCTCCAAACTCCCTGACAGGAGGGAGCAGCCAGGTAGGGGTCGGGTTTTGCTACAGAGAACAAGGGACAGGACAAGAAGAAATGTCCTCAAATTTCAGCAAGGGAGGTTTAGATTGGGTATTAGGAACAATTTAAAAGAGTGGTTAAACGTTGGAACAGGTTGCCCAGGGAAGTGGTGGACCTGGCTGTGTCCAGGGTCAGTGGTTGGACTCAATGATTTTAGAGGGCTCTTCCAACTTTAAATGATGCCATGAAGCTCCCAGCTGCACCATCACCTGTGACATTTACAGCCAGCACCATTCCCCAGCCAGCACCCTGTGACCAAATCTACAAAATCCTCAATCCCTCCATTTCCTATTTCTGGCAGCAGCTTCTCCCACCCCACCAGGGGGAAAAAAAAAGCCTTTACACAGCTCCTTTTTGTGTTGTTTTGCACTTAACACTCACCTCTGTAAGGCCTTTAATCTTCAAGTATCCACAGAGATAGGAGTTTTCCATATCCACATGCTGGAAAAGAGTGCAAAGTCCAACCATAAAAATAGGCATGAAGGTGCATGCTTGATCCAAAGGTGTTTCTAACCCTTCCAAGAATAATTTCAGCTCGAGCTGGCACACACTGTCCAGCTCACTGCCCAATATTCACACTGCCAGCCCTCTTCCACGATGGGAACCACTGGAAAGATCATTTGCAGGTGCCCAGACCACCCCTGGCAGCCCCCACATCCCAGGCCTGCTCCCAAGGCAACACTCTCTGCCCAAAATTCTCCAGCAGGAAGGAAATCCCCTTTCCAGCCGGAAGCATCTGACTCCCAGTGTTCTCCAAGAAAAAGCATCCCTGGAAGAATCACCCACACCCCCAGCATTTTGCAGGAAGCCTTTCTCTTAAATCTACAGCTCTTATGCCACCTGTACTTTGAGTTATCAGGTTGTATCTCTCTGCTCCTACTGTGCAGAAACTAGGCAAGGATTTGCCTGCTCCTTTAAAAGCAGGGATTTTCCAGGCTTTTCCCCCACATCTCCAGATCCGCTTTCAAAACACGAAGTGAGTTATTCAGGGAAGTGCAAACCTCCACTGTGAGAAGATGGATCTTCCCCACCTGTGATCAAAGGACGGCAACATTTCCCTGTGCTCAGCACAGGGAGAGCAGGCAGCCCCCTCTCCTCAGCTGACACAAGCAAAACAGACACGTTTTAGGCACAAAAGCAGCGTTTTTAAGCACAAAAGCACAGCCAGCCCCTGTCAGGTGGCAGCGTGTAGTGGAGCTGAGTAGCCATGGGATGTCCCCACCACAACAAATCTCACCAGGAACATGGAGAATTGAACATAAAAATACCCCGCCAGGCTTGGAATCATCACAGAATCACTGAGGTTGGAAAAGACCTATGAGATCATCCAGCCCATCCTGTGACTGATTCACCACCGTGTCAACCAGACCAGAGCACGCAGTGCCACGTCCAGTCCTTCCTTAAACACCTCCAGGGATGGTGACTCCACCACCTCCCCAGGCAGCCCGTTTCAATATTTAATGGCCTTTTCTGTGAAGAAATTTCTCCTGATATCGATGGATACCGTGATGCGGGTGCTGTCGCACGGGGCCGGCACGGCGGGAACGGCCCCGGGGCCTGAGGTGAGCCCGGGTGCCCCGCTCGCCTCAGGCCGCAGCGGCCGTTCCCGCCCCGCCAGGGCCCGGCTCGCCCGGCCGCCCCCTCACCTGCATGACGACCTCCACCTCGTAGGCGTTGCCTTTGCTGCGCTGCTGCCCGCGGAATTTGGCCCCGCTGTAGAGCAGCGAAGTGGCCACTCCGGGCTGCGCCGTGTTGATGGGGGGCGGCGGCACCAGGCTGCTGGCGGCCGCTCCGGTGGCAGGGGAGGAGGCCGAGCTCCCCGCCCCTCCAGCGCGGCGCCTCTCGCTCCGAACCGGCATCTCGGGGGGGTCCCCGGGCGCCAGCGTGGCCGGGGCCGGGGCGCGGCCGGGGGACGCCGCCCGCTCCGCTCCGCTCCGCTCCCTCACGCCGCGGCCGCCTCTGGGTCGGGGCCTCCCGGCAGCGCCTCCGCGCGCTCCCATTGGCCCCTGCGCGCGTGCCTGAGGGGCGCCCCCTCACTCTGATTGGCTGCTGGCGCTGCCCCGGGCGTTGATTGGCTGTGCTGCCCCCTGGGGCTGCTGGGAAATGTAGTTTTTCTAATGCAGGCGGCGCGGATTGGTTGCGGCCGCCGGCAAGATGGCGGCGCCCAGGGAGCGGCGCTGAGCGCGGTCGGGCCGAGGTTGCTATGTCGTCTGTCGCAATGTGGCGCGGCTGCCGCCGGCTCTGGTGGGCTCACTCTCCGCCCGCTCGGCTCCCCCGACCGCCTCCTGCAGCTTCCGGGAGCTGCGCGGTGGGGCCATGCGGGCGCCGGGCCTATGCCCCGCCAGCAGGTGAGGGGGCACCGGGGCGGCTCCAGCCCCGTTTGGGGAGCTCAGCCCGGGGTCAGCCAGGGCAGGGCTGGGATCGGCACGGCCTCGGTGCTGCGGCTCCCCACCCCCCGTGCCCTTTCCCTGGCGTTAAATGTGTGTTTGGAGCGGGCAGGGTTCACTGGCAGCACGGCCGAGCCCTCACTGAACCAGTTTGTTACACTTGTTCCTGTGTTTGTTGGGTTTTAGGGATTTTGAGGGAATGAGACTCAGACGAGGGGGTTCGGGTATGTTCGAGTCCACGTATCCTATCCAAAGATTTTGCTGAAATCGTGTGGGTTTGAGAAAAGTAAAATTAATCTCATTTTGTCGGAGGTGAAGCTGCAGAGTCGCGGTGACTCATGGCAAGGTTTTGGGAGCCACTGATGAGCCTCGGGGCTCCTCTGGGGTACACACACTTTAATCTGTTTTCAGAACTGTGCCTGAGGCCCCTAAGCTTGCAGGTCGCCGAGCCTGAGCAGATCCTTCCATTTCCCCAGCGGGAATGTGCTTTTTTTAGCCTGGAATAGCAGACCTGCAGCCTGACCTGCTTGCTGTGCCCTTCATGAAACAGATTTATGGGTTTGGGATTTACAACCTGGTTGCTGTTGTCAAGGGAATGGCTCGTGGGTTCCTCTATCCTCGTGGGAGGGATGTGAGCCTTTGGAATGTGTGTAATCCTGCTCTCACGTGTTAGGAGTGCACGTAGGAGTGCTGGCAGCAAAGGATGCTCCTCGTAAAATGAGACCTGAAGTTTCCTCAGGCTCACCTTGTTGGTGAGGCAGGAATACTCCTGAGCTGGACTGAGATGTTTGGGCTGCAGGGAGCAGTGTCCTTCAGGGATTAATTTGTCCAGTGTGACTGTAGTTGTAGAATCTGGACAGGTTTACCGTGAAGCAAAACTCCTGAGGAGTGGTGGGACAGGTCTGCTTGGGAAACCAGCCCTGCCACACTCTGAGGCAGCAGAGCCCCCAGCCTGGCAGGAGGGAGGCTGGTTCTCTTTGCTCCCTGGCTGTGCACAGCAGCATTGTGGTTGTCACCAGTCCCCTGCTGAGTGCAGCTCACAGCTTGGAAACTTTGGATGAAGGGCTGGATTTCTGTGGCCAGGCCACCTTGACATCACCACAGCTCCGTCTGTTCTGAGCTGTGATGGGGAGCAGGGGAAGGGGCTGAACATTCTCTCTTTGCCCTCTGAATGTTCTCCTTGCCCTCTGTTTCTGTCCCCAGAGAGGAAGAGGTTCTACCAGAACGTGAGCATCTCGCAAGGGGAAGGTGAGTACGGCTGCAGGGATGGGATTGAGGGGCTGATCCCTGGGAGAGGGACCCCACACCACGTCAGTGTGGCACCTGCAGCCCAGGCTGTGCCAGCGGCACGTTTGTCACCAGCTGCTGAGCCCCATCCTCATCCACAGCAAAGCTGCATGGTGGGAAGCAGCTTCCAAGACCAAATGTATCCAAGTGGTGGTGGGAAACCTGAGTATTCCTTGGTCCCATCAGCTCCAGCTCTGCATCTGCTCCCGCTGTGGGGTTGTCTGTTGTTCCTTAGTGCCTGCTCCTCTTTGATTCCCCAGGATTTCTACTCTGATTCCCCAGGAGGCTTTGAAATAAACCTGGACCACCGAAAGCTGAAAACGCCCCAGGCCAAGCTCTTCACGGTCCCCAGCGAGGCCTTGGCCATTGCGGTGGCAACCGAGTGGGATTCCCAGAAAGACACCATCAAGTTCTACACCATGCACCTGGTGAGCAGGGCAGGGGGGAGTGCTGAGACCTCCAAATGCAGAATGTGGGCGCAGCAGGTTGTCCTGCTCCTCATGAGCAGAAAGTTAGGACTTTCTCTAGGCTGGGCAGGTGCCTGTCTAGAGGGAATCTGTCACTGGGGGAACTTGAGAAGGGCTGGACAGTATTATGGGGAATATTGGGGCAGGAGGAAACAAAGAGCTCTGGAGCAGTCCATGGCCCTTCTTCCCTGCTGCTTAATGGGCTGTTTCCAGGGGTTCTGAAAGATTTGAGAAGATACCTGTTACATGAACCGTTCTGTGGCCCTGCACCCCTCAGTTGTTCATCTGCCTCAAATCCCTCTGCTTCTTCTTGGCGTTGTGCCGTGGAAGCTGCTGCTTCTTCAAGCCTGGAATAACAACATTTTCAACTGCCTTTATCCCCAGACCACCCTGTGCAACACGGCGCTGGACAATCCCACGCAGAGAAACAAAACTCAGCTGATCCGAGCTGCTGTGAAGTTCCTGGAGACAGACACAGTCTGGTACGAGAGGGGGGCCCAGCTGGAGTTTGGAAAGAGGGTTGGGTAAAGGGAGGGAAGACATCTGCTCTCATCCAGCCATGGCTCTCGTCTGTGCTGGCTTTTGCCCAAGGGTTTGAATTAGTTTAGATCAGTCCTGCATGTGCAAACCTGGTTGGAGTCTGTGCACCCAAAGAAGGAGCATTGGATTTGCCAGTGCTCTGTTGAACTCTGTTTTGGACTCCTCCATGCTGGGCAAGGGTGAGAGCAGTGGGAAATGAAGATCTTGGAGAAAAGAAAACATCTTTGAAAGGCCTGTGGGGATCTGTCAGCCAGTCCTTGGTATTCCTGTGCCAATACAGATAGCTCAGACTACTTGTACCAGTCCCAAAATGCCCCTCATTCCTTAAAGTCCCCATGAGCTGTAGGATCAAGCCTGTTCATGCCCAGGCTCCTGTCCCAGCCTCCAGTGGGACAGGAGAGAGAGGAACAGGCTTCTCCCACCTGCCCCTGTGGCTTTGGTCAGACTGGGGGCAGGGAATGCTGAGCTGAGCCACTGGGCAAGGAGAAGCAGGAGTGGCCCCACACAGAGTTGAAGTGGGGTTTGTATCCTCCTCTAACTGCCAAACCTCACTTCAGGCTGTGGCTTGTGGCTTGTGGCTACCTGCAGTTGGCTGGTTCATGGCTCTGTTTCCTAGTAAGACAGAATTGTCCTTCCTGGAGTAACAAAAAGCACTGAATCTGGGGAAGAGCTGGGGGATTGTTCCCTGTCACTGTGGACAGGAGGTGCCTGTTCCATTTGCTGTGGGTCTGGTGGGTCAGTGTCCTTCCCAGAGGTGTGTCCAGCCTGGGAGTGACCATCCAGTGTGGTTTTGTTCCCAGCTATCGTGTGGAGGAGCCTCCAGCCTTGGCAGAACTACAGAAGAATGAATGGGATCCTGTGGTCACCTGGGCTGAGAAAAGGTGAGAGCTCAAAGCGTTCCAGGCTGCTTGAGGTCCTGCCCTGCTGAACCCAGGAGCTCTGGTGCTTGTGTTTGCCAGTGCCTCAAGCTCCATGAGCCTGGAGCCTTTCCCCTGGGCTTTGCTAAGGGTTTGGGGGATCATTCCAGGTACAACGTGACCATTGGCTCCTCGACCAGCATCCTGGGGCCAAACATTCCAGCCAGCACCAAGGAGACTTTTGTCAGCCACCTGGCATCCTACAACATGTGGGCCCTGCAAGGTGAGCGGGGCTGGGAGCTGGGCTCAGGCTGGGCAGTGAGGAGGTGGTTCCTCTCCACGGGCAGGAGAGTGACTGTAATGTTTTTCTTCTGCTGCTCCAAGTGTGGAGGTTTATGTTTTAAATCTGCAGGCCAGACCCTGACCTGCTTTTGTCACAGGCAGGGATTCTCTTCAGTGCCACAGTTGTTCAGGAGCTGACTGTGCTGTCCCATGAGCTGCTTGCTCTGCCTTAGCACAAATAACTTCTTTAATGCCAAACCTTCTAATGATTTAATCCCTAGCTTTGTTGTTACCAGGAAAAGAAATCAGGCTTAGTACTCCAAAGTGCCCACACTGTGCACTGTCCTCACTTTTTCATCCTTATATCCTATTTAATCTTGCCTGAATCATCTGAATGACGCTGAAAGATAAAGAAATGAAGGGGGGTTTGCTTTTCTGCAGACCTGAATGAGCAGCAGGCAGTGAAACCCACAAAAGGCACAGAATACTTGAGCCTGGATGGATATCTCTTCCCTTTGCACTGGGAAGGTTGTGGCAGAATAAAAGGAGGCAGTGCCCAGGGCATGGCCTTTGTCACTGTGGTGGCAGGGCCAGCACAATGCCCTGTGCCTGCTGTTAACCACAGATCTGAGTGCCCGCGTGCAGGTGGGAGGATCTCTGGCCCTCCCTGAGGGGGTACCACAGCCTGCCTGTCTCTTCAGAGCATGTGAAGTTGCTGCTGTAATGCTGCAGAAAACAGCCATGAATCTTGTTTGGTTTGGGTTATTCCCTTGCAGGTATAGAATTTGTAATCACCCAGCTGAAATCGCTGATTCTGTCCATGAGCCTGATTGACAGGCACATTACAGTAGAGAAAGCTGTGCTTCTGTCTC
Organism: Prinia subflava; assembly: GCF_021018805.1. Classification (NCBI taxonomy): domain Eukaryota; kingdom Metazoa; phylum Chordata; class Aves; order Passeriformes; family Cisticolidae; genus Prinia; species Prinia subflava. The sequence continues at coordinate 14,180,631 of NC_086263.1, read as the reverse complement.
GCCTGGAGGAAGAATACCAGGTAAATTATGTTACAAAACAGCCCTGTAATTCAAATAGCAATAATCTCAGCATGACAAATGCATCCCCCACCACAAATAACTGGCAAGGGAAGTGCCTGCTATAGCAGGAGACGTTCCACTCCACCGGTCTCCCTGTCTGAGAGTGTTTTGGAGCGTGCTGCTGCAGAGCAACACCACGGGCACACCAGCCCAGAGTGCTCCCAGGGCTGCCAGTTTCTTTTCACAGAGCCCAGATGGCTGCTTTTCTCCCTCTCTAATCTCAAGTGCAAAGTTGTGGCTGGCTTTTCCTGCTGAGGGTTATCCAGCCTGGAGACTTTGGTAGACACCAAGATATCAAGCTTGGTGGAAATTAGCCTGGTGTGAAGCTCTCCTTGTCCCAAAAGTGGCTGAAGTTGGGAATTTTTTCATCCTGCTGTTAAGAGGCTTTACCTCAGACCCCAGTACAGATGAAGCACATCCTCATCTCGAGATATCCCTGCCTCAGCAGTCGAGGATCATCTCAGTTCCTGGCAGGGGGGTTACCTGTGCTTCACAAACATGAGAAGGGAAGCTGAGAGTTGCTTTCAATGCAATCCATGTTCCTCCTCTCCCTCAGATTCGGCGCTGGGGGAACGTGGAGTGGGCCCACGACTACGACCTGTGTGAGCTGCGTGCTCGCACGGCAGCTGGGACTCTCTTTGTTCACCTCTGCTCAGAGAGCTCGACTGTAAAACACAAGCTGTTGCAGGACTGAGGCAGCTGGGCAGGGCACAGAAAGAAAATGTCCAGCTGGGAATTGCTGGCCTGACCCAGTGGATGGTAGCCATCTTCCTGCCATTCCACTTTTCCTGGGATCAGCTTCACGTGCTGCGGTTTTGTGGGCAACTCTTCACTTAGATTGCCTGCTGCAGTGCAGCAAGCAAGGAGGAGAGGTCAAGGTGAGTTTCCTCTGAATCCCCAAGCCAGCAGCTCCATCCTCTCCTGGTGTCTGTAACTCATCAGAGGAGCTCCCATGGAAGAAACAGCTTCCTGGGCAGGGCACGGCACAGACATACCCAGCATATGCCACATGTCTTCATAGCTGCCAGCTCCTGACACACACTTGTTATGGAAATCTGAAAACAGACTCTACTGCATCTGTTGTTCATCCCTCGGCGTGCCTGTCTGTAACACCAGGGTCTCTGTGTTCCATTAAAGACTCGCCCCTGTGAGGTACCAGAAGCTGCGTGTCTTTGTTTTAGTCACCAAACTGGGGGGTGGGTCCTGAGCTGCCTGAGGTTGTGGGCAGGTGCTGGGATGGCTCCAGGTATTAAAAATCACAAACCAGAGCAGACACTTAACTACTGTGTGAACCACTCCATGCAGCTGAGGAGGTAGCAAGGAAACAACTGTGTAGTCCTGGAGCAAGAGGGGTAAAACCTGGGCTCCAGCCATTTTCAGAAGCACAGGGCATGATGAGCACAATCTGCATTTGACAGGCAGCATCAGCCACGGGGTTTTCTGCGTCCTGCTCTGTCCCTGGTGTGCACACACAGCCACCCTCTCGTTTAACCTTCCCACCTTCTCCTTGCTGCCTGCCTGGAGCAGCACCGCCCTGGCCAGCACCATTCCTCAGCAGCTGCCCACCAGCGAGCGTGGCAGCGGCTGTCACCGAGCAGGGAGGGGAATTAATGACTCCTTGCTTGGCTGTCGCGAGCGGCGGCGCGTGAGCTCCCGTGGAACCGTTGATTTCCCTTCCTGCTGGCTGGGGGCTGCTCTGCTCACGCTGCAGAAAGCCGCTTGTGAGGAGGGGTGAGAAGATGAGGCTCCCAGGCATACGGAGCCCCCGCCAGCCCTGTGCTTGCTGAGCTGGAAACCTGCTGTTATCTCGGGGGTGGTTTGATGGAGAGCGCTCCTCTCCCGAGCTGCTGCCTCGTGCCAGCGGCTCACAGGTTCCTGCCGCTGAGCTCGCAGGTACTGAAGCTTTCAGGCATGATATGCTACGATGATTTGGTTCAATCAGCTCACCATATGATTTGGTTCAATCACCAAGGGGATCCATAACCCCTTGTGACCAGGTCTGAGCTGTCTGCACGGGCTTCGTGCCAATGTGATGGAAGAGACAGGGCTTTGGATGCTTTTCCAGAGTCAAGAAGTAGTTTTTATTTGCAGTTTATGGTAGGATGGAAAAAAGAATGCAATTGGTCTGAAATGTTCCAGGCTGCTTGGGCGTAGAGAGGCATCTGTTCCTGCTGGGGCTGCCCCAGCTGAGGCAGCTGCCCAGCCCTGTTCTGCAGGCTCCAGGATCACTGGATCACTGCATTATCCAGCTCCTTCTGCAGAGCGTTGATGAAGCACATGATCTTGGCGATACAGGCGCGATTTCTATCGCTCTCGCTTTGGAACGCCTGGGCAGATTGAAAGTGAATCTGCAGGCGTGTCCAGCTCCCCGGAGCACAGAGGGCTCCAGCAAAGGTCTGCGAGTGCCTCTCCTCACGGTGCCCCTGCCACTTGGGCCAGACCTGTGTGTGCCCCATCCCCCTGAGTGTGAGGGTCTCTTACCTTCTGTGTCACTGAGATCTGCCACTGGTAGATGTTGCAGAGCATGTCGCTCTCTCGCTTATCAATCCTCCGCAGGCGGGTGCAGTGGGACTCGTCCACGGCGTTGACAATGGTGGTTTTGTCCGAGAGGAGCTGGGAGGCAGCGTGACAGGATGAGAGGAGGGGGTGAGCACACAGTGAACCAGCAGCACGGCAGTGCTCAGAGGGAGAAATCCCCCCTCATCAGGCTGAATCCAGGGATTTACCCTTGGCCTTGCTGGGGTGTAGTGGGGCATTATCCCTAACAGCTGGGGTAACAGGCAGCACCCTTGGCCCCACATGCTGGGATGGGGAGTTCAGTGCAAGCAGGGCTGCTTGTGCAGCTGGTGTTGAAGAAAGGCTGTATATGCTCCAGCATGCCTGGAAATGGAAAATCACACTTGGAAGGGATTCCTGCACTGCTGGCACTGGCTGTAAATCTTCATTTTTGGAGAGTCCCAGCTTCTAATGGAAGCGGTGACTTCCCTCGTGGCTCTAAATAGAAGATGGCTTTGCTAACCCATAATGAGGCTTCTCCTGCAGCCAAGTGCAGCTGTTGGGCAAATGAATTCCCTTCTCCACGGGAATGGATGGCAGTGAAGCAAAATGGGTGCGCGGCAGTGGTGCGGAACCGCCACCATCTGCACAGGCCATAAAGCAGCAGCTCCCCGGGGGCTCGGGGCTCTGGTTTGTGTCTGTCAGCTCTTGATTACCTGGAGTGACAGGGGGCTGGGATAATCTGGACAGAGCAAAACCACAGCTAATGCAAATTCAAGTAATTTAGCCACTAAATGAAGGAATAATGGAGGTAAAAAGGGCAGCAGCGCTGCTGAGTGGAGCACTGCAACGATGCTGGTGCTTTTGGAAAGGCTCCTGGGACCTTTGCTTGCACAGCAAGACTGAGGGCTTGGTGGGAGGCTCCATTTAAAGTGTCATGTCCTGCCTCCAGATCAGCTCATAGGCTCGGGAGCTCCAGGAAGGGATTTTGAAATCACTGAGGCAAACAGAGCCCTGGTGCAAGAAATTCTGAGCAGTGTTGGGATTCTGCTGAGGGAGCAGGGAGAGTCTGAACAAAACCAGCTGTGAGGGAGTGCAGCAAAGATGCTGCCTGAGTGCCTGGAAATCAGCCAGAGCAGTGAGTTGTGCTGGAGGCAGGAGAGATTTCCTCAGCAGGTCCCCTGGGCTGCTGCCAGCTCTGGCAGTGCCCAGGGAAACCTGACTACAGTTAGGCCCTGTCCTGGTCAGTGGAGATGTCAGGAGGCACCACAGTTCAGCCAAGCAGCTGGACCCTCTGGGAAGGAGCTTTTGCTGGGTTCAGGTATGGCTCTGGCAGCACTGAGCCTCCTGGAAATCCTGTCCCTTCAGAGAAAAGGCTATGGCCTTGTTTTCCTGCCTACTCCCTCACAGAGATGAATTGTCTTGGTGTCCTCACCTTTCTAACCTCATCTGGCAAACCATCTTCTGACTCCTCTTCAGACTCCTCCTCCTCCTCCAGTTTCTTCATGGTGCTGATGACAATCTCCATCAGCTTCTCATGGTGTTCATTCTCCAGGGCCCGGCACTGGCTGAACGTACAGAGCCTGGTTAAGGGAAAAGCTGCCCACACCCCTCATCTGTGGAGATTAAACAACCTCCCCTAGCTGGGTCTGAGTGTGTGCACAGGGGGTTCTGCAGAAATGAGCCTGGCTGCTCCCAGAAGCTGCTGTGGTGTCAGGATATCAGGAGACACACTTTCAGTTCCTAACCACACACTGAGTCTCATCTTTACTGCCAAATATGAGAGAGGACTGAGAGAGGACCTCAGATTGCCAGGACAATTGGAAGAGGAATTATTGCAATTATTTGCACCAGGCCATCAGATTTCTAGATTTAAAGCAATGTGACCTGATGCTGAAGCACTTCAGTATTCTCATATAACATTTTTCAGCACATATCAAAAATACAAAAAGGAACACCATTTAAAGAATATTCAACTAGAATTGCAGATATTTCATTGATTGCTATGGCAGCAAGGTACCTAGAAAACAGTCTAACCAGATCTTCCCTGTGTTTTGTCTTCTCTGGATGGAGAAGAAAGGAGGATTCCCAACAGGGTGAAAGCTGCCTACATCCTACAGACTTCCACCACAGCAGAATTTAGATCTTTCTGTGCTCTCCAGAGTCTCCACATAAAGAAGCTGGGCACGTTAAATGATCGTTTCTCAAAGCTGGGAAAAGATATTTTCTGTTGATTGAGATTAAAAAAAATTAAAGTTTTTATACTGGTGGCTCATTTTTGCATTTAGAGGTGAGGTGTAGGTGCATGACTGGGAGGCCTAGGTTAACACACTGTGAAAAGGATATATTCCTTGAATGGTTTCAATGAATGTTGATGCTATGACATCAATGCTTCTTTTAAAGTCCTGTAACAGCTCCTTAACAGAGGGGAAAAAGAGGAAATATCACAATGAAAACTTGCATAAACATAACAGGGAGTCAGAGAGTCTAGGCAGAATCTATGATTTATTGTAATTTGGACTCACTGCTGTTATTAGCACAGTAATAAACTGAACTGCCTCAAGCATTAAAGTGTTTACAAAGTGCTGCAAGATTTTCTTCTCTTCTTCAGGGACAGAAAATCAGAATCAGCTTATTGGAGGGAAGTTGACTGAATACTACCTTTACCCAGTGTCTGGAGTAAGCCAGGGGATCCTTTGTTACCCTCACCTAAGCAGTGCCTGGAGAGGGCTGTATTCCCATCCTCAGCCATGCTGCAGCTTCCTGGGCCTTGTCTTTATGAAGAGCCTCTTCTCAGAAGCACAACCCCTGCCTGGGCTTTACTGCAGCTTTTGGTTTAGTCCTCAGAAATTAAAATTGCTGCTGCCAATTCCCTCTCGCAGAAATGGATGATGGAGAATCTGTGAAGTGTTGCACTTAAATGTCTTGGTGCCTGAATCCTGCAAATCCAGCAGGGCACACAGGGAGAAATGTTTCTGCTCATCCCATCAGTGACTGCTGATAGGTGAGGGCCAACCCAGAAAACACTAAAAAGGCACAATCCTGATGCAGTGAGGATCCATTTTGAGCTGCTGCTTTCTGCCATCCATGCTCACAGAAGTAAACTGCTGTACACAGGCCACAGCTCCTGCCTGCTCATTTTTAAACAGATTATTTTGGGTTTTTTCCTTTGATGAAGATGCACATCAGCAGCCCTGCCCTAGTTTTTGAGGAAAAGTCTGGGGAGGAAAAGGCAGCTATTATGCAAGCAAATGCAGCAAGCTGAGCAGGAATGTGTGTAATCTTATAGCAAAGATCAGCTTCAAAGAATGACACCTCTAGAATCCCAAATGTATACCCCATGCTATGCAGCGACTTGTGCAGAACTGCAAAATCATTGCACAACCTCCCTGTCTCTAAAGGGTGGGAAACCAGCTTGGATAGATGTGATGGACATGCTGTGTTCTGCTCTGAGAAGCAGAAATCTGCTGTAAGGTCTCACTGTCCAGGGCCTGATCTCACCCTCATCAGCTCTGAGAAGAGAAAGAGTAAGATGGCAACAAAACATTTTCCTCAGTGGAAATCCTGTGTCCCCCTCTGTGTGAGTAAGCTGCTGCACAGGGCTGAGTGACAGAGAAGTGACCCCCCAAGGCTGTGGCTGTGAGGTCCCACAGGTGTGAGCTTGGATCTCACCTCCAGGTCGTTGGACACCAACGCTTCCAAGGTCATGAGTGCATCCCACAGCTGCTGGATGTCCTCCTTGCCCTGGGCTCGTTTACACTCAGCAATATCACCACTGCCAGCCTGATAAAGCTCATCCAGCCTCTAAACACAGAGATGCATGAATTACTTATAGGTTGTGTTCAGCACTCCGTCGCACTTTAATTAACTTGGTACATGTGTGAGAAAGAGTTGCTGCTGCTGATTAGCTGAAATGAAATGTGATGATTCAGGGAAGTCTCCAGATTTACATAGTGGGTAGTCAACAGTGCTGAGGTTTGCTGCTGCAGAGGGATTGGGAAAATTCTTCCTCATCCTCCTTTCAGCAGAAGACTTTACTCCTTCTATGCTTACAACTTTGGTTCCCCTTCATTTCAAGCAAAAAACCCCAATATTTAATTCTTGACATTGCTGGCTCTGAAGAAGAAAATAACAAGTGCTTTAGAGAATGAAACACAAACCTAAATCCTGATCCACTTCCTGCCAAGGAGAATCTTGACTGACTTCCAGTAGGGTCAGGATTTGGTATTCTGAATATGGAATACCTATCATTGCCTGCCTTCCTCTTACAGTAAGGATTTATTGCCCTTCAGAATTATGTATTGACGTCACTTTTGTATCAGGCAAGATTTATGTTTCCTTGGATAAAAAAAAAAAAAAAAATCCTCTTGTGCTGAATGTGTTCTTTTCAAGTCTGTTTAAAATCAGTTAACAATCAACTGTTAAAAAAAGGAGGAAAATATATATGTTTTATTATGTCTAATCGACTTCTCCTGAGAGGGAATAGAACGGGGTGAAACAAAGAATTCTGTTTAAAACCCCTGCCAAGGCTTATGTATGGAAATGGGGTAGATTATCCAAACTTTGCAGTGTTAAAAGGGGGAAGGGGAGAGCAAGGTGTCTTCTTCTCTAATGTAAACAAGGTAAGAGCTCAAAAGGCTCCAGAGCCACTCAAGCTGCCCCTCTGGAAGCAATAACTTCAAAGTTCAAGGCCTTTAATCCTCCATAACCAACTTCAGAGAGCACAGTGATTTTACAGGTTACCCAAGTTTATGTGAAAGGATTACAGACAGACAAACAGCCCTAAGAACAGCTCACAGACTGCAGTCTGCTGGGACCTCTGTGCCTTTTGAACTGTTCCAGCAATTTTAAATGATGGGGAAATGATATTAAAACCCTGTGTTTGGATTTAATACCAACTCCTCTAATATTTGTATGAAAACTGGCATGCTGACCCCTGTGTCCTGTTTATGGAGAATCATGGAATCCCAGAATGGTTTTTCCAAGCCCCATCCAACCTGGCCCTGGACACTTCCAGGGATCCAGGGGCAGCCACAGCTTCTGTGGGAATCTGTGCCAGGGCCTCCCCACCCTCAGGGAATATTAGATTAAATATTAGGAAGGATTTCTTCCTAATATTTAATCTAATTTCTTCCTAATATCCCCTCCAAGCCTCTCCTCCTTTGTCCTACGGCCATTCCCCCTTGTCACTCCTTGCAGCCCAATCCATAGCTGAGCCTGTAGGTCAGACAGAGGTGAAGGGATAAAATCTGGCCTCAGCTGCGTTTCTTTGGGTTTTGTTGTTGTTTCTTTGTTTTTGTAGGTTTTGCAGGGTTTGTTTTGCTGGCTCAGGGTTTTTTAATGGAAGATATAGTGAGAATTCAAGCACAGGTTAACCGTATACTCCTATCAAACCTCTGGTTGGAACGAGACGATCTCTAAGCTCCCTTCCAACCCAAACCCTTCTGCAGTTCTGTGACTCTGGTGGTGCTGCCAGCTCCTGGAGCTGCTCGATGCAGATTCCCAGCATGAGTCAGCAAGGTTCAAGGGCCGGGGAGCAGAGTGACTCAGCAGCCATCAGCCTGTGACAGGCACTGAAATAAAAGTGACCTGGTTTCCAGCGGGAGCCAGAGCTCGTGACTCTGCTGGTGTCACTTGTCAGGGACTTGCTCTCTCAGCTGACAGTGTTACCAGGCTTCACCCCTCCCTTATTTCTTTTTTTTTTTCCTGTGGAAACAAAATCATGATCCATCTATTATACATGGTTAGAAAGGGATCCAGCTAGAAGCTACGCCCTGAGCAGCCACAATGGGTGGCTGTAGTTGAGCAGAATGAAAAGAGAGAGTTTCTGCTTTAAAGGACCAGAAATACATTAAAATAACTTTCTCTAATTTTTTTGGTTATAGTTCTTTGAGCTGTTGTTGAGAAAATGAACTGAAGCAGAAAATTACTTGAAAATAAACTGAATACCCTGCAATTTCCTTCCTTTTCTTCCTGGTTTGTCAATGAAGGAAGAGCTGTTGGAGGCTTCAAAAAGAAGGGGAGTAGCAGTAAGCATCTATCTATCTTAAAAATCAACTTCATAAAAATATATATACTAAAAGGAAGGTTGAGCATTTCCATTTTCTTAAATATTGGTGACTTTTCTGGATGAGAAAAAAATAAGTAAAAAACTCTACCCTGTTCAGCCACATTTTTCTGTAAACCCTTGAAGGACTTTTACATTTATAAATGATAACATTATGACATATTAATTTTTTTTCTACACTGAATTTCCAGTATAGATAAAGGCTGTGTTAGCTGGTTGCAGTTTGCCCAAAGGGCAGAAATTTCCATACCCATTTTTTTTCCTACACAAAGTATTAAAAAACTTTTCACATTATGTCAATGACATTGTATTAGCTAACAAAACTATTTTTCTTTGTATGAATTTAGGTTGTAAGAAACACTCAAGGAAATATCAGTGACTGAGCACTGGAAGAGGTTTCCAGAGAGGCTGTGGGTGCTCCTCCTTGACCAGAACCAGATGACTTTCAGAGATCCCTTCCACTCTCAACCACTCTGATTCTGCCATTAGGGATCAAGTACTGATTTCCATTTCAGCATTGTCAATCCAGAACAATTTTTTCTACATTTAATGGAGTTACTCTCATTTTCAGCACAATTAAAAGCTGGTACAGGCTGTAGAGAAATCATGTATCAAACAAACAAAAGTAAAACATTACCCTTTGGTTCCGACTTTCAAAGTCTGAGATTATTCTCTTGCTTTCTTGCTGGTTGACTGTCAGAATTTCATGTAATCTTTTGTAGAATTTGGAGACTTCAGCTTCTCGTTTTTCATACTCTTCCAGTCCATAGTTAAACAGGTTCTCAGAAAGTAAGACAAATTCCTTCTTGTATGTGACAGCAGAGTCAAGGCTTTTTGCTTGTTCAGTGGAGCAACACGTTATGTTCCTTCTGCCTCTGCAAATCTGAGCAACAAGAGCCACGAGCTACTTCTATGTAAACTCTGTGGTTCTTGCTGGGAGCTGCCAAATATTCTGTCTGGGGCAGGACTGGGTCACCCATTCACGTTTTATGCACAGGATTTTGCTGTCTTAAGGCTAGGAGAAAGCTGTGGCAACTTGAAGGGGGGAAAAAAGGCCTTGAGGAAGAGAAGAAAATACATTTCACTTGTCTGGCTCTTCTAACACAGCAGCAGAAGGAAGCCTACAACCCTATCTGTCTTCACAAGTGTGAATACAGTGCCTGTGTAGTTAATAAATACAGCTCTGGAGCCCACAGCCAGAGCACAGAATAAACTACTGACTTGGTAGCATCACAAAAATAACGTCAATTTTTCTTTTGCTATTATCTTGGCAATGGAATTGTTTCTGGAGTCTATTGTAGTTAAGCTGTGATGCATTTTTCCCCAACAGTGTAATGCAATTTTAAGGAAGGTCAAGTTAGTGGCCTTGACAATACTCTATTAATCTGAATGAGAAAAGAAAAAAGAAAAAAAAAAACGTGTTCTGCTTTCTGCTCCCCCGTGTAGGAGCAATGATCAGAAAAATGTGCTGGCCTGGAAACTTCACGTTGCCAGTTCTGGCAGGTTGTGAGATATGCGACTTGTATCGTTCTGATTAGTCTGTTCCTATCTCCTACCACTTCAATTTCAACATGATTTTAGTGGCTGTGCTCTTACAATCTAACCGACAGAGATTTATCTTCCAGCTCATTTTAAACTTTAAGTGGATTCCAGACTTAAAGAAAGCACAAAGTCTTGATGCTTGAAGGGTCAGAAAAGGAGGCTGCTGAAATCGTGTTTGATTCAAGGGAGAGAAAAGGAATATGGTAATTACAACAGTGAGAATTTAAAACGCTGGGATCTCATGACCTGTTGGGGATAGAAACGAGTGGTTTTATAAATGGGATGTTTCAAGCTGGGCTGGCCAGCTTGCCAGTAATATAAACCATTTGTTTGGAGCCCTCATATTTCACAAGATATCAAGCCTTAAAGCTGTCAGTGGTCTCACGGCCTTGCAGTGTAATTTTTGGTACCATTCCAGAATTGAACACAGACGGTCTCAGATCTTAGATCAATGTGGCTTTCAGCTCTGGACAAAAGCAACAGATGAAGAGTCCCTGTGGATGCAGTTCCTTCTTAACTCAAGGTACCTTTTAGCTGTAGGTATTCCAAACCCAGGAAGGATATGCCTCCAGCAGGTCCCCCACTCCAGGGACAGAAGCCAGTTTGGCAGCTTCTCTGTCCTCTGCATACAGACTGTCAAACAGGAGTGATCCATTCAGGTACTCAACAAAGGCTGTCTTTGAAGAGAAACAGAGCAAAATAAGTAAAATAAAGATGCCAGCCTGCTGCCAGTCCTCAGGATGTGTCTCTCCTATAAGCACCTCAGCAGCAGCAGAACATTGGTGCAGACACAGGTACATGAACACAGCAGAAACACCAACCAAGCCATGAGAGCCCCTTGCAACCAGAGTGAAACCCATCCCAGGGGCTTTGCTGCTACAACTCTGTAGCCTAAGGATAGAAAACACTGTTTAATCTTGTATCAGATCACGGAAGCATGAAATGGTTTGGGTTGGAAGGGACATTAAAGATCATCCAGTTCCAACCCCCTGCCGTGGGCAGAGACACCTTCCACTCTCTCAGGCTGCTCCAATCCCCATCCAACCTTGCCTGGAACACTTCAGGGATGGGGCAGCCACAGCTTCTCTGGGCAGTTGCCAGTATAAGACATTATCACATACAAACATTTATTGCAAAGCTATTTAGCCTTTCAGTTGGTGAACTTTGGGGAGGGACAAAGGGAAAAGTTGCAGGCATCCTCCCTGGTACTAAACACTCAACTTAAGCCACTCTGATCTTCTGCAGGTCTCGAATACAGAGCCAGGCTGAGGCTATAACTGAAAGCACAATTCCACCTGGTCTTGCTTTTAGTCCAGTCACAGGACTACAGTGATCTCTGAAGTCCTGGAGAGTTTAACCATAAAACTAATGAAAGGCTTAACTCAGTGTGAAGGAGGAAAAAAAAAAGTCACTTCACCATGAAAATGTTAACATTTCCGTCAGACCTGTAATTTCCTTAATCTCATGTCAGGCTGATAAGCTGCCTGGGTATGATTTACTATTTAGCTTTGCAGGGTCTCTGTCTGTAGTTTTATTGTTCAGCCCAAAGAATTATGTTCCCCCATGTCGTGTGTATTCCACAGCAGTTCCTGTTTCCACCGAAAAGATAAGATTCAGAGATTAATCCAAGCCTTAGTTTTAGCAGAGTCAATGTTAAGCTCTCATTAAATCTTCAGGCAGGGAAAAGACAAGACAATATGTGTTGTGCTTCTTTCTCCTGAGACAATACACAACCAGCCAAAGAAAACTTACCTGGTGGTACTCCAGCTCTTTCTGCTTTGCCTCTTCTCTCTCCTGCACAGCAAGGACCTGAGCCTCCTCTTGCTCCAATGGCTCGGTAAGATCTTGATACTTTACAGCTGCAGCATGTCTCTGAGAAATAAAAATAAAATATTTGTATTAGATTATCCAACATTGCTCCACCAATTATGCTCAAAGTCTGGGCGTAAGTAGCTGATCTTTCTAGAACATGCACCAGAGTGGCATCTGCATCTCCATTTCCTCCTGGGCTTTTTATTAAACTACTTATGAAGTTCCTAATCTAATCCTCATCCCATTTTTTGCTGGCATATTGCTCTGTTTCTGCATTCAATGCATCTGAGATAATTCAGTCCCAGGAAGCTTTTCTCTCTCCATTTTCTCATCTTTAGAATTGGGGTTTTTTCTCCTCTTTTAGCAGGAAGTTCTATTTTGACTTCTATAATTTGAGCTCCACTTTAATCAGTCAGCGAGGTTAATACATTTCCTAGGGTGGAGAAGGCTCTTTGGAGGAGTGGATGGCAAGGTAGTATCAGGGGCAAGAACCTCATTAGCTTGAAACTGAAGCTTGACAAATTTAAGTACGCAATTCTCTGACGTCCCTGATGAGCAGGGACTGCATTCCATGACCTGGAAAGCCCTTCCAGTCCTGTGGTAAGAGCAATGTACATTCCAAGTACAGCTGCTGCTCTGTGCCAAGCAAATTTACAATTAATCATGTTCTTTGGTTACTTAAAAAAAAAAAAAGAAAACAACAAAGAAAACCCTGAACAAAAAAATCTTGTCTTTGTTCCTTTGAGCCCTGGGATGATAAAGCAGTTCCACAGGTTACTGGTGAGGATGAAGTGTCTTGTTCTCAGAAATCAAAAGTGGGAAGTGCATTCAGGCACCTGCTTGCCTGGATTGTCAGTCTGCTGCTGAAACAAATCACTCTGTGAGCAGCAGGACCACCAAGGCTCCCTCCCCCTGGATCCACGTCTCAAGACTGATTTCCTCTGAGATTCTCCAAGACTTGCACTCACACTGCAGCCTCTCTGTGGCAACACGAAGCAGGCCCCTCTCCCACACACAGCTGCTGATTTTCACAAAATCTGTGAAGACATCATGCTTCTGACACCTCTGCCTCTCTGTCAGATTTGACAGAATTTGGCCTACAGGTTCACAGCTGTTATGTGGAAGCAGAATAAACACTGTGTGTTTCTGTGAGCCTGATTTCTGCAGGGAACCTGCCCCCAGTGCTGGAATATTGCTGGCACACCAACAAAGCAAAGGCTCTGTAAGATGCTGTTGCCTGATTTCCCAATCAGGGAATGCAGAAATCTCACCGTGGAGTGTCTCACGAGCTTGAAGTCCAAATAAACCAGGCTTGGAAGATGAGCAACAACAAACAGCCTGTAGTGCTCTGTGCTGCAGAAAGGGTTCCCACTGAGGTTCAGGGTCCGTAAGTTTTTTAACCTCCTGAGACAGACAACCTGTGCCAAAAGGAAAGAGCTCTGTATTTCCCAGTGCTGGGGAAACACAGCCTTGGAATTTATTGCTTTTATTACAGTTGGGTTGCAATATGTATTCTGCTCCGCTGCCAAATTCACATGACAGTCAATTATGAGTTTCTAATTGTTTTGGGAAAGGAAATACTTAAATTCACTCTGGGAATATGCAGACAATGGGTGGTGAGAGAAGGCAGATGGGGTGCACAGGTCCTATATTGGTAAGATGCCCTCAAAAGAACCCCAAATAAATCCTGGTCTCTCTCCTTTTCTCATATGTAGCCACTTATTCCTTTTCTGGCCAGCAGGAATTTTGCCGTGGCTGAGAGCAGTCACAGAACTGGGCCCCCATGAGCCAGTGATATAAAAGAAAAATGGCTGCAGTAAGTGTTAAATGTTAACTGCACTTAACACCAGAGGACCAAAACCATAGCTCAGACTACTTAGAAATCCTAAGGAGAATTTTGTCACCTAAGGAAGATGATGGCAAATGCCAGTTTTAGAATATCTGATCCTTCAACAGGGAATATTTGCAAAGCCAGGGAACACTCACATCTTCCAGAATGGTCAGGTTATTCTTCCCTATGGAGAAAATCTGCAGCTCTTGCAACATGTCCAAGTGCTCGATTTTAGATATTCTGTTACTGTAGAGACTGAGGTCCTGCAGTTTGACAAGAGTATCCAGGCCCTCAATTACTTCAATATTGTTGAAGGACAGGTCTGGGGAAGAATTTAGAAATCAAACATTAAATTATTTCTTGCGAACACCCTGATTCTCCCCTTTAGTCCTGGATGTAGCAGTTTATGCACAGATTTTTCTCAGGGGTGGCCCATGTCCCACAGGAAAGGCTCAGCATTAAATTATCCTTTATTCCCATCTCCTCCTTGCAATTGTCTGTGCAACTTTTAAATGAGAGGAAAAGCTGAAGTTAGTCCATGCAGAGTCCACATACACAGCCTGAAAGGGACTTCTGCCTTATGGGGAAACACAAAACAGGAGCTGGGGAAATGCCCTTAGAGGGGAATTTCTGTGATAAATCTGACACTGTCTTGTTTCTTGCAGACTCTGTCCTGCCACACCAATGCCACAGTGGTTGTCACTCCCTCAGGCCCAAGATATGGCAGCTCCATGTCAGTGGAGTGATGCAAATGCTCACTTTAGCTGCTTCACTTATTGAAATGTCCTCTTCCCCTGCCAGAACACCTCTCCTAACACCTACACTCACCATGACTAAGGGCAGGATTTGCCCTTGGACTAGTACTGAGCAAGCCAGGAGTTCAAAAACAGTTTATGAGGTCTCTTGGGTGGCTGAGACACTTGTGTAGCAGCAGCTGAACCACTGCAGCCTTTGGGCAAACAAAATATGTGAGTGTGTTTCTAAATACTTGGCTTACACAGATCAGTTGGTGACTCACAAGAGCATCAGTCATCTGTGGAGCAGAACAGTGCAGACAACTGGGCAGAAGAACCCATCAGACATTTCACAACGTGCTTACGAGCTGAAGCCCTGCATGCTGAGAATATATTTAGAATTCCAGCCAGCAACGAAGCTGCAGTTCCAGGGAATGCTCTAAGCTGTGCATCTGTGTAGCTGCAAGCAGTCACATCAGGCTACAAGGATGGGCAGTCCTTGGGACAAGGATGGCACCAAGCCCTGAAGGATGTAGGGGTAAAGATGGTGGGTTGTAGGCTCTGGAATGCCTGCAGCAGCTTTGAAAACAGAATGCAGGCTTCTAAATCACACAGGTGCTTCCATAAATATTCCTGAAAGTCACCCCTGAACACAATACAAACCCTGGAAACAACCTTGAAACCTCAGCTTCCCGTTCCTGCCACACCAGATGTATTAAACCCAGTTTTTAAACATTGTAAGGATTGTTTTGCAGCTCTGATACTCAGGCATTTTGACATTTGACAGTCAAATAAGGAGACACACAGACAGCTGACAGCCTTCCCAGGGTAAGCTCCTATCAGTCGTGTTCGAGAAGTGAGGTGACATCCTGGTTTATCACAGATTGCTTTGCCCCTGTGAAGACATCCACCCTCCTCTGCCTGTGTCTCACCGAGCCATACAAGGTGAACCAGACTCTTCAGACCTTCTATCTTCTCAATGAAGTTGTTGTCCAGCTGCAGTTTAGTCAGATTCTCTAATGGCCACAGATTATCAATCTGCAGGATGCCTAAAGCCACAGGAAAAAAATTTTAAAAAAGGAAAGAAAATTGCTTTTCATGTGAGACAGCTTGGTTTTAGCAGACACGCTGCCTTGCACAAGGAAAACACGTCCAGTCTTGCCTCCAAAAGGATTTTCAGCGTGTGATGAGTGCCCTGGAGAGCTCAGAGGTGCTCTGGCTGGACGAGATTTCAGTGAAACAGCCCACTTAACCTCAGTGTCCTGCACCAGCACACGCTGCTCATCAGCGAGGCCAACGAGGCGTGCAGGGGATGCTGACGATGGCCCTGCACTCCAGTGGCTTTATGAATCCACTGCCAGGAGGCCTTGACCTTCATTTTCCTCCCCAGCTCCAAGCAGCAGGTTTGGGATGAGACTCTGCTTTTTCTCTGCATTTGCAGTCTAGCAGTGCCCAGCTCCTGCTTTTGTAAATGACTCTCCTGCTCCCAGGATTCTCATCACAGGAGAGGAAGTTGGAGTCTTCTCTTTCTGTGAAGGCTGCAGTTTAGAACTAATCAATATCCCTGCATTTAGTTTCCTCCAAAAACAGAATCACAAGGGCAGGCTGTTAGTCACCACAGCAAAGTATCAGGACCAAGGTGACAGGAAATACAGAACATTCTCACTCCCATTTCTCTTTCCCCTGCAATTGCTTCCCAGAAGATTTCATCCTGTCCTGCTATCCTTATTTAGTGAGGGCACTATAAACCAAGGAATTGCATGCACAAAATATTCACACAGTTCTGGATTTTGTATTTGCAAACAAATCTATGCAGGATCAGGTCAAGGGAGTCTTTTCTAAGAAAATCAACTCATACACACATTATTTTACTGGGGCACACAAAGAATAATCAACAGTACATTTTGCCTGTGAAATTACCCCCCTCCCCCAAATACTCAAATATTGAGCCAAATGTTCCTCCTTTTCATTTTTTTGAGTGCAAGTTTACAACAGGTTTGTCAGTAAGAGACAAGCCATGGTGATGCTCTGGATGACCAGAGAATGCCACCAGGGTGGACTGTAATCACCACAATCTCCCAAACAGCTCTCACACCACCACCAGCCAGGGCAGGGCCTGCCCAGGGTTGGATTTGGCCACGGACCGAGGGACCCAACAGGCCTGTGGCCTGTAGGTGTCACCACAATATAAATGTTAAA